>NC_133772.1:93679374-93690703 GCF_003597395.2 Chelonoidis abingdonii
ACAGGCGCAGGTGGAGGAGACAGAAGCAGTGCTGCCACAGGTGTTGCGGGTCTTCCTAACCATCGTAAGCCTCCCTCTGTCAAACTCCCCCTCAAACTCTCCTGTCTGCAGCTCCCTGTCCACTCTGTTCTGCTTTAAAGAGAAAGGTTTTGGATGTAGTTTGGTTTATAGGTTTTCAAGGGACTAACGGGTCGCAGATAGGACTGACAAGGGACCCCCGCTCCCTTCCTACTTCCCTTCCAAACTCCCTTGCGAAACTCCCTGTTAGCAGCCCTTGTTCGCAAAGCTCCTTTGTAGCTCAGCCTCCAACTGCCAGCTACAGCACACAGTCCTTCAAACAACCAAAACAAACAAACAGACTGACAAACACAAGCTCAGCACACAGCACATAACCCCTAAACACAAACAAACACACACACTGCAGACAGTCACTTACCCCACAGATGCTGTATTTGCTCCTCCTTCACCTGGAGAACTCCCTTGCGAAACTCCCTGTTAGCAGCCCCTGTTCGCAAAGCTCCTTTGTAGCTCAGCCTCCAACTTTCTGTTTCCTGGGCTGTCAGATGAATTTATTTCACCACAAAGGTATTTTCTGTAGCTGTCAGTATTAGTGAAGAAGATAAGATTGAAGAATTGTGGGTAAACTGCCTCAATGGATATGCCTTGCAGTTGTGCCCCCCAAAATGCATCCACAAATATCACAGGGATCTCGCTCCTCTCTCTGTAATCTGATTAATCCTCCTGCTCCCAGTCTGGAAGGAAGGGAGAATAATCCAGGAGGATACTGTTTATTGTAAGATTAGAAAATGCCCACACTGATTTGTCTAGGATTACAGCTGGGTTCCTTCATGTATCCCTTACTACTCCTGGCAAACTGGCCAGACTTGGCATAGCTCCCAAGCAACTTGTTTGTGAGCCCTGCCAAGCCTCATTGATCCAGAACAAGGGAGTGGCTGAGGAAAATGCATGGCAAGAGGAGGGGAAACCAGCTGTGATTCTAGACAGTCAGCTTGGTTACCTACAAGTGCCTAATTTTAAAGATAAAACAATTCACTCGGACTTTCTGTCTTCCTTCCAGACTCAGAGTAGGATGATTCGTCAGACAGTAGGAATTACACAGACTATACAAAAACAGGAGTGAAGGTGTTAGACTATTTCTCCATACAACTCTCTGTCCTGACTAATTTCAAGAGTATTATAATGAGAGAATTATTAGTGAGAGATTGTACTCAGACACCCTCGGGATACATATTTTTCATTAGCTATTGTATAGTGACTAGAAAGAATATCTGGTTGTGGTTCTGAGGATTGTACTCTTGTTCCTGATACAGAGTAAGTCTGCTGAAAATAACAATTGACAATAACAAAAGATATAAAAAAAATCATGGGCATAATGAACCTTTCCTAAAAATGTATATGTTTAATCAAAGGTGAAATTACTATTTTTAATACTGTATTGTTTTAAGTATTTTTAAACAAAATTCATTCAGATAAACTGATATCCCTTTGTCCGATCTCACAGGTTCTACTTTTAAAAGTGATTATGTAAAAACAGTGTCATAGGGTCCCATGTTTGTTGTGTGCCAGTGATTTCAAATGTGCTCAGTTTAAAAATGTGTGTGGTGTTGTGTTGTGTTGTTTTGTTTTTGTTTTTCTTCCTAAAAGCCAGTTGATTAATCCTTGGCTCTGAGAGCCTAGCTAGACTCTTTCCATCTTGTGCATCGTTCCCAGTAATTAATATTCTTCATCTTAAATTAGGAGTGACTACTATGAAAGCACATAGCCTTCAGTAGATGTGCCTGATTTCAATAGGCACCTAAATACTTTTGAGGATCTTGGACTCAGAAATAATCCTGTGGATGATGCAGAAGATTGAAGAAAGAATCCTATTATATATCTCCTTACTCCATTTTATCACAACCTTCTTGCATTACTTCTTTCTCCTATGTGGTATTTAAAATGATCTGGGCTCTTATCCCTTGAGGCAGTTTTCCCACAATTCTTCACTCTACAAAGAATATTCCTTCCTTTAAATTCCAGCACTTACAGATTATCTCAAATTTCCATCAGATTCTTTACCTGGGACACACTATCTGTTATAATCCAGTATTCCAGCCTTCCCCTGGCTCAGGAGAATTTTTAGCTGTGCTACTTATTAATGGAAAAAATGTGTGGTTGGAAATACTGTGCTCTGAGCTCTCATGCCAGTACTTGGGCCAAACCAGTGATTTAGAATGCAGCTCTTTTCTGAGGCTCTTGGTACATGCAGAAGCCTCACCAAGGAATACTTTCATTTTAAACAATATTTTTCCAAAGGAAATGTACAGAGCTTATAAAGTCCTCTTTTATAACAGAAAAAAGTCATTAATGATATTTGAAACCCAGCTTCCAGAGATCCAAGCACTTAAGCACATGCTTAAGTCATACAGTTTTAATGGAAGTTAAGTACACCAGGGTTGCCAGGCATCCAGTTTTCGATTGGAATGCCTGGTTGGCTCCGATCAGCACTGCTGACTGGGCCATTAAAAGTCCAGTCAGCAGCGCAGTGGGGCTTAGGCAGGTTCTCTGGCTCCATGCGGCTCCCAGAAGTGGCTGGCATATCTGGATCCTAGGGTCCCGGGAACAGCAGTCAATGGGAGCGGTGGAGGTGACACCTGCAGACAGGGGCAGTGTGCAGATCCACCCAGCCGTGCCTTCACCTAGGAGCTAGAGGGAAATGTCTGCTGCTTCTGGGAGCTGCCTGAGCTAAGCGCCGCTTGCAGCCTGCACCCTGAATCCCGTCCTGCACCCCTACCCGAGCTCAGAACCCTGTCCTGCCCCCAAACTCCCTCCCAGAGCATGGACCCCATCCTGCACCCCAACTGTCTGCCCCAGCCCTGTGCCCTTTCCCACACCCAAACTCTCTCCCAGAGCCCACACCCCCTCCTGCATGCCTACTCCCTTGGCAACAGCCTAGAGCCCCTTTCTGCCCCCCAAACCCCTCATCCCTAGCCCCACACCACAGCCCACACCCCTAGCTGGAGTCCCCACTCTCCACTACACCCCAACCCCCTGCCCCAGCCTGAAGCCCCCTGCTGCACCATGAACCCCTCATTTCTGGCCCCACCCAGAGCCAATACCCATTCCCACACCCCAACCCCTTACCCAAGCCTGGTGAAAATGAGTGAGTGAGGGTGTGGGAGAGCAAATGATGGAGGGAGGGATGCAGTGAATGGGGGGTGGGGCCTCAGAGAGGGGGCAGGGCAGGGTGGATCCTCTGGGCAGGGGGTGGGGCAAGGGTGTTTGGTTTTCTGCAATCAGAAAGTTGGCAACTCTCACTTAAGACCATGTTAGTTCAGCAAACCACTTAAGTACAAGCTTAAAGTGAAGAACGTGTTTAAGTGCTTTTCTGAATTGAGGCCCAAAAAGTCAGTACAGTTTTATCACTGTTATGCAACTACTGGAGTTCATTCCAAAGTCCAAACGTTACCTGTAGTAGTGCTTTGAGCTCAAGGCTGTGAAGTGTGTTCATTCTCAGGCAGTAGAGAAGATTTCCTCTATCACCTGGCAATTACTTGAACTGTGGTTCTCTTGCTTTTTTCTGGCTTGCTTGCTTTCTAGATTCACTTAAAAATTAGACTGATCTAGCAGCTTCACTCACGACTGCAAAAATTTTTGTGTTCTAAGAACTGTAGTTAGGGTAACCTAACCCCTGGTGTAGACATGAGTAGGTCAATGGAAGAATTCTTCCATTCACTTTACCTCCTCTTGGAGAGATGGATTAACTACATTGATGGAAAAATCTCTTCCAGTGCTGGAAGAAGTGTCTACACTACCATGCTACAGCAGCATAGCTGCAGTGCTGTGCCGCTGTAGTGGCTGAGGTGTAGACAGGCCCTTAGTCATAGCTCGGTGTTCGGCAGCCTTCCTCTATTGCAAAATGGTGGTTCTTCCTTCTCTTGGGAGGATAGAGAGTGTGAGAGAGGGTTATTGATAACCCATGTATATTCCACTAGGTGCCCTCTGTTTCCTGTTATCCTGATGGCAAAGGTCACTTCAGTCAGAAATGTGCCAAATCTTGTGATTTCTCTTAAAGGCAAAATTCTTTTCTTTGTTTTCCCCTGCAGAGCTTTGTTGCATATTATATATTTGTGATATGCATGCTGAAATGAATGCAGAATATTCAGTAAAGAACTGTAGTATAGCCCAAAGAAGAGAATTTCATTTGGCAGTTGTTAAAGCTAAACATGTTACAATACATAACTGGCATAGTATAATGCAATCCGGGCCTTTCATGTAAAAGTCCAGTCACACCGAACGCAGAGAATAAAACCCGGCAGCTAAGACTCTTTATACTAATAACCTTTATTCCCTCCCTTCAGTAGTATTATTTCAGGATTATGCCAGTGTAACTAAGAACAAAATGTGACCCAATGAACACAATTACAAAAAAAGAATTCTCTTTACAAATTGTGTCCTTTATTTATATATGCATAACATATTTTAGCTATCTGCCACATAATTGCTAAAATATTAATTACAAGCGGGAGCTGTTTTCATTTTAACAAAGTGGTATCAGCACCTTCATTATATAAATGTTGTTTTTTAATGTCATAACGTAAGTATACTATTCAGCTGAAAAAAAATGTGGTTCAGACTTAAACTTGGTATACATGCTAAGCTTATGAGTGAATTTATTGCCTCATATTTCAGAAAAAAATCTGGTAAATAATTTTTAGTTAAAAGAATAGAAAGAAAAATAGGAAGTTAAATTTTACATTCTTTTTTTTGTTACTTACATAATTCAAACATGGGTTAGTGTTTTTATCAGAATAAAATGTTACGGGCAATTTGTGGGCTATTTATTCAGCTATACAGTCACTACTTATATATTTGGTGAAAACAGTGTTCTATCATGTTTTGTGATTGCAACCATAGTGATCTCATAAACTAAGCAGGTTTAGACCTAAATTGTTGTTTCAAATCAGAAAAAAAATGATTTATTTTTTCTAATCATAGATAAAATGATTCCTGTATCTCTGCATATAGTTAGAAAAGTTTTTAAAATGCTAAAGAATCCTTAAGGAGTACAGGATGCTTATATACACTTAAGTTGTTTTTAGTCATCGTTATCTTTACTATCATGGATCAAATGTGTATATGAGGGCAAATACTACAAAAACAAAAACAAAAAAACAAACCTTCAAATATTCACTCAAATTTTAACAAGCTCAAATTTTCAACTGTGCTCACTTTCCTTTTTTAGATCGTACAGATGCTGATACTCCTTTTGTATGCTTTGTGCAAACATACACACTTCATAAATGTGAATGTTGGAATGACATTGGCAAGATTTGAGATTAAAAATCAATGGATTTTGTGTTCCTAAATCACCTAGGTGTTTTTGAAAATCCCAAATTGGGTAATTTTCAGAGCCATGTGATCCATGTATTTATCAGACACTAACCTGTCTCTCCAGGACTTACTTTGATATTTCAACACCTTGAGCAGTTTCAAAAAGCTGTCTTTAAAAAAAAAATCCAAGAAGAAAATTATTGTGTGTTAAAATTCTCCAGGATTAATGCATCAGAGTAGTTGTAAGGGATACCAAAAAGACAATAGAAAAAGTAATTTAATCAATAGATGATTGGTCATCGGAACACTTATGTTCACTTTTCATTATACTGTGATAGATAGGAAGAAAGGGAAAAAATTCAAGAAGATGTTGGTGGGGTAGGCCCAAATTCATTATTGTGATATAATGCAGCCTATTCCCCCAGACAATGTATAATTTATTATGTATGCTTCTGGAGAACAGCATGAGAAGGAGATAGGCTATTCTGGTCATTTGGAAAATGACCGGTGAGCTTAGTTTATCTTTTCTAGCAACTAGTTCCTTTCAGTGAGTAACTGGCAATAGTTCAGGTATTCATTTCTTGTTGCTTAACACCACTCTCAGGCACAGTGATTCTTTATACTGTATTGCAAGATTTTTTTCTTTCTAAACAATGGTCAGAAGAACAAAGATATTTTCTTCTGTCCGTTTCTCATAACACTCTTAACAGGTTACCTTCAGTTCTTCTCTGTGCAAACAAGCATGAAATAGTCAAGCCATTGAACCATAAATCAGTCAGTATTTAATCTAAAATCCTAGCCTGGTGCCAACAAAATCACAATATAACGGTGATGGCGAGTACTGTACCTACAAGCAACAAGTCATGATACTATCCTTACAGACTACCAGTGTTCCAGTTAATTTAGCTGATAATCCTCCAGAGTAAAGTCCACTTTACTCACATAAAAATCAAGCAGTCAGTGCTTCTGTGAGTGGAGTGATGGGAGGCGGGGGGATCAAAGTGTTCACCATAGCTTGCAGCTAAGGTGCTGGTCTGTAGTGCAGGCCCAGCAACTCTTGTTCTGATTTACGTGAGAGAAGAGCAGCTACAGCTCTTTTGCACCAGTGGCATAGATGAATAAAGTTATGGGTAAAAATATAGATCTTGCAGCCACTCCCTTGTCCTGCCACCTCAATTTACCTCAGCTGAGGCCATTGTTGAGACCCTGTCTATCGTGTGCAGGGAATGAAGGCACCTATGAATGCTCAAGTCGCCTGTCATCCCTCCTGAATAAGTAGTGTGGGTCTAGTGCTGGCCATCCGCAGCATGGGTGAATTTTACCCCAAAACATAAGTTGGTTTGGTAAATATAGGTTTTGCTAAAGCCTTTTAATGAAAATACAGAAATTTTGACTACAAGCGGTACAACAGCTCTCTGAAAATATATCAGCACAATGCAGCTTTATTTCTGCAGCCCAAGTTCTGGGATCTTCTAAAACTCACGTCTCTTTTGTTTTCAAGGGATCTTGAAAAGTCAGAGTGCTAGGTATAACATAAAAAAATCTATTACCTCCTCTAATTAAACATTCAGAATGTTAATGACATAAGAAGCGAAGCACAGGATTACTGTGGAGTGGAGTAATTACACCATAGATAAAAATCAGGCAGAGTTGTAAAATTATGGGGTGAATTCCTGACTCCACTGAAATCAATGGCAAAATTCCCATTGACTTCAACACATGCATGGTGCTTTGAAAAATTTATTGCAGTTTACTTCTGAAGTTTCTTTACTGCTTTTTTGGCTTATGATATTTTTGAAATACCTCATCCTAATGTCATGGGTTAGGGTATGGTATGCTTTAGACTGCTTTCAGTCATGCTTGTAGGCACCCCTCAAGAGACAGACAACTCTCTCTGCATGGAACCACTCTAATGTCTTGTTTACACTTGTGGACGTATGCAGGATAAGTGTAGCTACACACCACACTGAAAGGCAGTCTCCTACCATGCTGCAGTGTGTAGCTACACATGGCAAGGAACTCTGAGGCAATGGAGAAAAGCTCTGGAGTCTTTCACTGCAGTGGGAAAAGCTGAGGCAGCGGGAGGCCACACTGCTAAAAATAGCAATGGAGATGAAGGAGTCACTGCTTGGTCTTGTAGAGAGACATGTAGGATATATACCCTAGGGTTCTGGTGTGTCTGTACTCTACTTGCCTAAGTAGTGCCTCACTGTCTATACTACTGTTTATACCCATGCTAGCTGGGTGTGCAGTCACTTTACTCTATAAGCCACCACACGTTTATACCTACTCTGAGATAGGATCTCTGGGCTGCAGACGCCCTCTTAATTGACAGTGTTAACCTGACAGCACCTCTTGAGTTTGGCATATTTAAGCCAGTTACCTCCGGGCACCTGTGACCGCAGCTGATTGAAGTAACTCAAAACCAGCTTCTTCAAAACAAAGTAGCCTTTATTTGCCAAAAAGAACACCGCTTTTAGGAAAACAGGTTAAAACAAGACATATATATATATATTGTGACAAAGTTCCTCCTCTACGTTGGTGGGTCCTGCGCTTATTGGCGGATTTGTTCACCTCAGTGATCTTCCCCTCTTGTGGAACCCACAGTCTTAATTGGCCCCAGGTGCCTTGATTAACCTGGAGCAACTGCCATTTGGTTACCAAGCTATTAGGGATTTGTTTAGCCTGGGGCTAACATACCTGTTTCTCAGTACTTTACTGTAGCCATCTGGCCTTGCCCCATCACAATATCTCTCTCTCTCTCTCTCTATATATATATATATATTTCATTATCTAAGATTAACCTTTCTAGCCATAGCTCAGGTAGATCCAGCTTACTCTCATCTCTGGGCTTGGAGGGCAAGCCTGTTGCTGCAGTTCCTGTATCTCTCTGTCTGCTAGCAACTCGTCTCCAGCTGCTGATATCTCACTTGCTCCCACTCCTTACCAAGATGAATATATTTACTGTTAGGATCCCATTTGATCCTTGGCATTCAGCCTTGGGAAAAGTAAACCATTCAGCCTGGTGGGAGCCAAGCATGGGCAGCCCCAACTTTGTTGCTGTTTACTTCTGAAGTTTGCAAAAGTGAACACTCTAACATTAGGAAATGCCTGTGCAACCTTCATTTGACCCCCTTACGCATATGCTTTGTCATTAGAGACAGTCAGGAAACAGACTTGTGCTGGAAAATGACAACTCATTGAATCTGGCTGCCAAAAGGAGCAATTTGGGGAAGAGTCTGGCTCTAATCCTGCAGACCCTGGATGGAGCATGCTGAGTCAGACACAGTCTAGTCAAAACGTAAAAGCTGCGAGAGGACAGATTGTGCTCAAGCGCTGATGGGCTTCGGACAGGGCTAGCGCTTCCATTTAGGTGACCTAGGCGGTCGCCTAGGGCACCAGGATTTGGGAGGGAGGCATTTTTCCGCCCTCGGCGGCAATTCGGTGGCGGGAGTCCTTCCGCGCTCTGGGTCGTTGTCTGCAATTCTGCAGTGGGTCCTTCACTTGCTCCGGGACCCGCCGCCGAACTGCCCAGAAGACCAGGAGCGCGGAAGGACCCCCCCTGCCGCAGAATTGCTGCCAACAACCAGGAGTGCGGAAGGCCCCCCGCCTAGGGCACCAAAAAACCTGGCACCGTTCCTGACTTCAGAGAATTTAGCTGCCAAGCTCTTACAAGTCTCTACTGAACATGTGAGAACTGAGATTTTTCCAGAAGCTTATAACGTGGTCTAATTTGGGCAAATTTTCACAGGAACAGTAAACTTGCCCAGAAAACTTCAGCCTGAGGCAAACACCTACCATGGAAAGTTTCAGCTCAAATGGTTAAACTTTGGCAAAGTTATAAGCAACTGAAAACAAGGTCTTATAATGGGAAGTTTTGGACAACATTCATAATAGGCAGCATTACTGGCTCTAACAATATTAAACAGTCATAATGTTATAGATAATATTAAACTCATAATATGATTAGTCACATTATGAATGTTTGTAGTGTTATCTGGTGAAATTTTGGATCAATGACGGTTTCTGAAATATGAATAACTATAGAGTAGGAGCTAGAGGTCTCAGTTGACATTGGTCCTCATTGTGCTAGGCATAGATGCTGACTCCATGGGGGCTCTAGCCTGGGAAAAAAATAGTGGGTGCTCAGCACCCACTGGCAGCCCTGCTGATCAGCTTCTCCCCCTCCCTCCCAGTGCCTCCCAGCTGTTCAGCGGTATGCCGAAAGCACTGGTGGGGGGGAGGAGTGGGAAGGGGTGGAGGTGGGGGCTTGGAGGAAGGGTTGGAGTGGGGGCAGGTCCTGGGGCAGAGCGGGGGTCAAGCACTCCCTGGGAACTGGGGAAGTTAGCGTTTCTGGTGGTAGGCATTGTACAAACACAGCCCTGCCCCAGCAATAAAAAGACAGGACTGACAAAGGAAATCTCATTTTCCTCATTTTATAGATGGTACATGTGGTGGAGTGAGGCTAAAACACAGTGAATAAGTGACTTGCTGATGGACACATAGGAAATCTATAGCAGAGCTGGGAATTGCACCCAGATCTTCTGAGTCCCAACGCAGTGCCAAAGCCACAAGATCATCTTTCCTCCTTTGAAGATTCTATGGTTAAGGCTAATCATAGCGCCCTGTTATAAGCCTGATTTTCTACTCCCTGTCCCCAGTTTTACTAAAGAGAAAGCCTCCTGCTTGCAATTTTGAATTCCTCATATCATCCCAGAAAAACGCTACTCCGAGAAGTTTTGTAACTAATCAGACTCCTCAGGTTTAAAGTTATGGGGTTTTGAAAATATAGCCCATAGTGTACTTTTAAAGGTTATTCTAAAGTTTGGCTCATGATATCTCCAAAATGACTTGACCTAGAAACCCCAGATATGTTTTGTTTTGCTGGCTGTGCTGAGAAGTGCCTTTTTCCTATAAAGGGTTGTTTTTAAGTGTATAGAGATCATTGTTTATAAATATAAATATTTATAGATGTAAACTGACCTCCTTCTGACTCCAGCTTTTGGGCTAAGCAAAATGGTTTGGGAAGGCATTGATCTGTTGGTAGACAAACAAGGAAAAATTCAGAGGGATAGCAATCTGGGAGAGGGCCAAGGAGAAAGGTAGGAAACCAGGAAAGTCATAAGATAGTGGGCACAGGAAGGGGTGAAATGGAGTCAGGTCTCCTGGTCAAAAAATGGGGGAACTATGGGAGGGATAGGATACTGGGCTGTTTGTGAAGGAAGTGCAAGGACTTCCAAAGTGTAGAGTGTGAATGAGCAGACTCTGGGGGACCAGTAGAGGTGTGTTGAGGATATGGGGGACAGGGAAAGGCAGAGTGCTTAAAAAACTTAGAGAGATGTGTCTGTAGCCCTTTACTGCTCATTTCTGACTTTTGAGGTCATGTTTAATAATTCTGTGAAGATGATGATATATTATCTGGGTGTTAAGTAGGCTCCCATTGCTGCAACCTTAACTATTTCCTAAGAAAGTATTTTTTTAATGAAGAATCTGAAAACTGTAAAGTCAATAAGTTGTTCGGGCATTTCTCATTTCACTGTTGGATATAAAGGATTCCTACAAGTATTCTGTCATTTTCTGTTTATATCACTGAATGTAATTTTTCCCACCTAAAAATAACATAATAATCTTCTTATTGGTCTAAAAACACTGGTAACCTTGTTGTAAGATAGTATCTTATACCATTACTGTAAAATATATCGGTAATCTCAATATGCAGGGATTTAACTAATGGTAAAAGGCCTTACACAAATCAATTTCTTTAGGATGGGCATTTTTCCTACTCTACAGCCTGGTCCACACTACTCCGTTAAATCAATTTTAACAGCGTAAAATCGATTTAACGCTGTACCCATCCACACTACAGTGCTCTTTAAATCAATTTAAAGGGCTCTTTAAATCGATTTCTGTACTCCTCCCCAACGAGAGGAGTAACGCTAAAATCGATATTATTATATCGGAATAGTGTTAGTGTGGATGGAAATCGACATTATTG
>NC_133772.1:93694481-93755732 GCF_003597395.2 Chelonoidis abingdonii
GAATAGCTACCCACAGTGCACTGCTCCAGAAATCGACGCTAGCATTGGACCATGGACGCACACCGTCGAATTAATGTGCCTAGTGTGGACGCGCACAATCGACGTTTTAATATCTGTTTAATAAAACCGGTTTTAGCTAATTCGAAATTATGCCGTAGTGTGGACGTAGCCTAGAACTCAAATGGCTTTGATCAAATTCAAGGATGGTGGTAGGGAAGGAGAAGCATTGTCTCCAGGATGACAGCTTACGGTCAGTTTATTGGATGTGATCTGAAGAGCTTGCGATATTAAATTCTGATATTTGTACTAAAAGATTTAAGATATTTATAACCACAGAATTTCCTATTTAGGTTTAAATTGCAGTGCTGGCTACTTATCAGTGTAAATCCATGCCACTTTTTGCAAGAGTAAAGATGCTAACACTATTGTTCTCACCAAATTTCAATTATGAAAATATTTAACTGTATTTTACCTGTCTAAAATCCGTCCTGCAATTTCAATTAGATGCACTCTTTTAATTCCCTTTCTAAACTACTTTGCAGTATTCCTGTGAACTTTTAATTGTATGCCACATTCCACCTCAGAAGTGGCTGCAGTTTAGCGGTGGTGAAATTATTCCTGTGATTGTGTGCATATGGAAGTGGTGGAGAGGATCTGGATCCTGCAGACCTTGTATTCGCAATTGCCATTGGGCTAGATTAACAAATTTTAAGATTTAAGCATTGTGATGCTCACTGTCACATCATCTAACTTTCAGGACCCTAGATAATCACTGGGATTCACAAAGCTTGATTTGGGTGCTCCTGCTCCCTCTACAATGAATGGAGGGAGATATGTGCCTAAGAATTGGATCCACAAAGGCCAGTACACTAAATGGGAAGCCACCTAAGTTAACTAATGGGAGATGCCAAGGAGAGGGGTGTGCCCTAAATCCTGCTCCTGCTCCTCTCAGGGAGTTTGATGCCTTAACTCTGGACTAGAGGGAGATCCTAATTTCTGTTTCGGATTCTCACCTGTGAACCCTTTCTTGGAGTTAAGCGCCTAATGTGTTTCTTGCAAGAAGCTGGTGGGGAGTGGGGCAGAGGGAAGAGGAGGACAAGGACTTCACTCAACTTTTAGCCCAGTGATTAGGGTACTTACCTGGAAGTTGAGAGACTCCCCCAATCCAAGTTCCCCTGTTGCCTCAGGGGAAGAATGGATTTGAACAAGGAGCTGCCACCTCCCACTGGAGTGCTGTAACCGCTCAGTTATGTGATATTCTGATGTGGGGTTCCTCAGTCTCTTCTGTTTAAGCTATTCTAGTTTGGTTAAACATGAGAGAGTCATTGGGAGCAGGGGACCAGATGCTGGGTTTCCCGCATTCTGGCTTAGCGCTTTAACGATAAGACTATGGAATCATTCTCCTGCTCATGCTCGCTTTCTCTGACTCCAGACTTTTGTGTGGTGTTAGTATGTTCAGAGCATGCCTAAGAGACTAGGCCCTGCACCTAAGTTAGGAGAGGAATGCCTATCTTCTTCCAGTTTGTGAAGTGCACTGGGTCTAAGGTGTCCATACTCTTAGGCCTGGTCTACACTATGCATTTATATCGAATTTAGCAGCATTAAACTGATTTAACCATGCACCTGTCCACACAACGAAGCCCTTTATATCGATATAAAGGGCTCTTAAAACCGATTTCTGTACTCCTCCCCGACGAGGGGAGTAGCACTGAAATCGGTATTGCCAAGTCGGATTAGGGTTAGTGTGGCCGCAATTCGACGGTATTGGCCTCGGGCGTATCTCACAGTGCACCATTGTAACTGCTCTGGAAAGCAATCTGAACTCGGATGCACTGGGACAGGTAACAGGAAGCCCGCGAATTTTGAATTCATTCTCTGTTTGCCCAGCAGGAGCGCTGATCAGCGCATCGGGCTTGGGCGATGCAGTCCCCAACCCAAAAAGAGCTCCAGCATGGACTGTGGGAGATACTGGATCTGATTCTGTGTGGGATACAAATCTGTTCTAATCAGAGCTCTGTTCCAGAAGACAACAATCCATATTGCAGTTGAAAATCTCCAGCTATGAAGTCGCGAGCCACAGAGACACAACACAGGCTGTGTGACATAACTAATGGAAGCCAAAGACTAACAATGGACTCATGGGAAGGGAGAGGACTGAGGATCCACTATCATACGTTCCTGCACGTCTCCGAAAGCATTCTGCAGTTCTTGCTCGGACCCAAGCCTGAAGGTGGCAAAAATTGTCTCCGGTTCAGAGAGAATATTGTCAATTACCCCCCCTTCCCTCCCTCAAGAACAGGGAAAAATCGTTTCTCGCCTCTTTTCAATGTCGACCGATATCTCTACTGGATGCTGGCTGGTTTGAACAGGGTGCGCATGCGCTAAAACAGCAGCACCTCTCCCCTCGGTCGCAGATGGTATGTATGACAATGATAGAAGCCGTCCTTCGTCCCCTTCTGTGATGCTCCTGGTGCCTCGGTTGAGGTTGGCTGGGGGCGCCTGGGCAAAAATGGAATGAAACTCCCAGTCATTCCCTTCTTTAAGCCCTTTGTGTCTGGAGATCAGTCCTGGAGGATGGTCATAGGGTTGTAACCATCCTCATCATAGCAGCTGGGCTGAGCTCCTCTCTGCATTCTTTAATACTCTCACAACAAATGCGGGATACCTGCCACGTGTAAGCCCAGAGGTGTTGGAGGAGGAAGCAACAGGTGGGGTCTGTTGCGTGCACCCTAGAATGCAGCCATGCCAATCTTCTGCGGGATCTTCTGGGCCTCGACACGATGGCGGCTGTGCTCTCTGGTTCTCAGTACAACTTGCCCCCCCCACTCCCATATTCTTAGGCAGGAACTGACTCTATTTTTAGACAAACATAAAGGGAATGACTAGGAAGTCATTCCCATTTATTTGTCCATTGCGTCCCCGCAGATCTCAGTGAGTACCAGCCAGGAGCGACCCATGACAGAGCAGAACGGTACAATTGACTGGTACCCATCACGATTTCCAAACCGCAGATGGTGCATAGGGCTGGTAACTGTCTCTGCTACCTTGAACGGCAAATGAGAAGCTGGTGTAGCACTGCACGTACTGCTTCTGTCAGCCAGCAATCAGTTCACGTTGTGACGTGGAAAAAAGCTAACGGCTCCATGGTTACCATGCTATGGCGTCTGCTAGGGCAATCCAGAGAAAAAGGGTGCGAAATGATTGTCATGGAGGAAGGATTGAGCAACAACATTTACCCAGAATCACCTGCAACGCTGTTTTTGCTCCATCATGTATTGTGATCTCAACCCAGAATTCCAATGGGCGGGCGAGACTGCGGGAACTATGAGATAGCTATGGGATAGCTACCCAGAGTGCAACACTCCGAAAATCAACGCTAGCCTCGGTACATGGATGCATACCACTGAATTAATGTGCTTAGTGTGGCCGCGTGCACTCGACTTTATACAATCTGTTTTAAAAAAACGGTTTCTGTAAAACTGGAATAATCCTGTAGTGTAGACATACCCTTAGAGTGAGGCAGCAATGCACATACCTCGAGGCAGAAACATAGGTGTCTGGGGAACTTTTACAGTAAAAACACAGCTGCTGAGTGAGTTTAGGTGGAAGCTGAGCAGGGGGGTTGAGAATAACAGAGGCACTTCCATCTGAGACTTGGGGCCTAAAGTGGCAATTAGGCACCAAAGTCCCTTTGCGAATCTAGCCCTTTACTTCAATACTACTTTCTGCATAAGGACTTAAGAATGGGGTCCCTAGTACTTTAATTCTTTGGGATGAAAGACATTATAAAATGTAAGCTATTACTGTTGTTTTTATTGAATCATAGAACCATGTAGTGCTGTGAATTTTTAAGAAGCAGCCCTTGTTGAAATCACCCATTAATTTAAACAAGAGTGCTGCTTAAAAATCCATGGTATGATCTGATCAATAAAAAAGGAAAATACTTATTTAGACCAGCTATACCTTCTCCCTTCCAGCATAAGAAACTTCTCTACAATAAACTCAGTGTATAGCAGTGTTGGGAACATGGCAGTTACGTTCAATAATATGATTGCTTAAACTCTAATAATAAGCATGCTAGCAATATTGATCATATTTTTCTCCAGGAGTCATCAGCAATACATGTAAGCACATGCATATTTGCATTTATATATATGTACAGAGTATTTGCCTTCAAATGCAGTTGATGAAGTGTTCGTGTGAACTACTTAATTAATAGGAAATACTGTTGGAAAATGTCTCTTTCAAGACAACACACTTTTTAGACTAGTCCAAATAACTACTTCTTTCAATCTGGGAAGGAGGGAAGGGGAATCATGGGAATGAGGAAGAGAAGTTCAAATAAGACCCTAAGGCTTGCTCATATTGATATTTTTTCCCTTGCAAAATGTTTACATCGGTGTGCCAAGAATTTTTAATATGCTTTTAAAAGAGCTATGTATCCACTACAGTCTACAAAACGAAATCAGACGTGTATTGGTATTAAAAATTACTACTGGTTTGTTTGTTGTAACACAGCTGGGCTTCTAAAGAAGCAGTTGAAATTAACTGCAAGCAATGGAATAGCAGTTTGCTTTTTCACGACCTTATGCTTTATTTCACAGCAACTTTTAAGCTGTGTTCTTCATAGATCTTTATCTAGGGGTAGCTCTGTCGTACTGGTAGATGTGTATTTATTTGCATAGGTGTCCATTTGGCACTTTCTACGCCTACAGCCGTGGGCCTGGGTTATGGGGATGAGTCTAAATGTGCTAGTTGGCCCAGGCAGCTTTAAACTAAACAAACATCTTTAGAATAAGCTGTTTGTCTGAGGTCAGTTTGCATTCTGATGCAGCTGCATTTTTCCTCTTGCGGACAGCAGTATAAAATGGACCAAGATCTCTGAACTACTGATGTACTGGACTTTTCTTTGGGGGAGAAAACAAGGCCAATGTGTTTTAACGATAGGCAGCTAAAATCCTAATTAAATTTCCAAGTAAGAGGCCTGATTATTTCTATTTTTTTTCTTTGAACCAATGGGAGCTACAGTCACTCAGCACCTCTGAAAATTAGGTTACTCTTTTTGGAACGGAAATATGGAGTTAGATTTAGATAGCCAAGTAAAGTTTGAATATTTTGATACTGCAACGTGGGAGATCTGGGATTTTAGTCTCAGCTGTGCCATGGACTTGTTCTGTTATCTTGGGTAAAATCTCTTAACTTCTCTGTGGTCCAGATTTTTTATATTTAAAATACACAGTGTTACTTACCTAGCTTATAAATTTGCATTGAGCTCCATAGTGCTAGATAGGTGCTATTAAATACCCTTTCTGCAACAACAGTTTTTTTTCACAACTTATTTATGGCTTGCAGAAGTGAATTTAAGATGACTTGTGATCCATCTTGAAGTTGAATCAAGGACTACAGTATATTATAATGGTGAAACACTTGATTTTGCATAGAAAGCAAGTGCATAAATAGGTGTGAATATAGTGGACTTTGATTCATGTGCATAGATCCCATTGAAACTAATGGAAATGACTAAAAACAGACAATCATGGGACAACTGAATCCACAGCCCGCATTTTTGGAAGACTTTCTTTAAGTAGTGGATGAACCATTGATGTTTTCAATATTTTCTCTGTTAGCAAAGCCTCATAATACGTTCTATTTCATGGTAAACTCTTATAACAGAAATAATATATTAAGATGTTGGACAAAGCATGCCTTATCCTTGTCTCATCATGCTGAAATACCTGGCAACGATTTGTTTTTTTTAATGTTCCAGTGAACTGCTCTGGAGTTTGAAATATTTCCTGCTTTCAAATGTAACTTAAAAAAAGCAATAATATATCTATATATCGCACTCCAAATCTGACCTTCCTGAACATCAAATCATGATAGTTGCAGCTCAATGCACCTGGATTACACACACAACTTCCATTCATTAAAATGAACAAGAGCAACACAAACTCATAGATGTCTGATGTTTTGCTATGTAATACATATTTTAAAATTAATTTTGAAGATCGTTTCTCAGAATACACATCTGTTATTTTTGGATCCTGTACCAGATTTCTTGCTCTCACTCTTTCCTTGATTCAGTAAGAGTAGGCATCTCTGCACAAACTTTATATGTTTTTTCAACCTTCTAATATATTGTTTTAGATCCACTCACACTGAGAAATTTCACTGTGATTGATGTATTTGTCTGTCATGGTTATTTACTAATATTCGTACCGTAAGATAGATATAGAGATAATATACAATACACACACACACACACACGTACTGCAAAGATAATTGTATCCAGGGCTGTCCCTAAGAAGGTGGGGGCCCGGGACAAATCAGCCTGTATGGACCCCATGATCATTTTTTATACAGGTGAAATCTGGTGTGGGGAGGGGACACCAGTGCTGGGGGGCGAGGGATGATGGAGAGTCACAGAATGGCACCTGTGCTAGGACTGAGGTGCCCCCTGTGCTGGGAGGTCCCGGAAAAGGGGAGAGGTCTGGATTGGAAGGGCAATGGATGGGTTCAGCCTGACCCTGGTGTGTTCTGGCGGAGCTAGGATGCTGGCAGCTAGTGCAGTGGCAGGTGTCGCCAGGAGCCACTGGGGCAGAGTGGAATGGAGTAGGGAGGGCTGAGGTTGCTGCTGCTGGAGACTGAGGCTGAGCTCCCTGAGGCCAAGCAAGAAAAACAAATACAACACGTACTTCCTGCCAATGAGTCCGGGCCCAACCCCCACTGCCGTCGCCAGGCCCTCTGCTACCTCCCCTAACTCCACCCCAGGCAGGCCTAGCATCCCTGGCACCCTAACCCAACCCCAGGCTTCCTAGCGCCCCCCGCATGACACACGCACACTGAAGCATGTGAACAGTCCCATTTGAGCCCATGGAAGTACTGATGGACTTAAAGTTAAGCACATAGTTTAGTATTTTGTTGGACTAGAATCTGAGTGCTAAGCACCTTGCAGGATTGAGCCTTGATTTATTAACTATTGATACCATGGTTTTTCAGTCTTAACTTATAGTTTACCTGTCCAGGTTAATTTTTCTAGGGGTTAATGCAATCTGCTTGTGATCATCTCTTCAGTTTTCAATGTAATGTTTGATTGCATACAGACACAAGTGCATCAGGGCCACATCCAAAGTAAATTAAGGGCCACCCAAGTGATAATCAAGTTAATGTGTTGACGTGGACTTGGCAGAGAGAATAAATTCTGTTCTGTGGAAAAAATCCTCAGTGTGCACCATGTTTAAACACACCAATGTCTGATGCCCAGCCTGACTCATTTAATTATTAATACAAATCCAGAGATAAGGTATTTAACAAGAACACACTTCTGTGCACACTGAAACTAAGAACGTTACATAATACGGGGAGTTTCAACTAGCCTTTTTTTAAGTTGCACTTAAATCATTCAGGGAAGGGAATTGAACGCCAGCTCCGTTATCACCTATAGGAAGCCAAACAACAAGGCATTGTAAGCATGCTGGCTATGCTACCAAACAGAAGGATTTAGTGTATCAGACACCAGCTAAACTCAGGCAAGCTAATGCCTGTCAAACGGGGCCTGTATGCTAAAAATTCATAATGGGAAGCCTATTTTATATTACAGTTAAAACATGCAAAGAGGAGAACATTTATAAGGATAAATTCAGGAGACTGAAGTGAGCCAGGCAGTAGTAGTAATAATTGGCACATACTTAGAGCTGGGCAGGAAACGGCTTTTCCATTTCACAAGAAATTCCACGATTTTTGAATTTTTTTCCCCATTTTGAGGCTGAACAAAACAAAATGTTTCAAAATTTCCTACAAAACAATTAAAAACAATTAATTTGGGGTCAATCAAAATGATTCATTTTGATAAAAATCAAACCTTTTCATTCTAATTTTGACCTTTTTAAACTTAAAACATTTCATTTAAAAAAAATCCTTTGGAAACAAAAATCATAACATTCTGATCTGGAAATGTGGAAATGGGGATGTTTCAACATCAAAAATGTTTTTAGGGTTTTTTAAAACAAAATTTCCTCAACATAGACATACTTTTAAAAAAGACATTTAGAATTGGAAAATGTCTTTTTGTCAAACACCATCTATAATTTTACTCTTTTATCCATTGATCTCAAAATACCAAGTCAGGCAAGTGTTCTTATCCCCATTTTTCAGAGTAGGAAACAGAGACACAGAAATTAAGTGACTTGCTCAAGGTGACAACACATTTTAGGCTAAGGAATGAGGAGGATGCAGAGACGGGGATAAAATTGATAAAAATATTCCCTGGCTTATTTTCTCCAAATTGAAAATAGATTTGAAGGTTCTGGAGCAACATTATTGACCAATTCTTGCTTAAATAGCAATTGGTGTAGGATTTTATTATTTAATATAAAGATAAAGGCAGCATTTTTCATCTCCATAATTCTGCTAACCCTTTCCATGAGAGGTGTTACCTATCTCTGAACAATATACTGATGATCTGTGAGACTGCACACACTAGTGATCATGAATCCTCCTTTCCTACTTCAGTGAGCAGGGTCATAACCATCATTCTTCATTGTTAGGGGAAATTACTTCGTAAATTACACTGTTTCAGCACCACACTGTTGCTTTTCTTGCTGTACCACACTCCTCCCTCCAGCCTTGTGCATAAACAATGGCACTAGAGAAGCAACAGAAAAAAGCTGGAATTATACAGCTAGAAGAAGAGCTAGTGAGAATTTCTAGTATGGATGCCCTGTCTTAACCAAAGACCTATCTTCTGATAGAAAAGCCCCAGCACTGGTGTGCCCTTTAAAGAAATCACAAGAGAAATGGTGTCTTCACTAATGGCTGTGTTCTGAATGCATTAATAGCTTTCTCATATTAGCCCTGTGCAATTTATTCTACTGGACAGTTTGAAAACTTCCCCTTCCTGTACATATTGAAGATACAAAACCTTTATCACAGGTGATGCAGAAAGAAGATGTTTTCAGAACCCCTCCTCAGCTCTTCAATCCTCCACTCCTTCACCACCTGTGAGTTCGCTCTGAGGTAACAGGGACACAACTTGAGAGCAATGACTATGTAACTGGTATTCAGATTGAAATGGTACATCAGGGAGAAAGAGAAGGAGAGGAAGAATTTCCCTTATCCTGGCAGAGTTTGTCCATCCCTACCCCTTCTGGATACTACATAACCATTCAGGAAGAGACTATCACTAGCTTATTATTTATTTCCAGTAATGAGACTAGATGTGTCCCACACAGAAAAGGCATGATTTGGCTTCTTAAGTGCAGTTTGAGTTGTTTACCTTTAAAATATACCACATTGCACTAACAGGTATCTCCAAAAATTTTCCTGAGGAAGGACACCTGCCAACCCTTTACAAGTGTGTTAATATCCCCATACTACCTTAAGCATATTGTCCTGCTTAATTGTTACATACAGTATCCATTAAGGTACACTTTTGTATCATAGCAGGAAATTGCAACAAGTTAATGTTTACTATAAATGTTAATTAATGAAATGGCATTTCTATGGTACCTATCCCTGTAGCCTGAATATTGCATTGTGTTAAGCTGCAGCGTCCTTGTGAGGCAGGAAATTATTAACCTATTTCCCACTTGGGAAACTGAAACAGAGAAAGATTATTTGTCTTATGTCACCTAGTGACTATAGAAAAGTCAGAAACAGAATCCAGATCTCCTGATTTCTAGTTCTGTGCCTTAACTACAAGACTTTTTCCTCTAGCCAGAGTTCCACAGATCAGAGGATTCATATTGGTCAACAAAAACAAAAATCCTGCCTTACACAATTCATCACCCTTTAAAATTTCAATCATGTAGGGGGATTTCCATTCCATTGTTTACTTGTTTTATAAATTTACTCAAGGAAAGTTTCATTATTAAGCTGAATAAAAACTACACCAAGCTAGTGGAAGGTCAATGTCACTGATGACAGTTTAGGAGAGTCTATTTTTCACAGGCACAAACTTATATGCCTCAATGCTTTAAAAGTATTATGCACTGATAGACCTCTACTCCAATATAACTCTGTCCTTAGGAGCCAAAAAATCTTACCGTGCTATAGGTGAAACTGTGTTATATTGAACTTGCTTTGATCCGCTATAGTGCACAGCCCCAGCCCCCCAGAGCACTGCTTTACCGCATTATATCAAATTTTGTGTTATATCGAGTGGCATTATATCGAGGTAGCGGTGTATAAGCAACATTGTAATATACCCAGTGTGTCCCAGGCCCACTGTGACAGAGCAAAGGAAGCTGCTTTTGTACTTTAGATAGGATCCCAGTCCCCCAAATAACAAATGTTCTTATCTGCCAGTCTATAGAAAGACAACCTATGTTGGAAATTTCCCCCCAGTGCAATGGTTTTGTAGCTGACATGGCATGGGTTTTCTGTCTTTATTTTCCTTGCAAATATGCCCAACAACATCACAGATTCTTTTGAGTGGTTCATTTTAGATGATCTCTCATGATTACCTGTTTGTGTCCACACTACTACTTAAGCAGCCAGTATCTGACACTATTAGATTTTATCTTCTGCTAAAGTTTACTTTAATTAGGGAAATCCAGAGAAGGTCAGATTGTTTTAATTATCTTTACCACAAGTGGAAACTGATTCTGAACATGAACTAGCACCAGTAATTTAAATAAACCTGATAAGCTAACAAATATTTGTTTCAGCTAGTCTTTGTTCTTGGTAAATATTTGTGTGCAAAAGATTCAACTTCCTATGCAAGATTTCTGCTGTGAACAATAGTACAGAATACCAGTCTTCAGTGTGTCATGGAGAAATAGTAGGGCCTGTGACCGGCTAAAGGGTGGGTTACCCTTTTGATCTTTGCGTTACTCCCTTGTGGATTGTGCAGGAGCTACCTCTTAAAAAAACTCAATTATATAGTTGTCTTCTGAAACAACCTTATTTCAGCCAGAGCCCTGGCTGCCAAAATGATTGAGTAATCAAACTGAAATCTGTCTCTTCTGCAGCTATTCACCTATGGCTTAGCACTGACCTAGTATGGCATGTGATGACAGATTTAGTGTGGTATTGTCCTCTTTGCTGTTCCAGCATGCTAATGATTCAGATAATCTGATTTCCCCATATCTTTGTGTATGTGTGCAAATATGAACAGAATGACAAAGAGTGGATGTACACATCATCAGGAGTCAGACCTTTACGGCTCTGTTGGAGAGTGTCTTCAGACTTGGCATTGTCTGTGGCTTCAGTTATGAGTAAGGCTAAGATTTTTTCATGGGTATTTTTAGGAAAAATCACGGACCAGTCACGGGATATAATGAAAAATTAACGGAAGCCCGTGACCAGTCCCTGACTTTTACTAAAATTACCCATGAGCAATGGGGAGCCTGGGCACCTGCTGGTGGGCTGGGAGCTCTAGGGCTCTTCCCCACCCATGGAGGTAGGAGCTGCAGGGGTCCCTCCCTGCCATCCACAGTGGCCAGGAGTGCCGGGGAGTCCCACCCTGCTGACCACGGCTGGCTAAAGTCACGAAGGTCTTTGGAAGTCACAAATCCTGTGACCTCTGTGACTAAATCACAGCTTTAGTTATGAGTAAGTTACAAACTAAGTGGCCAAATCAGTTGAATTATGACAATGCTACATTTTAACTAGGACTGAGTGAAAGGTTTGAGGGAAAATCCCTAACTGGGAGCAGGTTCTTATTGGCAGAACTAAGTCTGAATAGTCTGAGTTCTGTACATCCATTCTTGGGACATAATGATGTCATGTGACAATTTTGTATGCAGCATTTGCATCACAGTGCTATTCTGAAAAGGGCACATTGTTGAAGGTCATCCCCAGTCTGCCAGTGCCAGAAGGAGGCTGGACACACAGGACAGAAGAAAGCTGGAAAGACCCCTGACTTTTAGGAGCTCATCCATGGAATGTGGGGAGAAGTTGGTTGGCAGCATCCCTATGTTGCTAACACTCTCCTGCCACCCATGTGCTATCACTGAATCATGAGCTTTAATGGTCAGGTGTCATGAGATGAAGTTTGTGTAAATATTGTTGTCTGTTCTGAGATTAATCAGACATGGCTAAACCCCAACCCTTACATCTGAACACCTTTTTATCATTAATTCCTAACTTTATTTAGGGAGGAACTTCTGAGAAACACCATTTTTTTGTGTGCTTTCTGCCTCAAACATCTCTTCTTATAGTTAGCTCCCTTCACTTCTCTTAGGGTATGTCTACACTATGAAATTAGGTCAATTTAATAGAAATAGATTTTTTAGAAATCAATTTGATACAGTTAAATGTGTGTGTCCCCACTAAGCCCCTAAAGTCAGCAGTGTGCATCCACAGTACCGAGGCTAGCGTCGACTTTTGGAGTGTTGCACTATGGTAGCTATCCCACAGTTTCCACAGTCTCCGCTGCCCATTGGAATTCTGGGTTGAGCTCCCAATGCCTGATGGGGCAAAAACATTGCAGGTAATTCTGGGTACATGTCATCAGTCCTCCCGCCCCCATGAAAGCAATGGCAAAAAATCGTTTCTCACCTTTTTTCCTGGGTTACCCATGCAGACGACATACCACAGCAAGCATGGAGTCCACTCAGCTCACTGTCACCATATGTCTCCTGGGTGCTGCTGGCAGACACGGTACTGCAGTGCTACACAGCAGCATCCCCTTGCCTTGTGGACAGCAGATGGTGAAATACGACTGCTAGCCATTGTCGTCATCCCATGGGTGCTCCTGGCTGACCTTGGTTCGGTTGGTTGGGGGCAAGCTGGCAGACATGAGTGCTCCTGGCTGGCCTCAGTTAGGTCAGTCGGGGGCGCCTGGGCAAAAATGGGAATGACTCCAGGTCATTCTCTTCTTTAAGTTTTGTCTAATGGAGATTCAGTCCTGCCTGGAATATCATGCCAACTGGAGGCTTCTGCCTTAGGCTGCTCTCCCAGTCGGCAGCACCGTGCTGTCGCACCTACCCCAGCCTACGCCTTGCTCCCATGGCTCATGAAGCCTGGACAGTAGTAAGGAGCAGTTCAACTATAGGCTGAGCAAGTGCAAAATGGTGGTAGAATGTGCCTTTGGACATTTAAAAGCTCACTAGTACAGTTTACTGACTTGGTTAGACCTCAGCAAAACCAATATTTCCATCGTTATTACTGCTTGCTGTGTGTTCGACGATATCTGTGAGAGTAAGGGGGAGATGTTTATGGCAGGATGGGAGGTTGAGGCAAATCTCATGGCTGCTGATTACGCGCAGCCAGACACCAGGGTGGTTAGAAGAGCACTACAGGGCTTGCTGTGCATCAGAGAAGCTTTGAAAACCAGTTTCATGACTGGCCAGGCTACGATGTGAAAGTTCTGTTTGTTTCTCCTTAATGAAAACCCACCCCCTTGGTTCACTCTACTTCCCTGTAAGCCAACCGCCCTCCCCTCCCCCTTTGATCTTCGCTTGCAGAGGCAATAAAGTCATTGTTGTTTCAAATTAATGCATTCTTTATTAATTAATCACACAAATGGGAGGAAAACTGCCAAGGTAGCCAGGGAGGGGTGGGGGAGGAGGGAAGCACAGGGGTGGAGTAGTTGTAGGGGCACCCCCTAGAATGGCATGCAGCTCATCATAGAAGAGGCATGTCTGAGGCTCTGACCCGGAACGGCCGTTTGCCTCTCTGGTTCTTTGGAAGGCTTCATGCGGCACTGCTGCAGGTCTCTGTCCTCCATGCCCTTGGAGATTTTTTTCAAATATTCCAGCATTTCGTCTTTTGGAACAGTTCAGATAGCACGGTTTTATCTCCCCATACAGCGATCAGATGCTGTACCTCCCATTCAGTCCATGCTGGAGCTCTTCTGTGATTCTGGGACTCCATGGTCACCTGTGCTGATCAGCTCTGCATAGTCACCTGTGCTGATCAGCTCACTACGCTGGCCAAACAGGAAATGAAATTCAAAAGTTCCAGGGGCTTTTCCTGTCTACCTGGCCAGTGCATCTGAGTTGAGAGTGCTGTCCAGAGCGGTCACAGTGGAGCACTTTGGGATAGCTCCCAGAGACCAATACCATCCAATTCCATCCGCGCTACCCCAAATTCAACCCAGCAGGGTCGATTTCAGTACTAATCCCCTCGTCAGGGAGGAGTACAGAAATCAATTTTAAGAGGCCTTTAAGTTGACAAAAATGGCTTCGTTGTGTGGACGGGTGCAGGATTAAATCGATCTAATGCTGCTAAATTCGACCTAAACTTGTAGTGTAGACCATGGCTTAGACTGACCAGAACATGTCTGATCTGGGTCATATGCAAGACTTCAGGGTAGTAGTTTCTTTTAGATGTTCAACTACTTTTGTCATACCAGGTGCCTCTATCAAAACAGAGTTATTTCACACTCCAAGCCAGAACTCATTCAAGTAGGTCACATATGGTAACACAATAGCTATTAGTATTACTGGAAGTAAACTTCAAATCATGTTTGTAAACTTCTGTTTGTAAATTCCACAAATAACATGTCAACTGATTTAAAACATTTGCAATTACTATGTGTCAGCCGAAAAGAACAGAGACTGCTCATTTCTTAGACTTTCCACTCTTTAACCCAGACACTTACTCATTAGTGTATGCTCATTTCCATCTGTCTTGACTAATAATGTCTAATCCAGTGATTAGCAACCTTTGGCAAGCGGCCTGTCAGGGAAATCCGCTGGCTGGACAGGATGGTTTGTCTATCTGCAGCGTCCGCAGGTTTGCCCAGTCGGAGCCCCCACTGGCCGTGGTTTGCTGTTTCAGGCCAGTGGGGGCTGCGGGAAGCAGCAGCCAGCACATCCCTCAGTCTACGTCGCTTCCCACAGCCCCATTGGCCTGTAATGGTGAACTGTAGCCAGGCATAGCTGTGATCGGCCAAACCTGTGGGCACTGCAGGTAAAAAAACCGTCCCAGCCCACCAGTGGATTTCCCTGATGGGCTGCGTGTCAAAGGTTGCTGATCCCTGGTCTAATCAAAGAGGTGGGGGAACCACCTCCCCTCCTCCAAAAAACCCTAAACAAATCAATGGCCACCTGGGACAGAGTGTTGGGCAACAGTAGCTGATTCAGTGCTCTGTTCACAGCAACTCTAATTGCTCTAGAATAGACCTGATTAAGAAGAGCTGTGCCTAATTGATGGATTGGGTTGGGTTGAAGAGAGAGGGAAGAGGCTAATTAGATCATTAAGCAGAAAGAAAAAAATATAGGAAGGAACTGCAAAGTGTGAGAGACACGTTCAGAGGCAAAGCCTAAAGAGATCTTCTGGGAGAAGATCCCTTTCATTCCTTCCCCCTGCCATGGCCAAGGGAGCTAAGGATTCTGTGTTAGTGTAAATATGGGGCTAAACAAGTTTATAAAGGGGCTGGGGAAGGAAACTGAAATAAATCACATGAGGTGCTTAACAGAAGAAGGTCTATAAGCTGCTTGTTCCTTAAAAAGAGGAGCTGCCCTGTCACACCACTCTTTTTGAATTTTGATGAGCTGTGAACTCCTCTATTGACCTATGTCTATTTTGCATGTACCTTTGTCCTTCAAAACTGGTGAAATTTCACAAGGCAAGCTGATCCTGATGGTATTTGTGGCCTGACAGGAAGCAATAGAAAGTATTCTCGAGATCTTTAGCCCAGTTTTGTAAACTCAGGAGACAGCACACAAATCTTATGTGAACCAGTCACTTGAGCCTTATGAGGTTCATCCCCCGCCCCCAATAGTTTGGAGTGGAGTTTATAGGAACATCTTTTGTGGAGTTTTAAATGAAGCCTCATAATTATGGGTTATAGCTAATGTGTATTTACTTTTTCAAAAAGTTTATAAAATGTGTACACACATACATACAAATCAATCCATATTTATTTTTATCCCTTGCTTCCACATTTGTTTATATAGACTGTATGCTCTTCAGAGTAGATGACTGCAACTTCCTGTGTGTGTGGACAGCAACCAGCACATTGTGGGTGCCAGTTGCAACAAATAAAGAGTAACGTTATGTTGGAAGTTGCCAATGACTGCTATCATGGGAATCTTTAATCCAAAGACAGTCGCAGACTTCATTAAAGCCAATTAAAACATTCTTCCAGGATCAAGACACTTTCTGTAGTGCAAGAATTGTAGACAGTGAATGCTTCCCCCAAGGCACTAAGCCGCATGACAAGGCCTGAACAGAGCTAACCCAGGGTTTTCCCTGATTGCAAAGTCAGGGGCTAAGGTATTGGTTGCCGCTTGTGTCTGGGGGAGGCAGAAAGGCAGCAGAAGCAGTTATGTGACTGACCCTGAGAGGAAGCCAAGAAGCAGAGCTTCTCGGGCATAGAGCTCACTGGAATGGCAGACTTGTGGATTTTTGAGCAAGGAAAATGCCAGCTGTTGGTTTGTTTCTACATGTTCCAACAAACAGATCTTTGTGTGCATTTTTTTGTAAATAAGATGACACCGAAAATACACCTCACTAGTATCATCGATTTCTCCTCTTAACCACTCTGGCTAAAGGGGCACCAATAATAGTTGTCCAATAGAGCTCGTTGTGATTAATGGTCTTCTTTAATAGATAATTACAGAGTGTAATTTTTAATGATTCTTCACTGATCCACAACCAGCCACCAGCTCTGGATGAAAAACATGGAACGTTGTTTCACAAACATTTTAGATGGAAAAAAAAATGTTTCTGTTTAAGTCACTGCCCTGAGCATGAAGCAGTGTGTAGCTGCCTTGCTCTAGAAAGAGTACTAGAGGAACTGTGCTTCGGGCAGGTGCTGCTCCTTGCACACACAAGTTGAGAGATGGCCACCTCGATCTGGGCCATCTTCATACACATGGATTGGGCAATCTGCACCCCCTTCCTCCTTTCTCTTCTGGGCTCCCAGTTTTCCTAGCCCCTTTTAATTCCCTTTTCAGAGAACAGCTCCCCTGAAGAGTAGGAGCAAGCAGTCTCTATGTTCCCTGGTGTGTCTGGATTGCTGAACCTAAATGCTTGTTCTTTTGCTCCTACATGGCTGCTCAGGGCCCATACAATCTAGCTGAGGGGGTGAGGTAGGGAGTGGGAGAGTGAGAGATCATTCAATGTAGTGTAACCCTTCTGCCCCTCTGAGTTGGCAGCAACAAGGGCCAGGTTCAGTATCCAGGGGTTCCGTTTCAATAACACAAGGCATAACCGGCTCGAGCCCCCACCCAGTGACCTGGGACACTTACATACCACACCCTCCTGGGCGCCTCTAGGAGGCAATACTTCCCTCTCGCAAGCGCACGGAGTCTGAAGGTGTAGCGAAATCTTTTTAATAAAGGAAAGAAATCAATGGGCATCCGCATTGGAGAAACACCACAAACAGAGTTATAACAAACCATAAACACCCCCGCAAGTCATTGTGGCAATGTCCTTTTCCTTAGGTCTTAAGTCCAATCAGCTCAAAGTCCAACAACCAAAGTCCTCTGTCAATGCCACCCAGAATTAAGAGTCATATCTGTAGAGGTCCCTCCCCTCACGCTGGGGTGAAAGGGGCACTGCTTACATGGTCCAGGGCGCAACTGCCCTGCTCTCTGTGGGTTCTGCTTCCGACTGTCTCCACGTAACTGCTCGCCGCCTTACCCAGCCGCTCACTCTGCTCGCTCGGCCGTCACTCACAAACTGCTCCCGCTGCCACCAGCTGCCCGGTAGCTTCTCCAGTTGTCCCTGCAAAACTGGCTTCGGCCGCCGCTCTGTGGGCTGCTCCACACACCCACAGCTACTCACTGCGCCACCACTTCCGCCACCAGCTGTCCCGTGGTCGCCCTCAGGCTTCCCCACAAACTGCTCACTCTGGCAGCTGCTCGTTCCACAGTATAGTTTCAGGCTCCCCACTAAGTTAGCACAGTACTCAGTGCTCGCCAGCATCAGTGATTTCAGCTCTTAGTGATTTCAGCACATAGTAGGGGAGCCCGTGCTAGTGCACCATTAGCCCAAAGTGAGTTCAGCTCAGCAACCTGTATCTAGAGTCTTAAGGGAATAAAAAATCAACTCTGACATTCCACAGTGGAGAGAGGAGGGGGTGCAACTGGTGCTTCTAGCTCCACAAGGAGCCTGCACCACCAGGCACAAATACCTGTCCCCAACCTCTCTCTCTCTTCACTGGGTTTTGGAATACATGTCCCTTGTCTAGCAAGTACCACCCAACTGAGGTTGAGTCATTTCTGTCACAAAGCAGTCCCACAGCTCGGCAGTCTGGGATGGGGTAGGCGTCCCTATGCAAATATTTGAGATTTCACATTCTGGACATTCTTTCCACACTTCCCATAATTCACCACCAGATGTCAGGGTACAGCTCATCCTGACTCTGCTTACATCAGCAAAACAAGACAAAATCCTCAAAGCGCAGAAAGAAAAAGAGCAGGTACTGTAAGTAAGTTGGGCAGGGAGCTGACAGAATTCTTTGCAAAGGAAGCCTTGAAAGCAGATGGTAAGATGGATGGGATCCAGAAAATGGAAAAGAAGGCCAAAGAGAATTGCCAAGGGATGAAACTCTTAGGTCAGTCCAACAAAGCTGCATCCAGTCTGAAAAAATCTGCTGTGGTTTGGGATATAAGTTTTTTTTATTGTTGTCATTTGGTTGCAAGCCTGCCCAGGCTGATGGTGATCTAGTGTCAACTGGTGGCTGGTTGGTGAGCTATGTGAAATGAATTTCATCTCAGTCCAACTCTCAGTGGACAGCTGTCCAAACTGAAAAACAAAAACCACTATTGTAATTGGCATGTTTGCTGGCAGTCTCCGCAGAAGAGTCAAGGACTGAATGGGCATCAAGCTTCTAACAATCCTCTCATCTCTAATGGATCCATCCAGAATGGGGTTGAGGCACAGGCAGGACCAGCTCCAGGCACCAGTGAAGGAAGCAGGTGATTGGGGCAACCAATGGAAAGGGGCGGCACATCCAGGTCTTCGGTGGCAATTCAGCGGCAGGTCCCTCAGAAGGACCGGTCACTGAATTGCTGACGAAGAATGAAGTGGCGCAGTAGAAGTGCGATTGTCGAAGTGCAATCATGGCTTTATCTTTTTTGTTTGTTTGTTTGTTTTTGTTTTGTTTCACCACTTGGGGTGGCAAAAAAACTGGAGCCGGCCCTGGACACAGGGAAGGGCTTAGCTATTTCTCCCTGCTTGTGCTATTTGTACAATTGTAGGAAATGCATATGTAAATGAACAGTTAGACACATACTGTAACTGGCTATTTGCATATTCTGTTACTGTAATTGGACATGCAAATTAGGCACAGCTATGTATTCTGTACTTATATACACACAGTTTTGATGATCTAGGGCATGATCTAATCTCATTTACACCCCAGTTTTATATACATCAGTATAAATTAATTGACTTTATTGAGATCAGAAGTGCGTCCCTTGTCCTTATTGTTGTCCCATCTCTATCTTTGCTGTTCACTGGTGCAGAACTATAACTAATCTGGTACAGTCTATTGGTTTGCTACTTCCTACTCAGTTATCTTTAATAAGAAAACAGCAATGAAGAATGAATAGAAGTAGTCAGCTTCCTCTGCTGAGCTTCTGCTATGAATTCACTTCCTTGTCTGATTCCATACATAGGTTCAGAATGCCTGGTTCCCAAAATGCAGACTGTACCACAGGAGAGAGCAAACTATAGCTTAGCTTTTGAAATGGAGGAAATAAATATTTGGCATGTTTTTAAATAGGCTTAAAAAGAGTGTGAAATTAGAGACATTCAATGCATACACACAATGCAAGGTATGTTTAAAAATTATTTGTATTGGGGTGGTGAGAAGTGCTGAAGCACTTTAACTCACAATAACTAAAAGTGACTTAACTTTATAAAACCAAGCTCTATAGATACCTAGTCCAAGTGTCCTTTTTGCTGATGATATGCACGTATAGTTCCTCTTAAAGGAAAATTCCCAAGTTTATATACATATTTCAATATTAACTGTAGCATTTAATGAAAAAATACCCAGAATTAGCAAAATAAAACATACTTGTGACATTTTCTACTTTTAGATACCTATGGCCAAATTTTGTAAGCCGATGTATTGTGAGGGAAACAGAAATATCTCTTACCTCTGATGTCATTCCACCTTCACATGTCTGTTTATATTTCCACCAGGTAATATTCCATATTCTTTAAAAAAAAAAAAAACAAACACAAAAAACCCTAGAGACTTGCGAGAATAATTAAGAGTTTTAGCCACATCCCCACCTAGAGTGAGTCGTCGCCCTTTCGAAAACACCCACACCCATCATGGGCATAATTCTATCACTCTCATCACACATGGTATTGCCAGCTCTCTTATGATTTTATCTCATGTCTTGAGATGAAGGCTTATTAATAATTTTCCATTTAATTTTTTTTGGACATTTTTAGATTTTCAACTGAATGAAAATTTTTGTGTCAAGAGTCTGTGTTCTTAGAAAATTTTCATCAGCAAATGCAAAAACTAATTTTTGTCTGAAAACCAAATATATTTGTTTTTTGGCCAACAATGTATGTTTTTTGGCTTCAGTTTTGGGATTTTTGATTTTTTTCAATGAAAAATCAAAATTTCTTCAGAAATTCCTCCTGGCATCTCCTGACCATCTCTACTCATGATACCTGGTATTTTTCTTAGTGCCCCAGATTCTGTAATCCTATGATTATCTGAGAATCTCAGCATTCATATTTAGTTTCTAGCCCTCATGGTTTCAGAGGCAAGCTTGAAAATGAAATGAGTCATTTTGGCTCCAAAACTAGAAGACAAATGTAAAGAAACCAAATTATATTATTTTTAAAATTCTCATTATTTCAAGCCATGATTTTTGTGGCCTCACTCATGTTTGAATGATTGGGATTGGCAATACTGCACTCTACATTTACACTGCTGCAACTTCATTGCTTTTTCTGGAATGACTTGCTTTTACATATCTGATACAGAATATGGAAGTAGGAAAAAAAATTCAAATTGAAAAAATATATAAATTTTGCACAATTGCTTGATCAAAGAAAATAATGTCAAGACATCCTGTTCACCTCATTGGCCTCAAATAGCGGTAAATAGAAACATGTGTAAGTATAGTCACAGATTATGAAATTCTGTTCCACTATTGACCCCATCCAGAAAAAAGTCAACGAAAAGGTCATGTTTTAGGAAGGGAAAGTTTATGATGCACAAACAGGCATAATCTAAGGAGGATCTAACACTCTCTACATTTTCTTGATTAGGATTGGAAATCTATTTAATCATATCCAGCAATATTTTGTTAATCATTTCCTGTTTTCCAGTAAATGTCTTCATCTTGCAAATAGTCTTGAATTTCACTGGCATTTGTTAAAACTCTTTGAAGGACTGAGTGGTGACACTTATTCTAAGCAAACGTTTGAGATGTTCTGGCATGGAGGAGCTCACAAAAAAGGGATTCTGTGGTTGGATACTTAAGACAAAAAAGACAGCTGTAAGCAATAGTCCCTCTCCTTCCAAACCTTGTGAAAACGGGGGGAGTGGGGTTGTGTGGCAAGGTGAGGGAAAGAGAAAATAAGAGTTGCTTTGAGTGACTAGCTAATAAGAAATGACATGAGAGGAGTAGGCAGTGAGGAAACCACCACAATTCTGTATTTTAAAAAAAAACCAAAACCCTCCAAAAACCTTCATTTGTAGCCTTTCCTGTGGAGCTGCAAGAGTTGGCAAACACGGCACCTACAGCCCTTCTCCAAACAACAAGGAAGTTGTATTCAGTTAGATCATCTTAACTTTTCCAACTGTACTGGTAGAAAATTATTATAAACTGATTGGAATTTTGAGAGATGATTTGAGCCATCTGATTGGCAAATGTACAGGGCACTTGTCTCTAGAAATGCCCTCCTTGTGCCCCATGAAACTTCATCACCCTTAAAAAGTCATACATCTGTTGTTTTTTTACATACATTTTTAGCTTATTCTGAGCAAACCTCTGCAATCTTTACACAGGTAAGACTCCCAACAATCTTTGACTAAGGAAGCACTTGCAGCATTTGACCCAGTGGCAAACTTTTTTCAGCAAGAGATATTAAAGGTAGCATAATAAAGGTATCTACTGTTTATATTAGCCTATTTCTATCTGAGAATAACATTCATGGAGCTGGCATCTCAAAAAGCTATCTTAATAGTATTAGTTGATCATAAATGGATTTTTTTTCTTATTTTATCATATGAGAAACTGAATTATTTTATATGCCCAAAATAGTGACACATTTTGAATAAGATGTGCAAAAGTGAAATGGCAAAGTCTTTAAATAACAACACTAGTCTCCTTAAAAGGAGAGGGCTATAAAATCATACAGGATTCAAATGAGTTTAGAAAAAAAACAGTGAAACAAAATGATGGTGCTCAAATCAGGAGACACAGGATTAAATTTTCAAAAATGTGGTTGTTCTGTTTGGAGATATATTTTTCACCCCAAAATTCAAATCTGAGGAGTTGCATTATTACACCTCTATCTCGATATAACGTGACCTGATATAACACGAATTTGGATATAACGAGGTAAAGCAGTGCTCTGAGGGAGCGGGGCTACGCACTCCAGTGGATCAAAGCAAGTTCACTATAACACGGTTTCACCTATAATGCAGTAAGATTTTTTGGCTCCCAAGGACAGCTTTATGTTGAGGTAAAGGTGTAGTTACTAGACTGCAAGTGGAAATCAAGTAGTGAAACTTGTGAATATTCAAATTTGTGCCTGCGATCTGGGAGGATGTGACTGCACCTGACTGAAAATACACCCATAACCATGAAATCAACTGAGGACAATAAGCAAAGGGGCACCTTAAAACAAAAAACAAGTTGCTAAGATCAATGGCACGATGACACAGAGCAGAAGACTCCTGGTTCTGAGCGGGGATTCATTCAGTATAAAAAGCAAGAGCAGCAAAAATCTTAGAGACTACTTCCTCCCTGCTCCCTTTGCAAAAGTTAGGGCTTCTAGTGGCGATAGCCCTGGAGAGTTCTTGAGCTCTCCAAACTCTGCTTGTGTGAGGGGCAAAAGAGACAGGAATCTCCTTGTGACATCATCCTCCATTATGCATCTGGGTGATGGGGATGCAGAGGGCGGCACAATCTGGCCTGTAATGCGTAGTAGGTTGCTACAAAATTAAGATCACTCCCCTTTTCCCCACCGCACCTGCCTCTCTGCCAAGAGAACATCCCCTTAAAATAGCTCCTAAAATGTACCCTTATGATGATGAAATTAAAAAAAAAATCCTATGGAGTTCCTTAAACAATTATATCCCTTTTATAAAATTTTGTACACTGATTTAAAAATAATCCTATAAAAAGACAATCTTTCTCTATGAAATTCCGTAGATGGACAGTGTAATTTTTATAGAACATTATTACACTTCTGTTTAATCATGATGTTCTTTTCCCTATAGAACTCTGCCAGACTTTTCCATAAGGATCATAAAATACAGATGTTCATCCTTCATTCTTATATTGCATCATGTCCTTGGTAGCTGACTGATAGCAGTAAGCACTATGTCTCTTGGATGATCCCTGCTTAAGTGCTTCTGAAGGCATCATGACAGATGGGACTTGAAAAGTTCTAACTTTATTATCTTCATCTGCAGAAGCCTTAGCAGTTAAACTCCCTCATTCATTTTGCATATTTCACCCTCAAAGGTCAAACACAACTGATTTACAACCAGTTACTACAGTTTGTTTCAGAATATTTTACATTCCTTTTTATTTGTTTTTGAAATTTTAAATGGATTGCGTCAAATAATAATACTGCTGTTACCAAACAGGATACATAAGGAGTACTATTAAGAACACTAAAGAGTAATAATGCCACCTGCGAAATCATTTGCTTGCAGAAGGAACCCTGCTCACACTCATGTGATGATATCTGCATTAATATATGGTGGGCCAGCTACTTCCATGGTACCATGAGGAGAGGATGGGAATCAGTAGGTTGGGAAAGAGACAGAATGAGAGGTGAGGAAAAGCATTGCTCCACTTACTGGTACTTAGCAGCAAATTTTCAAAAAAGTTAATGCACCCTCAGGTAGTTTTTCTATAACCTCGTCTGCCTCCAATACCAGGGAAGGCCTGGTAGTGTGGCTCTTATGGAGCCAGGCTGCCCAGGAGTAGGAAGTGAGAACAGGGGTGCCAATATACATTTCTAAAGGAAACAACTTCTATAGTAAACATAAGAATGGCCATACTGGGTCAAGTGAAAGGCCCAGCCAGCCCAGTATTCTGTCTTCTGATAGTGGCCAATGCCAGATACCCCAGAGGGAATGAACAGAACAGGTAATCACCAAGTGATCCATCCCCTGTCGCCCATTCCCAGCTTCCGGCAAATAGAGGCTAGAGACACCATCCCTGTCCATCCTGGCTAATAGCCATTGATGGACCTATCCTCCATGAATTTATCTAGTTCTTTTTTTATTTTTTTTTTACAGAAGTTCAGACTTTTTTACAGAATTTAACCTAGAGGTTTCCAAACTTTTTGTAGTGGTGCCCTCTTTGAGATGGATCAGTAAGTGGGCACCACTCATTTATTGTCTCTCACATTATTCCCAGGCACAGTTTCTCTTTCTTTTTCTTCCCTATTCAGCTGAAGAGCTACTTGCTGGTAGAGGGTGGAGGGTTGCATTGCAAGTTGCTGGATGAATGCCATGGGACCAAAAGAATGATGTTTAGACTTTTGGCTGATGTTGAGCCTCTGGAACTGTATGTGCCAGCTGCTCTTGTAGCAAACTGCTTTAGGGGCCCTGTGGTAGCAGCAGCTAAGGCTGGTAGCTTTCAAGGAGCTACCTGCTGCTTTACCTACAAGTACAGGAGCACTTTTGAATTGGGGAGAGTCGTAGATTCTGGTTATTGTAATTTTGTGCCCATCTCTGAGGTTCTCTTATAACGCACAACCCTCTGGGAAACACTGACTGAGCCCTGGTCTACATTGGGGGGGGTGGGGATTGATCTAAGATATGCAACTTCAGCTATGAGAATAGCATAGCTGAAGTCGACGTATCTTAGATCGACTTAGAATCACTTACTTTGCATCCTTGTGTCACGGGATTGACGGCCGCTGCTCCCCCGTCAACTTTGCTAGTGCCTCTCGCCGAGCTGGAGTTCAACAGTCGATGGGAGAGCGATCAGGGATTGATTTATTGCGTCTACACTGCACGCGATAAATCGATCCCCGATGGATAGATTGCTACCCGCCGATCCAGGGGGGTAGTGTAGACGTACCTTTAATTACGTCATCCTGTGCAAACACTCTCAAGTGATGCAGACTTTAGATTAATTCTGCCCCAGCTAAGCAGCGGACATTGTCATTAATTATCATTAGGCTAGATGTGTTCATGGGAAGACAGCCTAATACAGCAACATTCCAAATGAGTACATCTCAGTTAAGTGAAATGTCCTGTACAATATGTGGTCAGTATTAAAATTTGATTTGCTTCTGTTTTTTAGTATTTCAAAACTCTCTTCAAGTGTTTTTCCTGATGCAACATAATTGCATAATATTATGCATGCAGCCCTAAAGTATGGGTGCCTTGCAAATATATAAAATGTCTATAGTATTTCAAAAACAGTAATAGGAATACAGCTGGTCATTTTACATCTGCACATCTTTTTGAGAGAGAAAAAAATATTAAGACAGGCTTTTTGTGGTTAATTTTTGTATTAATTGCATAAATAAATAATACAAATCCAAAAAGGCAAATGACTTACAGATTGTATACATCACTAAATACCACATGTTTCTTAGGATATCCAATAAAATTATGCAATTACACAGGGGAAGAGGATATAATTGATGATTAAGACATTTGTGCTATCCTGAGAACAAACTGTAGTGTGCCCTACAGGATAATTTTAGATCCCAAACACACTCTCTTACTTTCTAAACTGCTCTCTGGGCTGAGATTCAAACCTCTTGTAAAGGAATGAGAGAATGGCATTGAGGGAGAAGTCTATGATTTTGGTTAACTAGATTATCCCTGTAGTCATAAGCAACTTGATATTCACTGGACTAGAATAAACACTCTTCTAGATAGTCCCAAAGTATTTTCATAAAGGCCTCATGCACCAGTGCTTTTAAAATTTAATTCAATTTCCAGCCTAGAAAGAAGGAGTAGGTTTGCTATTTTACAGTTGGTTATTGTTGAAGAGACACCCGCTGGCTGTAATATACATCTTAGTTACATGGAGGACAGAGGACAGGAGCAGATACCATTTCACAATAAGAAGTGTGTCAGAGGGCGGGGGGCATGCTATCAGAGGCGGAGTGTTCTCAGGAGATAGGAAGCCTGGTTCTGAAGATAATGGGAAAAGTCTTGTCTCACTCTGTAATAATCACCTTCTCCAACTGATGGAGGAATAATATAAACAGGTTTGTGAAAGAGTGGTATTAACCATCTCAGCTCAAGGATAAAACTGCAAGGTGATCCTTTGTCTGCAGTGAATGAGGAGGAAAGGCTAAATTGGTAGAGATCTGAAATGCACCTGATCATTATATAGACATACAGATTTCCTCTTTGTAATAGTTGTACATGCTTCTTATACCCTGGCAACCATGTGGCTCAGGCATTTCAGTGTGACCTTATTTCTAACAGCCAGTTTAGGTAAAGTTTATATGTTTTCAATAAAAGGTAAGCATTGACTAACATCCATTTGTGTAGATCATCTTTCTGGGATCTTTATTTGAAATAATATATTGGTTAGCTGCATGTAAATGTAAATTTCCTGCTTGTTTAAAGTTCTTTGGCCAAATTGTGCTCTCAGAGCATCAGGCCATTTGAATTTCTGGGTAGACCTCAAGGCATTGCTTTTACCCTTTAAACCCAAACTGGTTTTAGACCTGGGCACCTGCCTCTCTCCCCTGGCCATGCTGCCATACTTGCAAGAGCAGTGGTTGAGCTGAAACCCCTTTATACATAGTGCCTTTGAGCAGCTTCCTGCTATCTATTAAGACCCTAGACTCTGGAGTTCGCTTCTCCATTGATCTGCCAAAGCCCAGATTTATTAACCTTCCACATACTCTTTTCTTCTAGGCAACTGAAGATAAGACTATCCAAAGGACTGTGGTGTTGGGCTTGGAGGTCTTTTTCACTGAGTTCCTTACTTGCAGAGAGATAAGAAACCTATATTACTGTGATGCTGGCAGACCAGATACCAGCTAATGCCAAGACCCCTGTGTCTCAATTGAATATGGACAAATACATGGCTGAAATTAGTATGGCTCATCTGTGGGTTGATATTGTTAAAATAGGCACCAGAATTATAAGAATGTGTCTAGTGTTTAGATTTTATTGAATGATCGTGAGTTGCTACACACATTAATCTCACTTATAACATCTGTATCCCATATTGTAAGGTAATATTTGAATGGTTGTATTGTGAACCTCTGTGACTGTGTAAATCACTGGACAGGAGAGACATTAATTAGTGTGAAGGGTTGATCTTCTATATAAAGTGTTATGCCCTTCCGAAAACGAATGGTCACTCAACACCAGATGGACTATGGTAGGTCATTGAAACTGGAATTTCACTATGTACCATCAACAAGAGGACTAAAGACTTTTGTTGTTCTGCTCTCCTCCCCATGAAGATGCAAGTGGACTCCTCCATTAGCTGACTTTGCAGCTCTGTGCACATGCCATTAAGGAGATTAAAAACCACAAACAAAAGGAATTTGGTATCCCTATGCTGCTGGGACTCTGGGGGACAAACTGTTTCTAGGAATAAGCCAGAGATCCCCAGCTGTTTAGCCTGGATTAGCCCTAATAAAGATATATAGAGCTTGCTGATTATAGAAGCTTCTATTACCTTTTGAAATTTAATTGTAACTCATTTGTGTATATATGCATACCTGCTTTAGCCTTGTAAAATAACTAATTTCCTTTTTCTATTTAATACATATTTATATAGTTTATTATAGGTTTGGCTGCAAGCATTGTCTTTGACGTGAGCTCTAAGGTGCAATTGACCTGGGGTAAGTGACTGGTCCTTTGGGATTGGGAATAACCTGAATAATGCTGTGGTTCTTGGTGAAAGAGACCATCTATCACAAAGGTATACTCAGCTGGGTGATGAGATAGATTGGACTAGTCAAGGGGACTGCTGTGATTCCATGTTAAGGCTGTTGTAGTGCCTGAAGAATTTATGCTTGATAATTGGCTGGTGAAATCTAAGTCTAGAACTCACAACTATTTTGAGGCCTATGCCTTTCATCCTAACCATTTGCCCTGAGGTTGGTACTCATGCTCTTGAGTCACTGCAGACAGCATCACAGTTACTATTTGATATTTTATATGAAATTTTGTTTGGGTGAATTTAACAAGTGTACTATGGGCACTAGTGCCTGGGATGGACACCTATAAACTGAATAATTACCTCTTTATGAACTGAAATACTTAATGGACAGCAGCGTAAATCTGCAACACAGTCATGCCAGTGAAATCAATAGAATTGCTGCAGATTTATATTGATGTAAGAGCAAAACTTGGCCCTTTTGTCAATTCGTAGGCACTGCATTGTTTCCAAAGAATTTTGCTTATAATTGTTTCAAGACCAAGCAGACTTAATGTAATGCAACATGCAATGATATTGAATGAGACAATACCGAGAAGTTTGATTAAAAGATGTGAGGAATTTAAACTCTACCACTGTGTTGTCTGCCCTAAACTGATTCACTTTTAATGTTTGTAAATCAGACATTTCCTGTATTATGCGCCTTAGTTAAAAATTCCATACTTTTGACAGAGCCAAATCCACTATAAATTGAAATACAACGGCCTTTTATTGTAATTTATTACTTAAACTCCGTGAATTGCTGCAATAGCTTTAAACATCTGGGCCTGTCACATCATACTCATCACTGAACAACAACCATAAATTGAGACTGGTTCACATTAATGGAGTGGAATGTGAAAAGGGCCATGAGATCACAGTAAGAATCCACTACACTTAGAATGCTTGTTTCTGTGCCCTAGGCCTTGTCACGAGAACAATTCATGTTGAACCTTTTTCGGCTCTTATTTTTGCCTTTGAGTAAAGGTTGACTTAGCATTAGATATTTTGCAGAACTAAAGATGTAGGAGTGAAAGACATCCTTGGGCAGGGGGGCAGCAAAAAGCCTGTCTCTCTCTTAAGTCTTGTTTTGAAGGTTTAATTGAGCCATACGTAGTTGTAGTTCAGAGATCTTTCAGCAGCCCTCTGAACAAAGGTGAATTTTGGTGCTAATGCATAGTTCACTAGAGATTTGGTCATCCCCACATATGGGAGGGGTTCAAGTCTGTGGATTTCCTAAATAAAAACATTTTAAATTACACCAAATTAGTAATTCTTAATTGTAAAGTAATTTGTCTATTCTACAAGTAGTTTTTTATTAGAAAAAATGTGTCATTTATTGGATTATGTATATGTTTTATTGGTTCTTTCCATGTTTTGAAATGTATTATTTCTGACAAATGGCAAAAGTTTACTGACTTTCATTTTTAAAAATTCATTTAAAGTAAAATAAGAACAATCAGTTAATTAATAACAGCTGAATCATGGATATTTGAAAGTCTAGTGTAACCCCACATCTTGGATAACTAAGGTGAGGTTAGTTGAGGAAGTTGTTCTGTAGTCTTCCTTTAACTGCACCATGCCCAGTGATGATTGGTTTTGTGGAAACCAGCCATTAGTTCATCATTATGGGTGAAATTCAACCCTGGGCAAAGGACATACACAAAGCCAATGCACCATTTAAACCCCCTTGAGCCTCTATTTTGAAGTCTTAAGTTGGACTAAAGTGGTAAATAGGTGTTGTGTGGGACTTGGCTGGGGTTTACAACAGCACCTAAGTGACTTGGGAGAACAACTCCTGTTGACTTTCAAAGGGACTTGTGCTCCAAAATCATGTATGTGTGTTTGAAAATTCCACCCCTTTTGGACATCCTGTTCTGAGTCTGGTGAACCCAGAGCACAGTAAATAGCAAAGTGCAGTCCTGGGGGAACATGACCTAGCTTCTAACCAAGTTTTTAGTTTGATGGTATTGTAGTAAAATAACATTTATTTTACTTTGTTTCAGTAACTAAAAAGCTTTACTATGTCAGTAATTTGTTTGATTAATGCATATAGTTTTGCCTTTCAGCAAATAAAAGTGGATGATAAGTACTTGTCCAAATGTCCATGTGTAATCACTATTGGTTACCCTGTCTGATAAGACAATAAAGGATATTTTTTTTGTCTCGTTAACAGTGAAAGCCTCTTCTCGGGGAGACCCACCTGTAGATCTGATAGAAGGATTTCACTCTAAAGTTTCAACATACAGAAAACACATTATGCTGTTATGGATCTTCCTTTTAGGTACACTGATGTGTTATTACTTCTCCTAGCATGCGAGCTACTACTGCTAATTAACTTTCCTGTTAGCAACTGATTTTCCAAGGTTTGTGGTAATGTACACCAGAGTAGCTAAGCTGGGAGGAGGATCGAGCTCTCACTTTTAAAAAATAAATTTAATTCTCCCTGGGTGTTTGTGTGATAGCATTGCAGGATCCTAGAGTACATGCTCCAACCTGAGGCCAAACATCTATACTGCAATTAAATAGCTCTTTAGCCCGACCCCCACAAGCCTGAGTCAGCTGGCATGCGCCAGGTTTTTAATTGCAGTGTAAACATACCCATAAAGGACAGGTGCCGGAGAAAAAGGTTCAGATGGCTGGTCAAAATAGCACAAAGGACTTCTTGGAACCAGAGTTCTATTAAAGGCTTTTCAAAGCCAGCATCTCCTGCTCATCACAGGTTGATTCCAAGCATTGTCTGTACTTTGAAAGAAGAGTAAGTTAGTGAAAATCGCTCTTTGTATCCTGGTATAGCAATTCTTTTCAGCTAAGCTCAGCCCCACTTCCTCCTGCTGGGGTTCTCTGACAAATCCTACAGAGAGGTCCTATACCTATGATAGATTGTCTTCCCTGCCACTTACTGGGCACAGTTTATACAAACCCATCACAGGCCATGTGCTTCTCATACCCCTTGTGTTTCTGTTAACATTCATGTTTTGCTTACTTTTCAAAGAGTAGAAGCAAATAACTGCCCTCCAGCAAGAAAAAGAGTTAGGTTAAGCCTCCAAATTCCATTGTAGTGCCAAAGTTCCAAAAGGATGTACTGTAGTTAAATTCCAAGGTGGGAATTGTGCCCTGCAGAATTCCTGCTGCTCATGGGTCTCTTACCTCTTGAATGGAAGGGGTAAGGATTCTGTGGCACCATCACCCCTTCTGGGAACTCTGGATGAAGGCTTTCTGGTGAACCTCTCATTCTCTTCATGCTGATAATCACTGGGGGAAATTGAGGCCCTACTGTTGTCTATATTACACCATGGTACTAACTGGCACTCTTGTGTCCACAAAATTTCAAGTTGTGATGGGATGAATGCACTTTGTTACAGTTTTGGATTAGGTATTCTCCCACTAGCATTTCTTTGAGTGCAAATAGTTTCAATTTCATTTTATATTTGTGGCAAAAAAAAATGCATCAGGTGTATGGCACTTCTTTGTTTGCAAATTACATTTGTGTGAGTGTGTGTAAATTTTAATATTTGGAAAAGAAGAAGAATGTAGAACTTTGTGGATGTTTCTGCTACACATCTTCAACAACACACCTCCTTACTGACCTGTAAAATGCCTGCTGTGGAGGTCTATGGTCCTCTATGATATGAGATAGACATTTGTCTTGAATTTTGCCAAACTGCATGTTGGCTTTCTGATTAGGACTAGATTGCACTGGAAACAAAACTGAGATCACAAAACTCATTTAATTTGTATAATCTTACTTGGTATTTTAACCAGCTTCATCAACAGAAAGTGCATTAAGACATTGTAGCTATCTCTCTGCCATAGTCCTGAGCTGCAGTTCATAAACTGAAGGGAACTCTTACCTGATTGTGTTCATCTTTGAGTGATTGCTCATGTCAATTCCAATTAGGTGTGCACATGCCGCATGCATGACAGCTGGAAGATTTTTCCCCTAGCAATATCCATAGGGTCAGGTTGGACACCCTCTGGGGTTGTGCCTTCATGGTGCTCAGTACAGGGCCCTGCTGACCCACCACCTCCTCAGTTCCTTCTTACCACCAGTGACGGTTAGCTGGAACATCCCATAGCTCTTGCCTTGGCAAGCACATTTTCTTGGCAGTGATAGATCTGTTCACCACACGATGCAATAGTAAGAACCAACAGTTTTGCTCCTTTCTGAATCACAGCCCGGGCTCCATCACGGATTCTTTCCTCCTACCAAGGGGATGCTGTCTCGTATATGCATTCCTACCCATCCCTTTTGTTCAGAAGGTGCTCCTCAAGATCCAGGGGAAAAAGCTTCAGTGATATTGATAGCACCGTTGGTACACATCTCTCCTGGAAATGTCTGTGGAAGCCCCGGTCACCTTGCCGCTCTTCATGGACTTAATAATTCAGGATCACATCCGTCTCCACCACCCGAAACTCAAGTTGTTGTACCTCACAGCGTGGAAGCTCCATGGCTTAACCCGATGGAGCTCTCCTGTTTGGATTCAGTCAGAAAAGTCCTCCTTGGCAGTAGGAAACTCGCCACCAAGGCTACCGACCTGACCAAATGAAAGAGATTTTCAACCTGTCTCCAATGCTTGTCTCTATTCCCCTTATACTGGACTACCTTTTCTATCATAAGCAGCAAGGATTGTCCATGCCATCAATAAAGGTTCACTTGGTCACCATCTCTGCCTTCCATCCAGGCACAGAAGGCCAGTTGGTCTTTCCCAACCCTATGATCAGTCGCTTCCTGAAAGGTCTTGACAGGCTATATCCAGCTGTCCAACAGCCTGTCCTGGCCTGGGCCCTCAATCTGGTCCATTCTAGGCTGAGGTAGGCCACCCTTTGAACCACTGGAAACATGTTCTCTGCTCTACCTCTCATACAAGGTGGCATTTCTGGTAGCGATAACCTCAGCCAGGAGGGTGTCTGAGCTCAAGGCCCTAACATCATAGCCTCACTACACTATATTCTACAAGGAAAGGGTTCAGCTCAGACTCCATCCAGCATTCCTCCCTAAGGTTGTCTCCCAGTTTCATGTCAACCAGGATATCTTTCTCCCAGTTTTCTACTCTAAGCTGCACGCAAACAGAATGAAACAAAGATTTCACTTGCTAGGCATTTGCAGGGCATTAGCCTTTTACATTGAGTGAACCAAACCATTCCCGAAGTCCATTCACTTGTTCACCACAGTAGCGGACAGAATGAAAGGGCTCCAAGTCTCATCCCAAAGGATTTCATCATGTATCACGTCCTGCATCTAGGAATGCTATGAGCTGGCGAAGGTACCTGCCCCTCCACTGATAGTGCCCTCCACCAGGGCACAGGCTTCGTCAGCGGCAGGCACACATTCCAAACCAGGAAATATGCAGAGCATTGATGGGATCCTCCATTCATACCATTCACATTACATTATGCCATTACCCAGCAGGCCAGAGACGATGCAGCCTTTCGGAGAGCAGAGCTTCAGTCAGCGAACATTTGAGCTCCGACTCTGCTCATGTCAATTCCAATTAGGTGATTTCCAAACCTACATTTTGGAGGCAATCATGCAAAGAAAAAATGGTTACTGACCTTCTCATAACTGTTGTTCTTCAAGATGTGTTGCTCATGTCCATTCCAATACTCACCCTCCTACCCCTCCATCGAAGTAGCCGGCAAGAAGGAACTGAGGGGGTGGAGAGTTGGCAGGGCCCTATATCGAGCATCATGAAGGCGCAACCCATGGGGGCACCCAGGCTAACCCTATGGATACTGTTGGGGAAAAATCTTCTGGCTGTCATGCACGCAGCGTGTGCACACCTAATTGGATGGACATGAGCAACACTTCTTGAAGAACAACGGTTACGAAAAGGTTAGTAATCATTTTTTTTTATCCATTCGAATCAGGTCCCGTCTCCTCACATCTGCCTAAATACCACAGAACAGGCCTACAGATTAGGTCACCAGCCTACTGTATATTTATGAAACTCAGCCAGACCATTGACGCATACTTTTGGCTATTCTACGGAGGTCTCTTACAAGAAAATCCAAAGGGATGAAATGCAAAGGCTTTATTTTAATAAACATGTCTGTGGTCTCTCATGGCAGGCCGCATTATTTATAGCCAAAAAAACATCCAAATCCCATTTACAAAGATTCTGCTTTAATAAGTTAATACAGCGCTGAACTGGATTTACTCAAATACGGCACCAATTCAGGATGAACACTGGATGAAAGACTCTTGGCAAGGAATTCTGCTATCTAAATGTAATTTTCAAACTGTTTACCATCATTTCTATCAGCTTTGGGGAGATAGCGTTAGGCAGGGGTAGTCACTAAGCAGACTGTGGGCCAAGTCCAGACTGCCAGACACTTTTGAATGGACCCCAAAATCTTTTTATTTACTTATCAATGATAATGTTGTTGTTTGTTTTTTCAAATTATATTCTCTGGAGTCTGGACCTTGACTATATCTTGACCAAAAATAGACTACTCTTGGTGTGAAGATCTATGGGACTAAAAATCTATGGGATCCTTGGTGTGCAGAGCATGGGAGAGCTGACAGTCCAGCATTACTACCAGGAGTTCATGCAGTGTCCCTCCAAGCAGCACCGTGGAGATTAGGAGCCTTAGGAAGCATTGCAAAAGGGTCCAGATTAACAGCACCCTATGGCCTTCTGATTTATCTATGCTCACTATTTAACACTGGAGAGTACCCCAGGAAGTAATCTAGGCAGCCATACAGACTTTTGGCTTGCTGTTACTCCAGACCTCACCTTGTTTTCTGATCTCCAGTCCCTAACCCCCGCCTGATTCTGACCCTGACTCTTGCCAACTGGTGTAATTATCTCTGATCTTTGGCCTCTTACCCCAGCCTCACTGTGACCTTGATTCTGGCCTCCTAATTCCAGTCTGGGAACTACTTCCCGGTTCTAGCGATTATGCTGACCCCTGCGTCTTAACTCCTGGCTTGTTGCCATCCTTGACTTGTGGACATCAACCCAGCTGTGACTGCTAGGAAAGACTGCCCAAGACCAGGTCCCTTACAGAGAGAAGGTGTTTGCTCATGCTGTAATGCGGTTGAACTCTCAGCAGAAAGAATCTGTATTTATAACTTTAAAAGTTTATCTGCTAGACACTGTAATGCTGATCCAGTTGGTTTCTTAGACCTTTGCCTGCTTTACGTGCAGAATCTTGATGTGCTCTCTGCTGTTCAAGAGGTGTTTTCAAAGCTCCATATTGTTAACATTGAGTAACTTTGATAACAAGAATCAGGTTTACTTATTTATTTTATTCATAGTTTCCAAGATTGTGATCATCCAGTCTGACTTCTATAATACGGGCCAGAGCACTTCCTCAAAATAATTCCTGCAGCACATCTTTTATAAAAACATCTAATCTTGAAAAATTGTCAATGATGGAGAATCCACCACAACCCTCAGTAACTATTCATACTGTTAAAAAGTGTGCCTTATTTCCAGTCTGAATTTGTCTACCTTTGACTTCCAGACATTGGATAGCATTATACCTTTCTCTGCTAGACTGGGTCCATTATTAAATATTTGTTTCCCAGGTAGGTACTTATAGACTATAATCAAGTCACCCCTAACCCTTCTTTTTTAATATAAGTTGAGTCTTTCAGTGTAAGGCATGTTTTCTAATCCTTTAATCATTCTAATGGCTCTTCTCTGAACCCATTCCAATTTATCAACATCTTTCTTGAACTGTGGATGCCAGAACTGGACACAATATTCTAGCACCAATTACTCCAGTGCCAAATACAGAGGTAAAATAACCTCTCTACTGAACTAGAGATACCTCTGTTTGTGCATCCAATAATTTCATTTATTAATTTTTAATTAATTGCTGTGAAATATTCAAGTATTTTAAAAGCTTACAAATAATAAAATGTTACTCTCATTGGGCAACACAGAAGCTACTTTAAATGCTATAGGACTAAATATAACATTCATGAAATGGCCATGAGTGAAAATAAATCGACCATGCTGATTTATGTTGTGTTCTGAAGATCAATAAAGTTCTGCTCAGGCAGAAAGCACAGGATTGCAAGTTCCAAAAATGAGAGCTGCATACAGAGAAAGCTGTCACCAGTCCTGGAGAGCTCAACTCCAGGAACTGACAGTAAGAAACATCCCTAATGATATTAACTGCTTAATTGGTCGTTGGTAGCCAGCCCAAGAAAGTAATAGGCTCACTGGAGAATGTTGGAGAAATGATTTTGTGGCCTAGTCAAGCAGAAAATATTTATAACTTTGTGACCTCATTCTGTGGGAGGTCAATCTGTCATAGAAGCTCCCAACTCCAAACAAAACCCCCCTCTGGCTAACAGCTGTAGAGTCATCTGGGAGAGGAAAGCTAGTTCTCCATTGTCCACAAGGCCAGATTTTTGTTCCTTAAGAATTCAGATTTGCAGTGTGTGCAACAAACAAGATATTCTAGTTCATCTGTGAGTGAGGGACACGAGATGGGTCATCAGCCTGTCCTGTGATCTGTGTTTCAGCTGTCATGTTTGTTGGCTGATTCAGCAGAGAGGCCAAGGATTAAGTTAGTCTGGAGACTGAACTGCCTACTAACCTCCATGTCAGGGTTAAGACATATTAGTAAGAGAATGTAAAGTAAATTGGCATTGCCGATTCATGTGATATACCATTCCTTGGCTAAATAATGGCTGTAATTCTTCAGGGCTGTCAATCCACTAGTCACAAGCAGAAATACATTTCCACTTCATTATTCTTTTGAAAAACAAAACAAATAGAACCCAGGTCAAAGATGACAATTTTGAAGGGAGTCCTAGAGCACTGATCCTTTGAGGGATCTTTGCTATTTTTAAAGAAAATCAGAGTAGTGTCATCCACTGACAAAAAAGAAAACAACTTCCCCCCCTCTTTGGATAAACTGGATTCTGAAATAGTGCATAGCTAAAAGTAAAAACACATCACTCCTACTATTAACTCCTATAGTAAATGATTGTTAGCAATTCACTTAGAAATACTGCAATGCCAGCAGGAACAGAGACAATAATACAAAGGCATTTATACATTGGATAGAAATAGGAGAGGCAGGAATCAGAATAGCTGAGCTTGTCTCAGGAAGATTCAGTGTTTACTTTCTAAATCTGAATGAATCTGAATTCTGAACAAAAGGAAACAGAAACATGCTTTGGATAGGAGACTTTAGCTATTGAATCCTGCATATACATTTAATAAGAGAAAAGATGAGGCAGTGTAGCCCACTGGATAGGGCAGTGGGCTGAGACTCAGGAGGCTTGTGTTCCATTTTCATCTTCACAATTGGCTAGACAACTGTGTGCTCTTGGATATGTCACCCACTCTCTCTGTGGCTCGGTTTACCTATCTGTAAAATTAAAATAATAATACTTACCATCTTTTAGGTCTAATCTTGTCAATACTTAAGCACATACGTAGCTTTACACGCATGATTAGTCTCTTAGTATGTCTACACAGGGGTAAGAGATCGGCAGCATGGTCACAGTGGCTCACAGGGATCAGGCTGCTCAGTTAAAAATCACCATGTAAACAGGGCCGGCTCCAGGCTTCAGAGAAGGAAGCAGGTGCTTGGGGCGGGAAATGGAAAGGGGCGGCACATCCAGGTCTTTGGCGGCAATTCGGTGGCAGGTCCCTCAGTCCCTCTCAGAGCGAAGGACCCGCCGCTAAATTGCCACTGAAGAATTAAGCAGCGCGGCTGAGCTGCTGCCGAAGTACCACCGATCGAGGCTGTATCTTTCCCCACCCCCACTGCTTGGGGCAGCAAAAAAGCTGGAGCCAGCCCTGCATGTAAACATTTGGGCTTGGGCTGTCCTTCGCAGGGTCCCAGGCCTCAGGCTCCAGCCCAAGCCCAAGCCCAAATATGTACAACCCTGCAGCCTGACCCCTGGAAGCACCAGTCAGCTGAGCCAGCCAACCTCAGGTTCTTTATCCATGTGTAGACACTTAGAGATGAGTAGAACAACTTGCCTGAGTAAAGTCACACATGTTTAAGCATTTGCAGGATTACAGGGCTATAAAAATGCTACATGTTAATGTTATTTGTTATTAAAATGTGGACAAAGTGTTGATGATATTTGCATGAGTTGTGACAGGCAAGGAGAAACATTTATCAATATAGATAACATTTGGGATAACAGTGCTATCTTCAGAACCATCCTTACTTCACAGTTTGTGAGCATTAAGATGCCAGTTAAAACTTCAAAAGACATGGCAATTGCTACAGTATAAGCTAAGAAAAGAATATTGAGAAAAGTCTTTATGATAGTGTGGGGAGGAGAATAGTCCAGATGTATCTGCATTTCCCTGCTTTGTTTGCTGTGTTGTGCATTGATTGTTATTTTGTACTGTAATTATTCCATTTTTTTGAGTAATGGTTGCCATAATATTTTTACCAGTTTTGAAAAACTTAACTAAAATAAAGATACTTAAATACAAATAAATATAGGAAGGGGAGAGAAATAAGAGTAATATTTGACAAAGTACAAGTTAGCACATGTGGGAGAAATAATCTAAAACTGAGATAGTCAATGGAACGGAGAAACCTAGAAAGCAGGAGTACTTTAACACAGGTGTGATTATGGACAACACATTAAGTATAAGTTTGCAATTTGACAGAGTAACCAAGCCTCCTCTCGCCCAAAGAACATAGAGAGGCATTATGTCTTTTTTGAGACCGCACCTGAAATACTGCAATCAACAGCAAGAAGATATTTGAGCAAGCACAGAGAATAGCAAGAACAATAGGTTTTAGATTTATATTGGGCCACTCTCCCTGACTTCTGAGTGAGCAAGTTCAGGCCCACAAAGAGAAGAGATTAAGTGAGCTAATGTGTTTCCTTGTTTTGTACATGAAAAAGTATTAACCTACGTCAGACTTTATTTGATCAGAGAAGCGTAAAAACACTTGGAAAGGGTTGTTTTAAATTAACAAACTAAATCTGAAATACCTCTGAAATAATTCACTTGAAAAAAACAGACCAGGTCTGCCTGTTTTTCTTGGTCCACAACCACAGTTGTATCTGTAGCTAAGGTCTGAGTTTGGATTGACCATAGCAGTTAGACTTGCTGATGAAAATAGGCCATTGTTCCTGTGTTTCCGGCAGATTCTCTTCTAGCACTATTTGGAAGTATATGAAAAGTCATTGTGGACCTAATTAAAATGACCCTATTCAAAAATCTTATGTACTTGTCCTATGCGATGTATGTTTCTGAATAAAAAGTGGTTAAATTAGGTCCCTAGGAGTTCATCAAAGATGCATCTTCCAGATTGCACAGTACAGCGTTTAAACTTTGTAAAATGTATGATATTTAAACTTTTGTACACTGTATAATGAATGGAGTATATTAACGAAGAGGCAATCAATGTGCTTATACAGAGATACTTAGAGTGTTAAGAGAAAATTTAAGCACACAGTTTTAATAGTCTATAAAAATGTTTGTTTTAAAGGTATAAAACTGTTCAAAAGCTAAAATGAAAAGTTTTTGAATTATTCATGCATTTTTTTTAGATTTGCAGATTTGGCCTGTCTCTCCACAACTGAGTAATCCAATCTGTGGTAAATATGTTTACAGATAACATCAAGTCAATAAAAATTCTCTAGAGCCTTTACTAGAAAACTGTACGAGAAATTATGAAGATTTCCTGTTGTAAACCACACACCAGTTTTCTTTGTGTAAGCTTTAGAATCTTAATCAATCTGCTGTTAGAATCAGGAAGCAAATGACACTGCATAGTGTTAAAAATAAGGAAGAAAAGAATATAAAATCTATGACTCTGGTCTTACAGCTTCAAAAATATGGGTAGACTGCTATACTTGCACAGAGCTTTGTTGATTTCAGTTGCAGGATCGGGGCTTATCTTCTACACTACATTTCTTGGTAACCATTAGGCTTAAAAAATAATTGGTCAGCAGAGCCTCGATGCAAGATTCAAGCCAAAAAAACATTTCTCAAGAAAGAAAGAAACCTACAAAAATAAGTTGTTGACTAATTACAGAGAGGCAAATTAAAAGGGTCTTATTTGATTCAAACTGCCATATCCATATGATTTGCAGGAGCGTGTATTGCAGTGGAGTATAAAGCCACTTAGGGTGACAATATGTTCTGATTTTATAGAGACAGTCCCAATTTTTGGGTTTTTTTCTTATATAGGCTCCTATTACCCCCCACCCCCGTCCCAATTTTTTGCATTTGCTGTCTGGTCACCCTAAAGCCACTAGGAAAGGAAAACAGTGCATTAGATTAAAAAAAGTAATTTACTGGATTCAAATCAAGCAAATCAATATGATTTTTGAAGCTTTCTGTGTATCATCAGAGAGCTTTTGTAGTTTTATTGGCTCTACAGCTACCTAATCATTCCAGAATCCTTCCATGGACAAGATAAACTTAACTCAAGGAATATGACAATTTGAATTAATATCCTCCCCTCCCACCCCTGGGACTCTGGGTTTTTACTGGAAATGGTATTTACTGTTCACACAATATGACATATTAAAGCAGGATTTCATTTTTCTTTTTTAAGTACAATCATTTGGTATTTAAGAATCAAATTTTAAAGGAAATTGATTCTAAAAACTGAGTGTTTAGATTACATCCATTTATTTGTTACAGCTGTGTACCAATAGAAACCTTCTAGGTACTAGTTAGCTTACTGCATTTCACATTAACTCCGAGGCACACAATAGGTACTAACATGTTCATACTTAGCACAAGCCAACCTGATTGCTTAACACTTCCTATTTCCCTCATTTTCAGCCTTATTTAAAATAATTTATCATATTTGTCAAGCAAAATCTCTTAAAATTTGTGCACATTATGATAGGTACATATTGGTATCCCTGTTTTCCAGATGCAGATACTGAAGAACAGAGGGGTCAATAGCCTGAGTTTTCAGGAGTCCCAAGTTTCCATAGCTACAGTGAAGTCAATGGGAGCTGCAGGTGCTCAGCACATCTTAAAAACTGTCCGTAAGTGACTCATGTAAGTTCACATAGGAAGTCACTGATACTTGGGAGAAGAGAACTTAGGGGTGCTAATTCTCAGTCCCTTGTGCTAAGCACTGGACTACAGTGCACAGAATCGAACCAACAGAGATTCGAACTCTTTTCAGAAGCAAACGCTACAGCCAAGTTAAAATAAAATCATGCCTCATTAGAATGCAGTCAGCAGCTGTGGCACATATCAATTGTGTGGTTTTTCAAGGTAAATGAACTCTATCTGACCCTTTGGAAAATGCTCTCAATACAAAATAGAAAAAATTTCAACACCAGTGTTACCTCAAGAGCATTTGTTTTACTAACTTCTTATAAGTAGATGAGAAAATGTATCTGAGAGCAGAATAGCCCCTCTCCACAGAACTGGAGTATGTCAGCCAGCAATTTGGTCATTCTGCATTTAGCAGAATCAAAAGTAAAATATAACTACTTAAACCTATTACATGTTTGTCAGGTCACATAAAAAGTTTTCATTTATGAGAAAGGAAACTGTATATTGCCTAAAGGGAAATGGGGTTTTTGGAATTAATCATGGTTTCTAAATTTACAGACTTGGCCTCTCGATCCAGAAATGAGTAATCTGAGTAGCAGTAAGTATGTTTACAGATAACTTCATATCACTTAAAATTCTCTAGAGTGTGCACGAGCAAATGTGCATGGGAAAATCTGAAGATCTCCTAAACCATTTAATAGGCTGGTTTGGATAAACCTTGTGTAAATGCTTTAGTATGTTAATTGTTAGCTGCATTAGAATTGGGTGCATTGCTTGTTACTCTGAGACTAATTATTTTTCATTTGTTTACACTGAACTGTTTTTACCATCTATTAGCCCAGTCACCTACTTGATCCATCACCAAAGAATAGCATAGTAAGAGAGGCTTCTCTTGAATGCACCCATTATATACTTGTGATGTATACACCTCCAAAAGCCATGATTTCATCTTCAGGGAATTCAGTTTCCATAATTTTTTATTATTGAACATACTATATCACATATTACTTATTCAGGAGAAGTTAATATTCAAAGATTCTGGCTTTCTGGGTAGGTAGCCTTCTTCCTCTGAGTTCAGTAAAAAGAATGACCACATTTCTAAATATCTATCCTCTTTTGGCACTTCTCTTGTGTAATACTTGGTGTAAAAGTTTTTCCATTACAAGAACAGTTCATATGTTACTATATCACAATTCTACAAGGGGTGGGGAGGGGTCACGTTTTCCAGTAATGTGCAATACAGAGTCTTGCTGCTAACAATAAAAATGAGATTCATTTGTCATTCTGTTTAAAATGTAGATCCTTTACTGGATCATTAAGTAAACAGGTCAGGAGATCACTAGAAAGCTGACATTATGTCATAAGGTGAATCTCTTCCCTAATTTCCTCCAAAACCATGTAATTCCTGGACAGAACCATCATGCATTTGCAAGTATGTTCCGATTTCCCTGCAACCCCTCAAACAGAGCGCCTCCCTAGTACCAACAATGTGATGGATCTCAATATTTCCTTGAAGTCAGCTAAAGGCCAGAGTTGCAGACTTGACCAAAAAAAAAAAAAGGATAAAACCAGACACAGCCATGACTATGCTGAGGCAATGCATTGCCACTATACACTCATTGGTGGTCTGTGACTAAAGAAGACAGATGATGATAGAAATACTAATAGGAATGAAAAGTGGCACTTCTGATGGTGATGAATATTCCTATCTTAAAATCCCAGGAATTTTTGACAACTTTTTTTCACTAGTGAGAGAAAGTGATGAGCCAGCATTTAAGAACATTAGAAATTCTTTAGGCCTAAATCTGGGCTTTCCTGTGGTCCTATTACAGCTGTTGGTTACAAAGCCAGCTAAAATGGCCCTTGAGAATACAGTCTTGTGCAAGGCTAAGTAGTTGGGTGCAGGAGAGAGTATGGCTCACTCCCACTTTCCTCTGCACTGATTTTTTGTTTCAGATTACTATTTTTTAAATCACTGTATAAGGTGTGACATAGTAACGTTACTGGTCTCTCTTGTTTACTTTTGTTTTATCCTTCATTTTGCCTGTTTTAGTGTTTAAGCAATGTGCATGCTATAAAATCATGCAAAAAATGACTTGAAAAATGCAGGCTGCATATTTTGTGTTTCTTGCATATTTTGCATCTTCCATCCCACAGAGTTCATTACTGTGTCTTATTGTAAGCCATTACTAGCAGTAGTGTATTAGGAATGTAAAGTTTTTGTGTAAATATCTGATATTTAATGGGGGAGTGGGCAGATGCATAATGGAAATTAAGAATGACTATTGCTCAGGGAGTTAAATGAATCATAGTAATAATACATTTCCTTTATAAAGAATTACTAAGTTTCCATCATGTCATAGTAGTCTTGCCATGTTATTAATCAGTTTTGCTAATGAACTGCCTGCAGAAGATGTTTAAAACCTCTTATCATATTAATAGAATGGTCATGTTGTAGTAGCTCATTTATGATCAGAGTCTCATAACACATCAGCTATGTTATCACAAATCCAGTCACTGAACTGAAATACTTAAAAATACTTCCTTTTACCTAGTAATTCTGGCTGGCTTTCTACATTTGTTTTCCTTCTCTCTGTCTCAGGGACGGGGGGGAAGGAGAATTTGTAAAGATTTTTTTGTCTCCCTGTTGTATGAATTTGATGCTCATGAAAGTGAGATGAACGCTACTGAAACCAAACATATTGGGACAAATTCTTCAATGACAGGTAACCTGTGCAATCCCCAGAAGCCAGCAGGGTTTCCAGGATTTTCAGTCAGGGCAAAATTTGGCTTCACTTGGAGTTTTGCTTGGTTGAGCAGTGCTTGCTGGGACTTTAGCTTGTTCTCTCATTTCTACATGTTGAATAATGGAAAAGAGTAAATGTGGCCCAAGAGAGAACATATAATCCAACATAATATGAAGAAAACTGATGAAAATAACATGGCAGGTTTGGAAAAGTAAATCTCTAAGGATTTTTTAGAAGGCATTCAAAACCCACAAAATAGTTTGGAGTTTACTAAATCTTTGCAAGTAAGTAGAAGGTCAAATCAGGTGAAAAAGGACAGTCCGGGATTAGATATTTAAATCTGATCCCACCTCAGCCTTGCTGAGCGTATTTGCAGTGGCTGTTTTAAACTCTTATAATCTAAAATATATTACAAACTTCAGCCTAGATCACTCCTTCCCCTGGAAATAACATGGAGAAGTGAGACAAAACTCCACAAGGATGCCCTGGGGGTGAGGAGGGGGAGGGGGTTTCTTAGAACTGCTGAACAGAGCCTTTGCGTTAATTTTCGGACTCAAGAGAGAACAATATGCCCCTCTCAGTCCCAATCCGTACTATCTGAACTAAACTGCATTCCTGTATCAAAGACGTCTGTAATAGTGCCACCTGGTAACTCCTCCCCCTAATGTCATGTAACTATAGTGCCCTCGTGGCCAAGATGGAGTCCACTGTGTGGGGTGGGTCCAGCCATGAAAAAGTGTGCCCAGAAACACAGCAGGGAAATGCCTTTCCACCCTGGGGGCACCTATTTCAAACCCCCTGGAGTAAAAACACACTCACACACTGGAGAATAATAGAACAAATATAGGACTGGGGAAAATGTATTTAGAGGGATGAATGGAAAAAAACAACAGTGGGAGAAGATAGGGGGAGCAGTAAAACAGGGTTATATCCAATACAGGGACCCACAGGCCCATTGGTACCACAGTATGAAAGGGTAAACACTTAGCAATGTGTTTAGATTCAGAGTTCAGGAACCCTGGGCAAAGTTCCGGTCCAGTAGTGAGTCCTGAGTGCTCCTGGTCGTCTTCAACCCCAGGAAAACTTTCCCCAACAAACCCTTCTGGTGCCCTCTTCTGCTGCCCTCTGTAAACCCACCCAATATATAACCACCCCACTTACCTAGCTACAGCCTCCGTCCTTATTCCCAATGCAAGGTCACAAGCCCCAATATTCACAGCCCCATATGTTTCTGCAGAAGTTGATTAAGGTTTCCTGGGGCCCTAGGACAGAGGAAGTCCTACCCATCCCTTCCACCTGTGGTCCCGCCCCCGTTCCGCCCCTCCACATGTGACCCCACCCATGGCCCCACCCCTTTCTGCTCCTTCCCTGGGGCCCTGCCCCTGTTGCACCCAGGGTCCCCCCATTTTTCTCCCCCACTGCAGCCCCAAGACCCGACACACTGTGTCCCCCGACTCAGGGCCGGTGCAACCATTTAGGCAAACTAGGCGGCCGCCTAGGGCACCTAGTGGTTGGGGGCGCCTAAAAGTCCACTCAGGCGAGGAGGTGGAGTGAAAGTGAGCTGGGGCGGGGGGGGTGAGGGCTGCCTGCAGTAACAGGGAGGAGGGCACACAGGGGAACCGCTCCCCGCCCCAGATCACCTCCACTCTGCCTCCTCTGCTGAGCACTCAGCCCCCACTCTAAGTTTCCTCCAATTGGCACCGCAAGCCTGGGAAGGGAGGAGAATTAGAGCAGTGCCAGCGTGCTCAGCGGAGGAGGTGGAGCTGAGGTGAGCTGGGGCGGTCTCCCCAGGCAGGGTTAGCTGCTGCGGTGGGCAGGGGGAGTCTCTCCAGGCAGGGTTAGCTGCCATGAGTCTCCCTGGGCGGGAAACTTCCTTGCACCGGCCCTGCCCCTACTGTAGGGTGAGAGCTCTCCAAGCCCTGAGGCTGTGGCAGATATTGAGAGCTCCTCCAGTCCCGGGGCCCAGCAGGGGTCCCAGTCCTGGGGCTTCCCTTGCTACCCCCCCACACCTCCAGCTTCTGCCAGGGACAGGGTTGGGGGGAACTGGGGGCTTCCCCTCCATCCCCCTGGCTTCTGCTTTCCTTGCATGCCCGGGGCTCCAGGGGTCCCTGGTTGGCTGGGGCCCTTGGGCATGGGTCCCGTAGGCCCAGTAGCTAATCTGTGATTCTGGGTGACAGTTCCCATTTGGCTGCTCTCCCTCCCGGACTTCAGCCTGGTTCTCCGCTGCTTTGCAATATGAGGGCCTACCCTCTTGCTGGAAGCTCCAGACACACCCCACCTGTCGCTCTCCCTCTCTCTCTGCTCCCCCTCCTCTGGAACCACCAGCCTGTCCTCTGCCTCAGAACTGCGGAAGATCGTTAAAAACTCCTATCATATTAATAGAATGGTCATGTTACAGTAGCTCATTCACGATTAGAGTCCTCTGCCTCAGGAAGAGGTTTTAAAGTGGCTGTCCTCTCTAAACCCCAAGGGGGTTACACTCACAAACTCACCACCCTGCTACTAAAGAGGGATTGTTCCCTATTGTGGAGTGTTGTGTTCACCAGCCAATCTAATTTTAATTAACTCAGATCCCGGGGCATTTAACTGTGTCCCTTCGGTTTTCCTGACATTCAGCCTACCCGTTCCTTTTATCCTCTAAGCAGTTATTCTTGATATCCCTCTTCAATTATTTGTAAATAGCTATTGTAATCCTCATCACATTCATTATCCAGTTCTATATTTTAGCAGCACATGTAATTTATAGGAATCTTATCAAAAACAATGAGACAATATATCCATGTTGGTGTGGCTATTTATTTGTTAAACTTACTGCTTTTCACTGCCGTCCAAGTTTGTGCTAGGAGCACTATAAACACAAAATATGGCACGGTCTTTGCCCTGAAGAGGTTATTTTCATAGCTGGCCCATATGTGTTTGCTATAGCCATATATTTTATTATCATTATTTGTATTACTGTAGTCTAGAAGCCTCAGTCATGGGCCAGCCCTCACTGTGCTAGGCACTGTGCAGAACATCACTCATTTTCTTCTTTTGTTTAGTACTTAGCAGCACTACAAAACATAGGCAGCCTTACACAATGCTTCCCTGCCTATCAGCCTTGCCACTAATCTACTCCATCCCTTCCCCCCATTTTTGTTGGATGTTTAACAAAAGCAATGCAGGATAAAACTTATCCCATGTTGTTCCCAAGTCTAATGTAATGTCTCTCTTCTTCTTATACTAATAAAATTAATCAAACACTTGCATTGGCAAGATCTAATCTATTTTAATGGAATTTAAACAAAATTTCCCAGTATTGTAGAGGGTTGTGGTGATTTTTTTTTTAATGGTGCCAACTGCATCAGAAAAATACTGAGGTTGCTTGAAACTTGCCTTACAGCTTGACAGCAACTTTATTATGATTGTCTCTCAAAGTCAGCAAGTCATCCAGACATACAAAATCAATCCAGAAATAGAATCCGGCAGTGTAAACCATGGGGTATTGAATAGATAAATGTTCACCTGTAGAGACGATAGAAATGTATTAATGGTGATTCCTGTGATCTTATTCACTTCCAAGACATTTTTTAGTTGTTAGGGTCAGGAAGTCAGGAGATGGAGAACAAAGATCCCTCCTGACAGCTTGTGGGCATCATCTATCCCATGGCAGTGTTTGCAAGAGAACAGTAGCATTGTTAATCCTGGTATCCTGGCTAATAGCCCAGTAAGCTAGCAAAGAGATCCAGTAGTGTGTGAGCATTTAGGTACTCTGGAGCAGGTGGTAAGAAAGAGAGAGAGCCATTCACCACCTCCATGCCATAGGAGAGAGCTGAAATGCTGCCTCCAACTTGTAGGTAGGGGTTAGAAACAAGCTGGGGGAAGAGACTAGAGTAAAGAGAACTGGTCTGTATTTTTTTGTTTGTGCTGTTGTTGTAGCCGTGTTGGTCCCAGCATATTAGAGGGATGAAGTGGGTGAGATCATATCTTTTATTGGATCAACTTCTGTTGGTGAAGAGCTACACAGGAGCTCTTCTTCAGATCTGATATTACTTTTGCTGAGTTTTTAAAATGCAGGAAATCACACTTTCTCCTTACCACTATAGGTTAAAGCATGCCCTGGATTACAAAGTTTGATTGTTCTTGCAATTTTATCCTAGCTAACGTAACTGCAGTGCTATCCTTATCTATACAAACATCTGGTACTTGACACTGTGTTCTGCTTGTCCTTATAAGGCAGGATCAGTGACATGTTCCATCATGATGAGCGAAGTGCCACCTTGGAGCTCTGAGTCAGTGAAGGGAACTGGCCACTCATAAGAAGGGTAAGAATTTGTCTCCTCAGGTCAGCTTTGACATAATTTTTATCCAAATAAAATGTACTCGATACTTGTTTCAAATGTTTGATTCATACATAAAGTTGACCTATCAAGCCTGGGAAGCACATCTGTGGCTGACCCCAGTTTTGCTTCAATGTACTCAGAAGCTTGCCTTTTGAAACTCCCATGGAGTCACAGGGCTTCTCTATATCTCCAGTAGTGACTGGGTTATTAGACTGGGATTAGTGTGGCAAAATCTTGTTGAGACGAGAGGTTGATGTTGAGCAGCCCCACCCTGTGTCTGTCTCACACACTTTCCACACAGTCCTATGTGTTGTCAAATTCAGCCTTGAGTTAGACGTTGATTATATTGATCAATGAAAACACATCTGAGGAGAGGGGGGTTACACTTTTGCACTGAACCTCTACGTGTCAATACCTGATAAATGTTCTACTATATGACTGAGAGGCTGTTATGGGCTTAATGTATTATAACTAGGGATCTTTGTCTGTCACGGAGATTGCGGAAGTCACAGATTCAGTGACTTTCCATGACCTCCATGACTTCTGTAGTGGCCAGAGTGGCTGACCCCAGGGGACAGCCACACTGGCCGCTGCAGGAGTGGCACTGCAGCCAGCCGCTGGGGCAATCCTGGGCCCCTGAGCCCCAGGGGTGGCAGGAGCAACTGCTGTTGGTGGCCTTCAGCAGTGGTCCCGGGGCAGTTGGAGCTGCTGCTGCTGGTGCTGGCCAGCCCTGTTCCCCACCCCCAGCAGTGACCCTCCACAGCATACCACCCAGTAGCGTCCCCCACCCCTCCGCAAGATTTAGTTAGGGGTATTTATAGTATAAGTCATGGCTAGGTCACAGGCTGTGAATTTTTGCTTATTGCCCATGACCTGTCACTTTTACTAAAAATACCCATGACTAAATCGTAGCCTTAATTATAACTCTTCTCCAGAATGCATTAGCACATAACTTATCCTTCAAATGTCTGAGGCAGCTAAGTCTCTTCTATGTATTTCATGAGGGTGAGAGAGAGAGAGTTAAAATCTTATTAATTTAAATAATTGTGCCTTATGTTAACTTGCTCTTTCCCCCTGTGGTGTGGCAAACACCAAAGCACAAGTTTTCCCTCATACACACAACCTCCACAGTCAGATATGTTTTTTAATAGTGTCTCTGTGTCCCTAACAGAGGGGTTTCAAATCATGGGTGGTCTAAACTACAGGACACATGACCTCACTCTAGCCTGACAGACTTAGAACCTTCTTTTTCCTGCCCATGAACATGCTGTACCGCTGTGATATCTAGCCTCACACACACAGGGGATGATAAATGCTTTGAGTGTCTTCAACACTTCTTTAAACCATCCACCAGATGGAGATTTTGTGAGCACACCACCATGCTTACTCTTCTCCCACCCTTGGAAGTGTCACTGCAATGTCCTAACCCAAGAGCTGTTACCAAGGGACACCATTGAGCCCTACACTCCTGACCAGTTTATAATCATTAGCAAGACCTGGTGACCATAATTTATACAAAACACATACTGTAATTCCCCAAATCATACCACTGTAGCATAATACAGGTTTAGAAATACGGTTAGAAATATTAACTATACAGACAAAACTGTGTATTCTATAATGTGTACTAGCTAAAAATATTTATAGTGACAGTTTCCCTACCTTAATTGTTAATTGGTATATATCATTCTAGCTTTATGAATCAAACGTTTACAGTGATCCCCATTTAATGCCCCAAAATTATCACAGCATGGTGCCTGATATACCATAGTATATTCCTGTGCTTACAATCCGAGAAAGCTGCAGTGCTCTAGACAAGACTGTGGTGAGAGTCAGAAAATATTGAATTTGTCGTGATGGACATTCTATGTCGAGATTCTGCCCTCAAATACCCCCTTGCCATCTCACTAAAGTCCTATGGCTAGGCACAGATATGGGATTTGCCAGGTTGTGTTAGTGAGGCATAGGTCTCTACCTATGGAAAGACCACTAGTGAAGTTAGCTTGCATACCCCAGAAAGTGGACAGGGTTGACATGGGAAGGGGCATGGCCATGGGGTCCCGGGGATATAGAACATTTTCTAAGCCGTATTTGCTAGCAGAGCTCCTACACCCACTTAAAGTTGTTGACTCAGAAGAACTGATGGAAAGTGGCAATATAAAGACCACTGGCCCTTTTCAGGGGCCTAATCTCCTCTGAGATGCAATAAATTGTGTCTCTTGGTGAAAGAATGGCTGAATTAAGCACATAACATACAAATATACAAATGGAGTCACTCTGTTGCTTTTAAAATTAGATTTGAATTTAGTGTTTCACTTTGCCTCACAATTTTTTTTAAAGCATTCCTGCTAGATATAATGCAGACAGGTGCAATACCTTTTTACAGGCATTGGAGCTCTGTTTGATCAGCTGTTAGGTCACTTGAATATACACTAGTATTAGGCTTCTTTGAATAAACTGAAATTGTGTGATCTGACTCTTTATAGTTCATCTTTGTGATGGATCTCACTGTTAATTCATAAAGAGCATATTAGCAAGATCAGTTTTTTGGGGGATTGCATTCATGCAACACTCCTCCCCCTCTCCCAGCTTTTCTTGATGTCAAAAGATCAAATGTTCTTCTGGGAAATGATGTGTGTCATGACAAACTATTTTTTCATTAATGTAGGGTGTTTGAAATGAAGATTTGATTCCAATGTCTGGAAGACGAAATGGTAACTGGTTGCTCCTGGCATGTCAGAGGCATTGACTTACCTCTTGGTTTGAGGATCCTCCATTGCTGATCAAGTGATGGTATCATTCTATGTTGAGCTGAATGTAATTTGTGGAGACGGCCTGTTCATAAAAAACAGAAAAACACTTCAGAAACATTTACCCTCAAAGTTTCCAGAATATATTAAAGCAAAAGCTTTCCTCACAGCCAGAAAAGATAAGCAATTGAGACTATCAGTTGTGTGTTTGTTTGGAATAGGAAAGTGATTCTGTTCATTCTTTTTGCATCTAAATTAGAAAAAATATGACCTAATCTTTGAGCATTTAAAAAATTGTACATAGAAGCAATCTATACACAATGGGGTTGGTTCTCATTTTACTTATACTGATATAAATCAGGAGTAACTCTTCTAAGTGAAAAGAAGAGGAGTACTTGTGGCACCTTAGAGACTAACAAATTTACTTCAGCATAAGCTTTCATGGGCTACAGCTCACTTCTTCGGATGCATAGAATGGAACACACAGACAGGAGATATTTTTACATACAGAGAACATGAAAAGGTGGAAGTATGCATACCAACTGGAAGAGTCCAATCATTTGAGATGATCTATCATCAGCAGGAGAAAAAAAACCTTTCAAGTGAAATTGAAGATGACCCATAGAAGGTGTGAGGAGAACTTAACATAGGGAAATAGACTGAATAGTTGTAATTGCCCAACCATGTCTCAGTCCTCTGTTTAACCCTAAGATATTGAAAAGATGCTATTGCTAATTAGGGACATATTGAATTATTAGCTTATTCAGAAACGACCACGTCAGGTCCGCGTTTGAGAGAAGTCCTGATTTTTGCAAAGTCCTTTTCTGTTTCGTGCAACAAATATGCCACCTCAGTGAGTCAGTCGAGGCGACATGAGAGATTGTTGTTAGAGAGGTTGAGTGTTCTACTCCACGATTCTAGAGCATATCGTATGGTGAGGATCGCGCGTGCATGTAATCATAATTGTGATCTCACAAATTTGTAAATTTCTATCCTAAGGTATGAGACATGATCTGTTTATGTGAACAAAGTAGCGCGCCAGGAGGGCAAAGGGATGGGGCGTATCATAGAGAACTTCAAGTCTATCATTCCCATGTGCATTTAATACTAATCCTGCTTGAACCATAGTATATGTGATTCTAGCTCAGGAGTTACAGCGCCTCGACTGATGGGTGTGGTCTGTTTATTATTGTGCTTTCACGCTCTGGACTTGGATATTGCATAGAATCATTCTGTCAAATCGAATATGGGCTCTTTGCAGATGTCTGGATTATGAGTAGGCCTCCTTATTCGCAAAACGTATTATATGGGTTTTCCGGGTGGTATATGTAGTAATATATATATTACTTCTCGCTGTCTGTGGTCGTTCGCTGGGTACTTATATTGCATCCTGAGAAGGCTGCAGTCTCGAGGTGGGACGAGGTGCATAGACTCTGTCGCTGTAAAGTACGATTTTGGTAAGACTCTAGGAGCCGTGGCTACCACAGACCGGCTGCCATTCTTCCTATATTACCAATTTCTAACAGGAGAGGAGTATATCTCATATTATATCCAGTTGATAGTATTAATTGAGTAACCATACTCTGATTTCTGAGTAGGAGGAATTTTGCTAGGATTTTGCTGAACAATTCTAGTTACATCTTGCTGTTTATATAGAGTGGCTCCAGGATTGTAGTTCTAGATTTTTCTGTGCGTATTCCATGTTAGGATTGCAATATAAGAGGCAAAAGCGAAAGTCCACTCGTACATTCAACAAACATTAACCCACCGACACTGCAAGTTTCCACATCGCACACTTTGCCTCATCTACTGTTCTTGGCTGTGAGGAGAATAGCAATGCGTGTAGAAATAATACAGCATAGCTGGATAGGTTAGAGAATGTGTAAATTTGTCTTCTAGTGACTTCTCTAGGAGTTTGTATCATGAAAAGCCTAGGCTACGGTGTCCATAACATATTATGAGATTAAGCATATACATAGGCATAGATAATTATATCGACTTATATCATCAAGGCATGATGGAGTGGTATGCTGGCTAAACTCAAGGATGGTGGTTAAGTTGTGTGCGTGTAGTGGCTGCTTCGCTGAGACAGAGGCCAGAAGAGAGCACGAGAGAGATACCCATGTATGAGATCGTCTTCCAGGACAGGAGCAAGAAATCTTCAGACTTTCAAACCCTACATTAATGATAAGCAGAGCACAGAATGTATGATCAAGCAGATGAATATCACACTTACAGTTCTGCGACATGATATACAGCATTAATGCTCTATGTTGCGCGACTACAGAATGGAGAGAGATAGTACTGCGGTAAGGAGGGGAGGAGCTTGTGACGATCTCTATATAGTTCATCTCGGAACAGCATTCATCATGAGAGCATTAAGACCTTCACTCATACATGAATAGGGGCTACCTACTATGATCAGAATTAACAAGTCTGACACCTCATCCTGCCACATCACAGGAAAAGTGCACCAACCATAAAACCTACGACGCATACAGATATCAATCATTATAACAACCAATTTATCAGCTATTGATGCAGAAGTAGAAGGCTCTAATATAATGTAAAGATGACCCAAAATTGTGATTTTGAAGTGAGACTCATACAGCTCGTGCAGAAGATACTACCACCAGACAGACGGCCCTCAATGCTCCCCACTCTGCGTACAAAAGAGAGAGAGCAGCGTAACTGCACATTTCACATAGGGCTTCATGCTGAGGGAACTGCAATTACCGACCACTAGGAGGAAAATTTCGCGTTCCTCGGAGGCAAGAAAGAAACACTAAAATAAATCTAATTTTTGAGACGAAAGCCAACCTAGCACCTGGTAGACACCTGTTGCGCGCATAGGAGCTTCACCAGCTAGCTACTCGGTACAAGTGGAAAGAATTTTCTAGCGAGTCATCTCCAAGTTCCTCTCAGTCCCCATTTCCCAATCTCACCTATCAGTGCACAAATTGTAATCGCACTCTCTAGAGCAGAGACGATCTAAGGTCTCGCCGCACTCTAGAATCACAAAGGAGGAGCGCATGTGTGCCGTCATTTAATAATCTCACTTATTTCCCAACTTTCCTATCATAAACCATACGCCTCTCTATATCATCTTATTCTAAGCTACACGCTCAAATGCCTATAAGAGGTGTTCTGTGAGCTTCTGTCAGCACAACTACATCGTCTCTATCGAAGAGTCTTCGATTATCCTCGCGAAACCTCTACATCTGCACCATAATGTTAAGAAGCTTCGCTCTAATTTCAAGTCTATACCTCTATGCTCTAACTAACCCACGCTTGTTCGCTACCCATCGCTGCGGGTATGCCACTCAGTCTGCATATCATCTACTATCTGTGGTAACTCTCCACAATAATCATGCTGCTACGCTGCGACTAATATTAATCTCCCTCCACTCATGAAACTCTATGGACAATTTCTAACTACATAGCAGTGTGATGGCCAGAAATCTCCTCCTGGAGCCTCTTTTGGCAGGCTAAACAAGCCAAGCTCTTGAGTCCTTCTTCATAAAGGCAGATTTTCCCATTCCGGATCATCCTAGTACCCATCTCTGAACTCGTCAGCTTAGAATTCATCCTTCTAAACATGGGAACCAGAACTGCACACAATATTCCAGGGGGCTCACCAAGCGCCATAGTATAACGGCACTAAACCCTCCTCTCCTGCTGAAATACCCGCCTAGCATCCTAAAACCGCATTTGTTTTTAACAGCCATATCACATTGGCGGCCTCTAGTCCTGACTGGGAGACGAACCTAGAACCCGCAAGAGTCAACGTGCTGCCGTCTATCTTCCGCACACACAACTAGCATCTGCAGCATACCGCACTGTTTAATTCCACAGAGACAAATCTCATATATTATTATTTATTACTGACTCTCCACTCACCAGATTGACGCGTACTACATGATTGCATCACCTTACGATTTAGTTTCATCTATAGTCACATAGGTTACTCACAAGTGTTAATCAAAGGTGGTTCCCAGACTACTTATTGAAGTCAGTAGTCTTTGCACACGGTCCTGTCGCTGCTCTGGAAATATTATGCGGAGAATCACATCGGTACGTTGTTCTAACACGCATAGTATCCCAGTGTACACTAATCTACAGGCGGACTTTAAGTGAAAGACTATTACACTTATAAATATTTTAGCTAGTATATCATCACTAGACCTACACAGCTTTTCTGTTGCTATATTTTAAACGAGTATGTCTAACAAAGTGTTCAGTTCACATAGATAGTGTAAAGATAGATGGGTGAGATCCAAAAGGCCGAACCTTTGGAGTGGAGTCATACCCACTAGTCCTCTTCACCCTACTTGCACACCCGATTCCAGTATACGACGACCTGGAGGTTCAGCCCCGTTGAACCAGGTTATCACGGTTCTATACCATCCTGTGATCCACCTGGCAATTATATATCATGCTCCTTGGGTTGCTACATTTTAAGCATAAGTCTTATATCTCAAGTGTGCGCAGACCGATGCGAGAGAATAAGCCGAGTTGTCAAGGGTGCTGCCTCTACACATCCGATAAATCTTCGGGATGGGTATTAAAGATAAGAAATCTTGATGCCTTGACCCCTTTTCATTAATCTAAGCTATATTTAATCCGTGTGCTCGGAATGGCATAGCCTATAAGCCGGGTACAAGCATGTTCATCTTGGCCTCAGAAAAGAGTTCTAAGTTAGTCGAGAGCATAGCAAGGGAGGTCATGTTGGTTTTGGGAGCTCGTGATAATGTTTTACGATACCACCCAGATTTTAGTAAAACTTCTGTTCACCAGGTGTAATGCACAGAGGACCCACCTAAATTATAAAATCAACGTCCGGACCGTCAAGGTATAACCAGATGTTTGTGTATAGCACGATCAACTGGTCCTTGTGATATGCGGAGCGTGTTCCCACACATAATTGGTTACAGAGAATACTCATATATACACCAACTATACTTAATCAAGATCGTCAAGCACTATAGGGACTTACTAACTATCACACCTCTCTCACCGGCCTATCCAATCGATATATTTAATAGCACCCATTTCTTACAAATGAGGCAACCTACGCAGTATCTATTAAGATATCGGATTCACCAGAGTCGTTAACGTGTGATAGCACAATGCATCTCCGCCGCAAAGAGGTAGTACTACGAGATTTGCATAAAATTAAGAGCTACGTATACTTCGCGTTACATGGGTTATGGGCTTTCTGTCAAATGTATAGTGACAGGTTTACAGCGGCGAGCATGAGAGCCAAAACAAGTCTACAGCTGTCCTGACAATAATCGCTCATGGATGGAGTGACTTACTATATAGATATCCGCCGCTCCACACACAGAATTATCTTGCGTGGCACCCAGTTAGAGGTCGTGGGTGTGGAGACGCTTTAGGCTCCTCTACCCGTGTATCAGCAGGTGGAGGTGCGGCATCAGAGTAGTCGGGTGGGAACAGGGCTGCCACACCACCTCCAGCCACGCCATAAATCCGACAGGCATTCCAACCGCGTCTCGGGTAATCACTCGATCTCGGAACCGTCCAACCCACTAACACTCACAGTCTTAACTCCTCTGCCATCCCCCACCTGAGGTCAGCGGCCAATTAGGAAATAGATGCACCCGACAGCCGGGAAAGTTGGCTACGGTCTTGTGAGTCAGCTATATTCCTGCAGCGGCCAGTTCTGAGGCCTTACGCCGGGGTTCAGTCCCACTCCCTGTGCACTAACAGAAGTCATGGAGCCCGTTCCGAATTCACTCTGCGAAGTGTATTCAACGCTGGCTGTACTCCGCATTCTCTCCGCGTACACTCTGTATCATTAGATTCCTTATGTGTTATTTTATCATATTCACTATGATTTAATACAGATGTGCGTCAGCTCAATAGAGATAATTGAACTCGTCTAGTTATGCGTACACATTTGAGAGTTGTTTGCATAGTCGCCTATAGAGCAATGGGTTACCACCCACGCTCTCTTACCGGCGCCAGATTGCTTTTTCTATTGATCATATATAGACCTCTACATCACATATCCTATCCACTGGACAATTTTGACATATTCACACTAGGGACTAGCTGCGATCACGTGAAGGTATGGAGACATGCACCAAGGGTTGGCGGCGCTGTCTGCAACACCTACTCATCTGCCCCTCGAGAGCCCTAGATTTTTGCTTCACACCACTCCATGAGTAAGCATCTATATATTAATCAAGTGCACCTACTGGAATAGTAGAAGTCCTCTGTGACCTCATGCCGGCACCTTCAAGAGAAAGTTTGCTGTGTATGCACACGTCACACGATGGGTCAACACGCCAGATTGGGCTCCCAGGCTATGGACAGACTCCTGTCTCACATTTATGAATGATATCAATTCACACCCTTTTGCGAAATGGGCAGTTAGTCAGATACGAGTTGTATCTTCGGACGGAGAGAGTACATTGTCTATCCAGACAGACGAGTACAGAAACTTAAACAGTCTTAATGTAGTGGCCACAGGTCCCCTTCACCGCTGCACTCACGCCTATCATAGTAGAATGAGCACTTCTCAGCTACCAGTCATCATGACTAACGTCGTCTGAACTTGTTCATACTAGCGCACACACGAACAGACACAACAGATGTGTAGTATCTTGATTTCGTATAGATTTAAAAAGAAATAACTGCAGTACAGCTGTAGACACAATTCCCAAGCAACATATCGAAAAGAAATTTGTGTATACGCAAGGGTATGATTAACCATATCACTAAGGAGAAAGTGTGATTTTCCTTAAAAATTCAACACAAGTAATCGCAGAAGAATGATCAACTGTAGAGAGCTTCTCTACTCTACTATCAGATAGTGGATCCATAAAAGAGATATGATCATCATCCCATTGCATTCCCTAACCAATTGGGCTTGACGGACACGGACTACGACCCAATACAGACACCAAACAAAAAAATACAGACCAGTTCCTTTACTCAGTTCTTCCCCAGCTTGTTTCTAACCTCCCACCTTACAAGTTGAGGCAGCCGATTGGTCGCTCTTTCTCCTATAGGCATTGATGGTGGTGAATGCTCTTCCTCTTCTTCATACCACCTGTCCAGAGTACCTAAAATGCTCACACATACCTGCCAGATCTCTTTGCGCTAGCACTGGCTTCATTAGCACAGGGATACAAGATTAACAATTCATGTACTCTTCTTAGCACAACATGCCATGGGATAGATATGACATTGCCACATGCTAGTCAGTGGGGGATGCTAGCTGTTCCTCCATCTCCTGACTTCCTGAACCCTAAACTAAAAATTGTTCTGGGAAGTAATCAAGACTACGAGGATATCACCATTATAGCCAATTTACGTGTCTCTACAGTGGGAAATATAAATACTATACAGTACTAAACTCACTGGTTACACTGCCGATTCTCATTCGGCAGGATGGATTTGTAATTTCTGGGTAGACCTTCTGACCTTTCGAAGAGACAATATAAAAAAGTTGCGTCAACTGCACGACTAAGTGTTCAAGCAATCCGTCAGATTTTTTGACGATTGCAGCTAAGGACAATAAAAAAAAAATCACCACACAACCCTACTGCTAGATACTGTCGGGATAATATTTGTCGTTTAAATTCCATTTTAAAATCACGATTCCGAACTTGCCAAAGTGCAATGTGCTTGATTAATTTTATTAGTATAGAGAAGAGAACATTGTACACTTTAGAGCTGTCGGGAGAAAACATCACGGGATAAGTTTTACTCCTGCATTGTTTGCTAACTACTATCCCAACAAAAAGGGCGGAAGGGATGGAGTAGATAAGTGGCAGCTGGATCAGGCCCAGGCAGACTCTGTGTAAGTGCTGGCTTTTGGTAGTGCTCAGTGATCAAACAAAATCGAAAGGAAGAGTGGGAAATGGACTTCTATACTGGCACAGTAGCCCTTAGCTATCTATGTGAGTGGCTCTGGCACCCACTAGAGTGGAGGCTCTGAGTACTGAACATGTAATTTATTAAATACATGATAACAGATACAATGGCTATAGCAACACATTGGCCAATATGAAATAACCTCTTCACGGTGCAAGACCGGCCATATTTTGTGTTTACTAAGTGCTCCTCCTATCCGTCTTATCCATTCCATCACTTCTTATTTCATTACATCACCTCATCATTGATGTACAAGGCTACTCCACCACCTTTGCCTTTCTTCCTGTCTTTTCTAAACAGCACATAGCCTTCATACCCGTTACTCCAGTCATGAGTACTATTCCACCAGGTTTCTGTTATCCCCATAATATCGGTTTCACTTCCTGCACCTAGCTCCAGTTCCTCCATCTTGTTCCCTAGGCTCCTCGCATTAGCGTACAGACATTTTAATTTTGGCGTTTGGCGTCAGTGACATTCTTTCCCCCCGTGTGCACAGACCGCTTCTACCACCATCATCACCGTTAGTCTAGTTTCAACTCCGCTTTTCTCTTCCTTGGTGTCAATTCTTTGGTCCACAAGGTGTATCCCTCTCATTCTTTGTTTACTTCCCTCTCCAGGTTAAATTCCGGCGTTGAGATCTCCTGAACATCTCCAACCATCTCCCCAACTTCCTAGTTTAAAGCTCTCTTAATGAGGTCGGCGAGCCCATCCCTAGAAGTCTATTTCCCTCCTTACTTAGATGAAGTCCATCCCGAGCGAACAGTTGTCTGTCGCAATGCTTCCCAATGACCGTACATCCCAAAGCCCTCCTTATAGCACCACTGCCTGAGCCATCTGTTAAATCATCACAATCTTGTCGCTCCTTCGTCGCCCCGTTCTAGGAACTGGCAGAATCCCACTGAAGATCACCTGAGCCCTCGATTTCTTGCAGCGTCTTCCCCAGTCTGACATAGTCTCCTTGATACAAGTCCAGTGAGTGACTAGCCGTATCATTCTTCCCACATGAAGGACAACAATCAATGGGTTCTTTCCCGCTCCCGCTAGGATCCTTTTCAGCCTCAGGTCCACATCCTGTACCTAGCCCCGGTAGACAGCACACCCTTCTGTTCTCGCCGATCAGGTCTAGTTACAGGCCTGTCTATTTCTCTCAGTAAAGGTCTCCAATCACGTTAGACTGCCTTTTTACTGGCGACAGTGTGATTCTCCGGTCTATCCCCCACACCAGCTGGCCGCAAGTTCCTCTCGATTTGTATTCGCCCTTGCAATCCTCCCTGGGGTCATACTTGGTGTCGCCTCCATTGATTCCTCCACCCTCCTTCTGCAGGACTAGCCGCTCGCCTCTTTTCCTTGCCCTCTCTCCTTCAGCGCAGCACCTGCTGTGCTCCCATCTTCATTCCAACCAGCAAACCTGTTCCTGAGTTCTATTTCTCCATCACTGGCCCCGTCTTTTTCCTCTGCCTGGTTCTCCTAGTCACATGCTTCCACCGTCCACTTGTCACCTCCAGCAGCTCCTCAGAATTTTTGGGTCCTGCTTCCATCTGCTCCTCTGAGCTTATCCCCTGTGCCTCATTCATGTCTGTTGTTCCATCAATTCTGTTGAAACTACTAGAATAACACACTGCTTACTCAAAAGACAGAGGAATGGGACAACAAGTAAGAGTAATATACAAACCCTAATGTCCATATTTAATGAGGAATCATTAGTTGAAACAAGAATGGAAATGAGAACACTATTGCCACAGTTAAACATAAACATACTTTGTTGGCTTTTCCAAATATCTGTAGTTTAAAGTCATATGCACAATTTTTGAAGGTTACAGTTCAGGTAAGTCCAAAAATCTGAACTCTTAAATTTCAGAAAAAAATAGTTGAGCATCTCATAATTTCTCAAGAGATCCCAGTACTTTCTGGCTCAGCAAGTAGAAAATATCAGTGATAGATGTTTTCCTCCTGGTAGTTCAGTATTTTGATCCTGGTGGAAGTCAGAGGGTTAAGACATTCAAAGATTATTTTTTTAAGTTAAGCGAACATTTTTAAAACAAAATAACTGAATTTTGTTTCAAGTTTCAATGAAAATCAGGTTGATTCTGTATTGTCCAGACTAGTTTACAGACCCTACCTCAGACTTTAAGGAAGTCCATATTTAATCTCCAATTCTCAAATGGTATAAAGTGACATGCCACTATTTTGAGCTACACTGCTATATACCAGCTAATAATTTGTCCCTTAAACTTCATGGCTTTGGCCCTTTCTAAATAATCCATGTACATTTATACTATTCCTTTGATCTACTTTATTGCAAGCATTCAATCCAGTTTGAATCTGTAATATATTTTGTTTGTGGTGATTCACTGTTTTAAAATAATCATGTCTTCAACTCATCTACCAGGACTGTTAAAAATTAAATTAAAAAGAAAATGCTAAAGTCAGTGGCAAAAAAAATATCCTAATGATTAACAGTGATATAGGCATTAGATCCTTCTTTGGCAGAAACATATCCCTTGGATTTCCAAGTAAATGCCTAAGGTAGCAAAGAGCTGCCACAGCTAACTGTTGGCAATCTAGTATTTGCC
>NC_133772.1:93755832-93988234 GCF_003597395.2 Chelonoidis abingdonii
TCTGAGCTTATCCCCTGTGCCTCATCATGTCTGTGTTCCATCAATTCTGTTGAAAACTACTAGAATAACACACTGCTTACTCAAAAGACAGAGGAATGGGACACAAGTAAGAGTAATATACAAACCCTAATGTCCATATTTAATGAGGATCATTAGTGAAACAAGAATGGAAATGAGAACACTATTGCCCACAGTTAACATAAACATTACTTTGTTGGCTTTTCACATATCTGTAGTTTAAAGTCATTATGCACAATTTTTGAAGGTACAGTTCAGGTAAGTATCCAAAAATCTGAACCTCTTAAATTTCAGAAAAAAATAGTTGAGCATCTCATAATTTCTCAAGAGATCCCAGTACTTTCTGGCTTCAGCCAAGTAGAAAATATCATGATAGATGTTTTCCTCCTGGTAGTTCAGTATTTTGATCCTGGTGGAAGTCAGAGGTGGTTAAGACATTCAAAGATTATTTTTTTTAAGTTAAGCGAACATTTTTTAAAACTAAAAAATAACTGAATTTTGTTCAAGTTTCAATGAAAATCAGGTTGATTCTTATTGTATCCAGACTAGTTTACAGACCCTACCTCAGACTTTAAGGAAGTCCATATTTAATCCTCCAATTCTCAAATGGTATAAAGTGACATGCCACTATTTTGAGCTACACTGCTATATACCAGCTAATAATTTGTCCCTTAAACTTCATGGCTTTGGCCCTTTTCTAATAATAATCCATGTACATTTATTACTTATTCCTTTGATCTACTTTATTTGCAAGCATTCAATCCAGTTTGAATCTGAATATTATTTTGTTTGTGGTGATTCACTGTTTTAAAATAAATCATGTCTTCAACTCATCTACCAGGACTGTAAAAATTAATTAAAAAGAAAATGCTAAAGTCAGTGGCAAAAAAAATATCCTAATGATTAACAGTGATTATAGCATTAGATCCTTCTTTGGCAGAAACATATCCCTTGGATTTCCAAGTAAATGCCTAAGGTAGCAAGAGCTGCCACAGCTAACTGTTGGCAATCTAGTATTTGCCTCAAAGCATGGGAGGAATGCCAGATGGAATTTTAAAAACTTGGGTATTCAGGGCTTTATATTACATATATATGTAAATCAAACATATTGGAGCCTTTTAACAAATATTTATTGTAGAAAATTCAGGAAAAGGCAAGGTCCTTTGCTCAATTAGGGGCTAAGATGGTAAAACTATCATTTGAAATGAAAATTCTTTAATGAATATTTATCGCTGTTCCCGCCGCAGCACACAAATTGCTTTAGCATTCCTTGGCACCAATCATCTCCCTTATTTTAAGAGATGATCTTACTCTAATGTCAAAACAACTTGAGAAAGAGGGAACAGTACGTCCCATGAAGCATGTCAAGCAGAATGCCAGTCAGCAATTCATTTGTGTTGACTTTATCTTATTGTTCTTAAAATAGGCAAGGGTGACTCCAAGCATTCAGACAGTTGAAAAAGTCACACCACAAGCAATTGCCTGGCACAGTATGGCTAGATGCTTTGGAATGTTCTTCCACATTGCTCCAGCCTAACCTGCTACTCTAGTCTATCTTGCGTTTGCCTAACAGTGTTTTTTTGCATCCTGGGTCTAGTCCTGGTGCTTTCTTGAGACCTTGTTGGCAGTTATTTCAGCTACTATTGATAATGCCTCTGTGTCTTAAGGATCTAATTCAGCTCCCACTAAAGTCAAAGCCAAAACTTCAACTGAGTTTCTAACAGAGCTTGGATCCAGCTCCCATTAGTGTTTCTATTACTTCTTTGCTACCTGTGTGGTTATCCTCTCAACTTGTATATAGTCTGCTGACAGTGGCAAAGCTCGGTGGAGGTCAGCAATTGAAAGAGAAAGTGGAGGGAGTAGTTCAAGATCCCAGACATCACTCTAAGTGTTTTTAATTATTATTAAAAGTATTATATTTTGCTCTGTCATATATTTTATTAAACCCCAGTCACTATCCATATGAAAGTAATATGATCCCATTTTTTCATTTTGTTCAGACACCTTGAAACATATCACTTCTGTAAAATGTATGATGAATTGGAAGGGACCTTTGAGTGTTGACCCAGCATCCCACCTTGCTTCACAATTGCCAGAACTACCATAGTACATTATGAAGCTTTTGAAAGTTGGGCTTTAGTATGAAAAATATTTTAATATGTTCATGAAGACCTACGTTTCTTCACTCTCAGTCAGGGACATCATTTCAGAAAAATGTAGGGGGAAGGAACAAAGCTATGTTAGCATCCCCACTTCCACCTCCCCGTGACTGCTGTGGGGAAGGTGTTAGTAGGCTGGTCCCTACCTGGCAGGGGGGTGGGGAGATGGCATGCTGATCCTATCCTGGGGAGTTGCGGGGGCAGCAGGCTATCTCAGTGATGGCTGGCACAAGGCAGGAATTGGAGCCTGGTTTGCTTCTTGCTCAGTTCCAGCCTAGATCACAGCTGCTGCTTCCTATCTAGACACCAGGGAGAAGGGATGCTGTGGACAATTCAGTAATTAGGAGCTCTGACCTGGCCTGCCCTGTAGTGGCCCCCACAATCCTGGAGGAGACACAGCAATACCATCTGGCAAGGAACTTTGAAAAGTCGGGGGGAAGGGAATGAGGGCTGGGTCAGGGGCTGGGACATGGGAAGGGGTCAGGGGTGCAGGCTCTGAGTGGCACTTACCTGAAGCTGCTCCCAGAAGCAGTGTTCCCCCTCTGGCTCCTATGTGGAGGTGCAGCCAGGCAGCTCTGCACACTGCCCTGTCTGCAGGCAGCACCCCCACAGCTCCTATTGGCCGTGGCTCCCGGACAGTGGGAACTGAGGAACTGGCGCTTGGGGTGGAGGCAGCACCTGGAGCCCCATGGCTGCCTCTATGCCTAGGAGTCAGAGGGGAAACATGCTGTGACTTCTGGGAGCCACACGTAGCCAACGCAGGCAGGGAGCCTACCTTAGCCCTATTGCTCTGCTGATTGGACTTTTAACGCACCGGTCAGCAGTGATGACTGGAGCCGCCAGGGTCTCTTTTTGACCAGGCATTCTGGTCGAAAACCAGGCACCTGGCCACCCTACTTGCTAGGTTGTTGGCAGTCTCAGCAGAGGGGGACTGAAAATTGAACCACCCTTTTACCTCCTAGATAGAGTGACCAGACATCCCGATTTTATTGGGACTGTCCTGATATTTACTTGTTTGTCCTGCATCCTGACCGATTTTCAGTCAGGACGTTAATTGTCCCAATATTTTGCCCTCCAGCACACAGGAGGAAGGGACTCACACACCCGCCTCCCCAAGTCCACCCCAGCTCCGCCCTGACTATACCCCTTCCTCCACCATTGAATCCCTCCCCAAATCCTGCCCTGGCCCTACTCCCAGCCCCGCCCCCTCACTGCCCTATTGGATTCCTCCCCAAATCCCCGCCCTGCCCCCGCCTCTTCCCCAAGCAAGCTGCATTTCTCCTCCTCCCCCCTCCCTCCCAGGCTTGTGCTAATCAGCTGTATGGCAACGCAAGCACTGGAGGGAGCGGGGAGAAGCAGGACGAGGAAGCCAGCTCAGGGGAGGTGGAGGCAGAGCGAAGGTGAGCTGGTGCAGGGGAGTGAGGTGTGGAGCTGCTCAGCCCCCACCAATTTTTCCTATGCTCCGGCAGCGCTTGGGGATTTTTTTTGTTTTTTGTTTTTTGCTTTTGCTTTTGTTTTTTCCTCCACTGCTGGCTCTTGGGATTTTTTTTTGTTGCTCCACTTCCCCCCCACCCCCCGCTTCCCAATATTTCACGTCTGTCATCTGGTCACCCTACTCCTAGAGGAGGTCCTTCCAGATCAGGATTGAGACAAACAGACAGTTTGGGGAATTGAGGAAATGCAAATGTAGGAAGCCTGTGTTTCCACTGCTTGTATTATTCTGTTTTGTGGATAGATCTGGAACTTTGGTTCCAGTGCTGCCAAGCTGACAACCTAAATCCTTATCTTCTTCCCTAATCCCACTTTCCTGCAGCTCAAAAACAAACAATCCCCGCCACCCCCCAAAAAAACCCCTAACAGCAAACAGTTGCCTTTCTTGCCAGAGATGTTTTCTCAAACTAACCCACTTATATTTTACAACACCAATTTATGCCAGGGTTGCAAAAGAAAAGGGGTGAAAAGTTCATATACGTAAATTATATTTTCCCCTCTTCTTCTGAAAAATTCAAAACATGATGGTTGAAATAACAATGTTAAAGAGGCAAACTGTTGTCAAAGAACAATGGCAGAAACAATACTACTGCTTATGTGGCATAACGTGATCTGTCTCTGATTTTTATAGAAAAATAATTACATTGACTTCTTCAGACTGTTTGACACATTTCTTTTACTTTTTTCTTTTTTTTTTTTTTTATGTCAAGGACCATACCAAATTAAAAGCCAATCTAAGCCAGAGGCAGAAAGAAGTACAGTGCCAGATGCTTTATTGGAAAACTGTGCTAATTACGTAGGTGAAGACAGACAACAGAGCAGGAATTCAGGTGGCATCTTTTTGTAAAAGGAATTACTATTTCACAGTCTCCCAGAGAACTGAGAAGCTTTTTCTTCAGTCCTTTGAATTGTAACCACATAAAGGAGATTTGAATTCTAGAATGTCCTCACAGAGCCTCTGTATTGAAAAGTCTTTTATGCCATTATCCAATACGTCTATGGAGTTTTTGCTAGAGCTGAGCTAATAATGTATATAAAAATATAGACTCAGTTTATTCACTTTTTCTGTTTGCAAATAGTCTGCAAACTGTTTAATTTTATCAGATGTGTTCATTATTCAAACTTTGCCTATCAGTTAATTTCAGTAAATAATTTTTTTAGAAGCAGCAAAGAGTCCTATGGCATCTTATAGACTAACAGGCGTATTGGAGCATGAGCTTTCATGGGTGAATACCCACTTCGTCGGATGCATGCATGTATTCACCCACTAAAGCTCATGCTCCAATACGTCTGTTAGTCTATAAAGTGCCACAGGACTCTTTGCTGCTTTTACAGATCCAGACAAACACAGCTACCTCCCTGATACTTAATTTTTTTAGTTATATCTATAGCTCATTTGTGAACAGTTCATTGCAAGTATTCAGCATTAGACATTAGAAATGTGAGCTGATTTTGGTTGCTGCTTAGCTCATGTGGTAGTGTTCCTCTTCCTTAATTGGATGAGAGTAGCTCTTTGAATCAGATTTCTGGTCTGCATGGTCAAATTTGAAATTAAGTTTCCATGAATATTCTGCAATAGTCTTTTTTAAATCATTTAAAAACTTTTAAAAATGTTATCAGCAAGAGGTCATAAAAAGGGTATGCAAACAGTTGAATTTTTTTAATTAAACATGTTTGAGGAAAATATGTTCAGTATAAGTCTCAAACAAGACTTATTGTTATTAGAGATGGGCCTGAGGTGAAAGGTTTGGGATTGGATTCAATCCACCACTGAGATATAGGCTATTCACATAGCCAGGGTCCAGATCCTGATCTGTCTGAACTTCCCATTTCTAATTAGCAGAAAATGACCAGGGTTTATTTACTGCCAGTATGAGGTAGTAAATTACCATCTTGCTTTAGGAGTGGTTTAGAGCTACACTGTTCTAAAGAGAGCACTAGCAATCACTATGACTGAGAGAAATGCAGTACCTCCTGGAGCTCCCCAGTGAAAGACTATCTACAAAAAGGGAGCAACATGTCAGTGCCGGTGTGGATTGACCATAAATCTAATTCTTCCTCAACGGTTTTGGGATGGCTTATATCCCTATGGATGTTAATATGGACAATCCCAGCACTCAGGGGAACACAGGGACTACAGTTGTGGGCAGCTCTAATGTAGGGGAAATGAGGAACAGAAGGCTCCATGCACCCTCAGAAGCAGACAGAGTTTGACCCAAAGAGCATTCTAAAGACTAGGCTTTATCACATTTAGCTCTAACAGTGGAATGTAGTGTAGTTTTGCTTTCTCAGATGCATACATAATTTTTGCAGTTGTGCAGCACATTCCTTCAGATCAGTCTTTAATAATCCTTGCCATTACTTGTTGAAGAGCAAAATAAATGTCATAGCACTATGCATCAGGAGTACGCTGATGTTTTGAGCTCCTTAAATAGAGCTGTGGTGAGCAAGAGCTCTGCCAATTGTTCTTTAAATGTGTATGAGTTTCATTGGATTTCATCCTGCACTTTATCCTTTGAGTTTTATAAGAATGATACAGCTGAAATCCTGTTCAATTGGGTACAGAAATCCAGCCTGTAAAAAGTTTTTGCCAGTTGAAGAGCCAAAGCTTTTGTGCGTTGGTACAACTGAGAAAAAGAAATGAAAAACTTTCCACTTTTAATTCACATGTGAAACTTTCTGTAAATTTTAAAGTGACACAAAAGACAAACAATTGATTCCCAAATCTGTCAGACCATGGCATGTGATATTCTAATCATTCAGTGATTCACAGTATAGTATCTCACATAAAGCACCTCAAAAACCCCTTTCAGGTAGTGTGTTACAATCATAGGATAAGAAAACAACCAACATGACTGAATATGACTAGCATTGAACACTTTGCACTATGAGGAATTTGTCTACAGTACGAAAATGAGAGTTGTACCTGAGGTGGAGCATGACACATCTGAAATTAAAAGACATGGTCTGTCATGGGTTCAGTAAAATCTGTTTTCTAGGTGGCACATTCTCCTCTTACTGTCAGTAGTGATGGATGGAATGTTTGTAGTTAATGGGCATTATATTCACTCCTAAAAATGCCTGTAGATAGTGCTGCTTTTAACATTGCAAATCCTAATGTATCCGTGCATTGGGGTGAAATTCATCCTTGTGTGGAGAGAGCCCAAGGCCTATGCATCACTTAACTTCCATTTATACCCGATTTTGAGGTCTTAAGTAGAACTGCAGTGATGTAGGGGCCTTGCACTGGCCTTCAGGCTACAGGCAAATTTCACCCTCACAGAAAGAGTTTGCCATATACAGCTATGTGGAAAATCATACACAATGACAATTTTTAATTTGAAAAGCTGTGTTTCTTGGATGGAATGAAGATTATCTATTTCTTATTAATTTTTCAACCATTGCATCCTCAAATGAGTACCTTGAACTCGAATGCTTGATTGAATTCGAAACATCAGCCAACTAGTGACATAAGAATTAGCTGAAAATGATGCCTTGAGTGTCTTTGCCTTTGATATGTTGTGAGATGTCCTATGTTCCCTTGAGATTTGCTCTGAGCTGAACTGTTTAAATTCTTTTTTATTAAACTCTTTTTAGATATTTCAATTGTTCACAACTATGACATGTTGGAATTACTACTGCTGACTATTAGGAAGACAAAAGGAAAAGTTATGTTGATATGCGTTATGAGATTGAGAAAGGATTTCAGGAACTGGACTAAAGACAGTTTTGACCATGTGGTGGTAATAGGACCTATAGGAAGAAAATCTTTAGCTGTCTTGGGAGATGTTTAATCTTTACAGGAATAGCCAGAAATATAGATGTCCTGGTATCCTTCAGATTTAGGTAATATAGATAATATTTTCAGGCAGTTTCAACTCAACCTCTAACTTTGCTTTGTGGCAAAATCCCAAAGTCCTTACTTGGGTATTTGGTGCAGTATAAATTTTACAAAACACTCTCCTCTTTTCCTACCACCACCATTGCCTCAGCGAGGACCTTACCACTCTATGAAGACAATTTAACATACAGTACAATTAAAAGAATAAAATAATATAAAATGGATTAAATATTTATTTTTAATTATTAAATGTTTAATATTTAATAAACATTGTATTATTTAAAAATAGGTGGAAGCAGAGTTCTACACGTAGGCCTAAAGTGATTAAAATATAAAATTCCACTGATAAAATAATGTTTTCTGACATTAGATTGAAGGTGGCAAAAGATGGATTGCAGTAGGGGTCCCTCAAAAAGTAGCCCTGCAGACTAAGCACCACCACTGCAACAGCTCAAGTACCCCTTGACTTAGCTGCAGTTGATGAACCTACAAGTGTTCAAGAAAAACTCTATCTGTACCTTGTTGCAACTGAGGTCACAAAGCTAAGGAGAACTGTAGCGAGAACTACATCCGAGAAAATTGTCTCAATAGGTGTACCAGACACAGATGACAAAAAACACTTTTGCTAATGCCGAAAGAAGCAATGAGTCCACAAGCACCCCCATCATGTGAACCTCTTAGACGAAAGATGGGCAAAGCCAGCATAGAGGGCACAGATACCTTTCCCACCATAACTTCAGATGTATCGTATGTGGTTAAGTCATCTATTACCATATTCTCTATATACTGATGCTTTAATTAATCCCTCCTTTATCTTGTCTGGTTTGATCTTTAGCCAGTTCACTCTCATGCCCCACTCTCAGGCAGGCATCAGAAGATCAAAGTCATTACATCACCAGGTCTCCCTGAAAGAGAGACATAGAGCTCTGTCATCCACATACTCATGGCATCTCAGTGAAAGTCCTATCACTATCTCCCCAATGGCCATACAATATACATCGAACAAGCAGGATAAAGAAATAAATCCTTGTTTAAGGCAGATAAACAATTGTCCAACAGTGCTGTCTAGAATGTAGGAGTAAAGAATAGTTCTACTTAAGAATAATCCTGTCTATCCAGCTAAGATCCACAAGAGAGTCCACAGAATCTTAGGTTCAATAATATGAAAGACTGCTGCCAGATCTACAAGAACCAGCATGGGCACTTGCCTTTTGTATATTGCTAGGTAGAAACCGTTGGCAAGTGAGGCTATAACACTATCTTTAATCCATATTCAGGTAAAAAAGGAAGCCTAAAACGCTCAAGGAATCTGTGGACTCTAGATACAAAGCTGTTCCTTCTGAACAATCTGAAACAGAAAGAGAATGTCAGAAACAAGGCAATAACTGGCAACATTGCCAAGGGATGGCTTCTTAAGAATAGGCATAACAATCTCTCATTTGAGAAGAGCTGGTACCCTGCCCTCCTGTAGAGAAACATAAAAGATCATGGGTGTCAAACTTTTTTAAATGGATCATTGTCCCCGATGCCAAGCCTACAAGGACTGTGATGTTGCTGTGGCTTGTCTGGATATAGAAGGCCTGATGTGCAAATATTTTTCTTTGATTGATGTTGTTTTCCCTTTGACTTCAGAGAAAAGTGAATGAGTAATAACCATAATAAAGGCACTATAATAAAGTTCCAGGTGAACTTTCAAACTAGTTCAAGAATAATATTATTTAAATAAAATAATTTTGAAATGAGCCTCCTCTCCTCCAAAGATCGCCAATAGTGCCCCTCTGCATTGTTTCACCTTACTGATTATTATATGGGCCTTGATATTCCCACCCTCACTTTCCATGGCTTGTGGAAAAAGTGCTGCACCTACAGCATTTTTGTATAGTAAAATCCAGCACATTCATCAAGATCTCTTTGGTGCCCAGTTCTTATTAATTGCATCTATCACATATAGAATGTTGTCGGGACTGAGATACGTCAGCAGAGTTTGCAATCTTGTGCAGAATCTCAGAATAACATCTCCATATCTATCTACCAAATCATTTTTGAAGTTTGAGACTCCTAAATCCTATCTCTGTTAGATTTGTCATGTCTGGGGGCTTAGATGTTTGGTATTTCTCTGTTCAGAGTTCCAGAGTTGAAAAGTAATTTAAACTCTTATAGCTGAAAAAACTGACTCATTGTATGTGTTATATTTGAGCTGATTCATTGTAGTTTTGTAATGCAGTTTATTTATGTATTCCCTGCCCACATTTTTAAATTCTTTTGTACAAGCCTATCCTTGTAGTGTGACTCAAAAGCATAACCTTCACTGAAATTAAGACTGGTCTTAAGCATAATCAAAGGAGGAGGCTGCTTGTGTTATTGCCTTTTCATGGTCCTGATTCCCAAGCATAAGAACATAAGAACAGCCATACCGGGTCAGACCAAAGGTCCATCTAGCCCAGTATCTGTCTACCGACAGTGGCCAATGCCAGGTGCCCCAGAGGGAGTGAAGCTAACAGGCAATGATTATGTGATCTCTCTCCTGCCATCCATCTCCATCCTCTGATGAACAGAGGCTAGGGACACCATTCTTTACCCTTCCTGGCTAATAGCCATTTATGGACTTAGCCACCAAGAATTTATCCAGTTCCCTTTTAAACATGAGTTGCATGCTCTGCAGCTCACAGGCCATGCTAGTTTCTATCAGGCAGTGGATTCAGATGAGAACAGTAAAACACACTCCTTTCTCCAGTTGTTGGACCAGACAGGAAGACCACCAATTTCAGTTCCTTCTCAGTAAAATTGTCCTCTTGAAAAGATTATTCATATAACCAGTAAAGCATTTAACTAAAAATTGATATGGAGAGGCTAAGTGGTACTTCACCAATCATATACATTGTATTCAAATATGGTTGAATGGAAAGCTGCTGACATATGTTTGATGGAATAGTAAACTTTTGGTAAATTGATGTGGAAGGATCATGGATTATTATGTTGAGGATGTGGGAAATGTCATGGTTTTTGTTTCCAGGAGTTTAAGCTAATCTTATCAGTAGGTTCTCTTTCCCATATTTTAGGACACTGATTTTTCACTGAATATGTGCTTTGTTAAAATGATTGCACTCAGCTTTAGGCATTAGAGCAAATTTTCAATCTGTCTTTAAATAAGCACCTATTTTTGCTCTTGTAGCTTTGGGGGTGCAAATACTTCGACACAACTTTCTTCCTTCAAATATTTGCAGGTGCAGTTAACGTCACTTCCAATGTCTAGGCACCTGTTCTTTAGGCACTGCTAGGTCCTTAGTTTCAAAGTAACATTAATTAATTTCAAAGTAACATTAATTGCACTCTCAAGTAATTGTAGATTCAAAACTTGTGGCTGAGTTTTAAAATTTGGCCTGTCATATACTCCTGTAGCAGTAATTGGATATTATGTTGTATACAAGCAACACTGCACTGCTCAGGGTATTGCATATTTACTTTTATGTGAAATATTTTCAGTTTTATGCATAGGTCTGGGAAAAATTTGAACTGACATAGGGTAGCAACTATTTCTCCAGTGTTTCTTATAATACTATTGAGGATTGTTGCGAGTATAGTGTTTCTCAGTCATCAGATAATGATTTCTCATCCTTCATAGGCAATTAAGTACTTGGCCAAAGATATGAACACAGAAGTAAAGAACATTTCTTCCTACCCTTCTTCAAAATAAACTACATATTGTCAACATATTGTAACCATTGTAAAAGCCATTTTTTAAAAAATCATCACAAAGTTGTCTTAAACTGTTTCGTATACAATAAGTGTTGAGGCAGAAATGTAATTTATCTCAGCAGCTGCAAGTTTTGTCTATCAGCATAGGTTGTTTTCTCTTTGTTCGTAATTGTTGTGAAAGCACTTCTATTATAAGACTTTGATACTAAGTACCGGTACTTATAACTTTTCAGAAGAAAATGATCCTCTCAGCTGAAATATTGTATATATGCCTGTCTTCAGGCCAAAGGTGAACTTCCCTTGTATGTCAAATTTGGTTTGGTGGTTTTGTTAGCTAATGGTGAGCAAATGTCATTCTGGAATATATTAACAGGAGTGTACAAGAGGTAACTGTCTGCTCTACTTGTCTCATCTAAAGAACTGTGTCCAGTATTACACACCGAATTTTATGAAGGATATGAATGAACAACTTTGTTGTGTCACACATAGTGCTTAGATAGTTAGGTGCTGAGTACCCTAGGAATACCTAATATAGTTAGATTTGATAGATGGAAAAATATCATCATGTCATAATTGTCGGCAGAGGATGACTTTTTAATTGTGACCACTGAACATATGTTTGATGTCAAGATTTTGAATTGCCATAGCAATTTTTTTATAAATATTGATCATAGTTGCTCCTTGAACTTGAAACATAACGAAGGCTTAAGTTACTTTGAATCTTTTCATTCTAATCTAATTGGAAAGAAGTCCTTCCTTGATTGTTCCATACAGAATCATAAATTTGCTAATGAATAAATAGCAGCTAGATTAAACACAATGCAATATGGCCAAAATTTTAAAAAGTAACTAGAATTGTCATGCTTCAGTATTTGGGTGCCCTACCTGAGATGCTTTAAAGGCTACTGACTTTTGGAGGGTGGAAGCTCAACACTTTATGAAAATGAGGATCCTTTGAGGCGTCCAGTTGGACAGTCAAAATCACTACTCACTTCTGAAAATCTTGGCCTGTGTTTGTAAAAGACAACCACAATGCTTTGGAGTTTGTGTGTGTGAATTAATAATAGGATACTCCTCAGGGGTTGATGTAGATAATCACACAAAAAGTGGGCTGTTTATCCAAATAGCATCTGAAGAATTACTGACCATTTATACTGAGTTTTTTCTGGTGAGAAACTAAAATGAAGAGCTGATTGGTACACTGTGCATTTCTCTGTTTGTAAGTGAGCAGTCAGGGCTAGGGGAATTATTACTGATAATGAAGAGGTAGAGTAGATGCAGGTGTAGGAACCTTGACTCAGCAAATTTGGTGAGCCATAAGATAGAGGGGTAGCTAGGAGGGGCCCTTGACACTAACATTATAAGACAAGGGTGAAAATGGCTTAAAACTAGCCAACATGGTTAAGAAGATAAATATTAAAGAGAAAGAAGGCACAATAATAATGAAATGAGAGATTTAGCTACTGCGGGGATGGATGCTATAGATAAACTTAAGGTAAATAGATAGGGATGATGTCATTGATGGCTCTAAAATTGCTGAGCTACTGAATTACTCCTTAAATTCTATAAGAAAAACAGTACTGACAGTTAGGCACATACTTAAGAACTCTTCAAGGCTCCCATTTGTGTATGCACAAAATTGCAAAAGTGGAGAGGAAGTAGAATTCTTTTTATTTATTAAATTTTGATTAAATTAAAAAAAGAAAAAATACTGATGCAATTTTCCTGAATCCTCTCTCCCACCACTTTCTTTGAATCAGCTTAACTTAAGAGCGACCAGACTCTGAAGGTGAAAATACCTGAGCATTCACTCCAAAAATCCTAGCAGTTGTGCTTAGCACCAAAAAAGAAAAGTCATAAATAGCTGCTGGTAAGTCCATTTTATGTAATATTATTTTTGTCTGATGCCCTACTTTGGCCTCAATATAGCAGTCATCTATTTTCTTTGTATCAGGCAGTCATATCTTTAGTCATTCGCCTTTTATATCCTTGAGGTTTTCCTACTTGTGTTCTCTTTGACCCTATGCATATGCAAAAATAACTTATAAATGAGTCTGGAAACTCACCTTGTGAACAGGGATAGAAAAACAACCAACAAATAATCTAATGAACGTAATGAAGACTTGTACATGTTATGAATGAAAGCTCAGTGGATCTATTGGAAAGCTAATGGCAGATATAAACATGGAAGAGAGAGAGAGTATTTTGTCATTTTTTTGTTCTTTCTACTGACAGATCATGAGGAAGGAAGGCAAGAAACTGATCCATGTAACTATTTATATTTCAGCTTGCTAGTTATAGCTGTGAGTGACTTTAGAAATAGCAGGAGTTCTAGAAATGTTGAAAAGCACAAATAAAATAAATATGGCAGAGGATTATTAGTTAACATCTTTTTCTCTACAGAAGTTTTTTCCACTAAAAAAGTGTTTTCTCAACTATGTATATAGGAATAGCTTCAACCACCACTGACATGCAGCTATGATGAAGTTCCGCAGTACAGTGCAGAGCTTTGGAGAACCGTTCAGAAGAAGTGGGGAATAATGCCATCACTAGTTAAAACTGTGAGGAGGATTTAGATTGGAAAACTATAATTAATAGAAAATGGAATAGAATGGTCATGACACTGGGCTAACATCTCTATTCTTACTCCTCCCCCGTAACCCACCCCCCCTGAAGTGGCATGAAATTGGAATCTCTAATGACTATAAGGTGAAAGAAGGACATTGAGTTTACGTCTCATCCAAAGTACCACACCTCCAGAAGCACAGGTTCTGGTAGCACCTTGCTAAGAAATGGATTAAGTACTGACTCAAAGGGAAGAGTGCCACCTATTGAATAACTAACTGCCTCAAGGAGTGGGTGAGTATTCTTTAAAGGTCTCCTATCCAAGTATTGACCCAATCCAACTGGACTTAGTTTGAGATCAGACAAAATCGTAACTTGAAGTTATATAGCTTCAGATTACATGTGAATACCATATTTCACAGGAACAGCCTAATGCCTTTTTTGTTTTTGTCTGGCAGAATTATACATTATTCAAGAACCTGCAATAGCCTAGGGTTATAAGTGTGAATTATTTTTCTCTTGAATGGATGGCATGCAACCTTAATTATGTAAGTATCTAAATGTTTTCTGAGAAGTCCTTGTTGTAAAGTAGGAATTCTTGTCTTCATCATGGTCAAAACACGGTACTCTCTTTAATCCTGCATATCATTTAACTCTGATACTGTATGTCAAGTACTCACATTCAGATTTAGATGGTATCAGTGTTAATAAAGGAGAATGACATTAAGGAAATATATATAATAGATGTTAAAATTGCATTGAACTGCCATCCAAGAATTGATTAAAGATTATTTTAGTGTTTTAATATTATCTTGAAATGCTTTGTGGAACCTTGGGCCAGGTTATACTAGGTTGCAGGGAGCTAGGTATAGAATTCACTCAACTCCCATCAAGTTTAGCTGGAGCCACTACAAATACGTCAGATGCTAAAAGCATTCAAACCACCTCATTAGATATGCATACACAATATACTTAAATATTTATAGTTCAGAAAAAGTAATCCTAAATGGACCACAAGAATGGTTAAGCAAATTCATTTTTCAATTGAAGCAAATACCTGTGGAAAATGTTTGGCTCTATACATGCAGTTCTATAAACTAGAGAAAATCTAAATGAAAATGTTCAATATGAAGAACGCATGACCTATGAAGACTCTAAAAAAACTGAGTCAGATACTGGACCACTCTAGGGCCACCTACACCATGCAACTGATGCAAAGTTGCTTCAGCGCTGGCTTACCCAGCTGCTAGGGGATTCCCTCGGATTTAGGGGGAACAATGAACAGCATATAAGTCATTGTAGTGGGACTCTGTCATCCCCCATCCCCCGCAGGGCTGACCAGAGGAGGGGAAGCCAGTCCAAATTACCAGGGCCCAGTGGTCCAGAAGGGGGCCTGGGACTAGGGTGACCAGATGTCCCGATTTTATAGGGACAGTCCCAATTTTGGGGTCTTTTTCATATATAGGCACCTATTACCTCCCATCCCCTGTCCCAGTTTTTCACATTTGCTGTTTGGTCACCCTACCTGGGGCCCTGTTTAGCCGGTCTGCCCTTGCTGGGGGGCCCGAAAAAATTTTTTCAATGGGGCCCAAACCCGCTCTCAGCTGCCCTGATTTCTCCCCCTCCCCCATCGTGTGCTTGGTGCAGGGGGGATGGCCAGGACATCCTCCTACCATGCTGATTGCTAGTGGCTGTAAAGGCTCATATAGGCAGCCAGTAAAACTTCAGAGAACCAGCTCAGTGCTGATTTGACCCAGGATTGAGGGAGCACAAAGTTAACTTAAAGCTACTTTGTACCCTTCTTTCTCAGATGTACACAAAATATTCTTCAGCCATAGCTGAGACTTTTATTGATCACACTTTATATTAAAGGCCTATTTATAGTTTATGAAAGGTGAACAAATGATTAATCAATTCTTAAAGATTGTTTTAGAGCCCAACAGGCCAAAAGATCACTTATGTACATGGCTTATAATTATCTATAACTCACACTCATGATGTCTGTAACATGCTTATAACATCTGTTTATAAAAGTACCCTTAATATAAAGTGTGGCCTATCGATTCTATTTAATATCTGACTGGTGGTAATAAAGACAGAGAATTATTATTTAAGGAGTCTGGACAATAGTTTTGCTTATAAATGCATATTCACATGATTTGATCCAGAGCTATTACAGTATTCTGAATAGCTATTGAGAACAGTAACAAATAACCCACACAAAAATGCAACACTTCTTGATAACAGTGATGTATTTGGAGCTGGTATTGTGTTTGCATATTGAGAAAATAGCTCATATGTTATTCTTTATGTAGTGTTATGCGGAGTCTGCATATTATTCTTTGTGAATTCATAATGTCACCAAAATGACCCACAAAACATTACAGGGAATGCTTGGCAGTGCATATTAATAGTGGTAATGTGTACTAGCCAGCTTTCAAATGTGTTTTGCCTATACTATAGATCAAATTCATACTAACTTGTATGGCTTGTGTGATGTGTTACTTTTGTGAAGCTATTCCACTGATAAAATGCTATTCAATCTAATGGAATTTTATGGATTAGCATTGTAATAGCTATTGTGACAAAGTTCCTCCTCTACCTTGGTGGGTCCTGCGCTTATTGGCGGATTTGTTCACCTCAGTGATCTTCCCCTCTTGTGGAACCCACAGTCTGGGTCAGCTCCTCCTGTGTCTGATCAGGAGTTGGGAGGTTTGGGGGGAACCCGGGCCCGCCCTCTACTCCGGGTTCCAGCCCAGGGCCCTGTGGATCGCAGCTGTCTATAGTGCCTCCTGTAACAGCTGCATGACAGCTACAACTCCCTGGGCTACTTCCCCATGGCTTCCTTCAAACACCTTCTTTATCCTCACCACAGGACTGTCCTCCTGGGGTCTGAAAATGCTTGTCCTCCTCAATCCTCCAGCAGTACACTCTCTCACTCTCAGCTCCTTGCCTTCTTGCTCCCAGCTCCTCACACACGCTCCTTCTCCTCTGGCTTCTCCCTGAATGACTGGAGTGAGCTCCTTTTTAAACCCAGGTGCCCTGATTAGCCTGCCTTGATTGGCTGCAGGTGTTGTAATTAAAGTAGCTATCTCTACTGCCTTCTCGAAAGATCTTAATTGGCTCCAGGTGCCTTGATTAACCTGGAGCAACTGCCATTTGGTTACCATGGTCCTAGGGATTTGTTTAGCCTGGGGCTAACATACCTGTTTCTCAGTACTCTACTGTAGCCATCTGGCCTTGCCCCATCACACTATATAACATGAAATTTATGATTAAAAAACTGGTATAAAAAGTGGTAATTAGCATATTTTGAAGCAACCATTGTCTAACAAAAGGTCAGCCTGCTTAAAGTGATTGGTGTATACTTGAGCTAATGATCCGAAAGATCTCATTAAAAAGCTATTTATTAAAGTTTAAATAGAATAATAAAAAAGCATCTAGGGCTGCCAAATATATCTTTCATTCTTAACTAAAAAGAAAGCAACTTAACAACATATAGTTGTTTTATTCTGAAACTAATTTATTTACAGTTAACCTCTCTAAGAGGCTTTACAATGAAAACATTGACATAGCTTTATGCCAGTGTGAATAGTGCCTCTATAATAAAGATTTTCGTCTCTTCATAGCTACAGGTGGCAGTCTGATTTAGAAACACAATAGATATTAATTACCTTCAGGATATGAGATGAACAGAAGAGATTGACTTGACTAGCCTGTTATACTCCATTTCTTTTGTCTAATATAGGACTCTTATTTCTTTTCTTCACAAAAAAAATCTGCAGTAATATTAGAGATCTGCTGATAGTGGAAATATCACAGTAGGCAGCCACCTGCAGTCAATACTGACATGACCTGCTTCCCACAGGTATCAGATTCACTAATTACCGTTAAAAATTTCAGATCAGATGTCTTCTGCCTGCATTTCTTTCTTTACCAGTAAATGCAGCTGTTGGGGCAGAGTTTTAGCAGGAAATTAACAAAATAATTAGCAAATATTAGCAAAACTAAAAAAAAAAATCATCCTACCTCTGCTCATACAGTGCTAGAGCCTGTCAATAGTTTGTACCACTTGTGTTACAGCAGGCTAGGGAACAAATTAAAATCTGGTGAGAAGAAGAAACCCACAAAATACCATCATGTGAAAATAATTAAAATGTGAGGATAACTGAAACCCTGCAAGTATGTACAGCATCTCTACCTCCTGCTGTGCTATTTCAATAGCTCAGATGGAAGACATGAGTTTGCACAAAACACATACCTCAGCCAAAATATTGTAAGTGACTGAAAGCAACAAGAATAGCAAAGAGGGCTACTGGCTTGAATCTAGACCTGGTTATTCAGAAATTGAATGTATTGCCTCTTGACAGCTGTTAGTATGCCCATGTGAAAAGACTTGAGACAGAGTCTCAATGCATTTCATTTTGGACAAGTGCCCAAATTAAAAAAGTTGTCATCAAACGTGGCCATCCTTAGTACTCTTTTTGGGAATCTCAAAGGAGAGAACAAAGTGCGTAAAGAGGTCGATCCAAATCAGGGTTAACTGGGACCATATTTGCAGGGCTTTTATTGCTGCTTGCCATGATGGGCCTTTTCTACAGATAGATAATGGTGCTTTCATATCAGGAGGATAGATGCCTTAACCTTGGACAGATTTATTTTCATCTATAAAATGACAATAAGTGCAGATCCCAAGCTCTGAGCACTTTCACATACAGTGTCTCAGCCGGGTCTGGGGAAGCCAGACCTAGCGGTTAGAACCTGAGTCCACAATCATGAAACAGCAGTCATGAGTCAGCTGGGTCAGGATAATGGGAGATCAGAAACAGGAGATAAACTTGAGATCAAAGCCACAAGCTGGAAGCCAGAGTCTGGTGAGTTCAGGATACCAGGAGGCTAGAGGCAGGAGCCAAACTGGAGATAAGAATCATGAATAAGATGCCTGGAGTCACACTGGCATCAAGGTACCAGGAAATCAAGCCAGGGAACCAGGAATCACACAGTCCAGCGAGAAGCCCAGTTGTTTGGACAGATTCCTCTTCCTGCTGCCTGCTTTTGTAGGGCCAGTGGACCACTCAGCTGCTGTGGTACTCTGCCAATAGGACCTCAGGGACAGAGCCTCAAACTGGGACTTAGCTTCATGGGTGCTAAGTAAGCAGTTGTTAGCAGGCTTCCAGGTGGAGGGTGGAGTATGGTTTCTTCTGTGGACCCGGATTCAAGAGCCATGGATCATGACATTACTCCCTCCCCTACAAGTGCCCTGTGAGTGACATGGGTCCAAGTTTCTCAGGATGTCTCCTATGGAAGGCCCGAACCAGGACAGGAGCATGAACATTTTCAGCTTGTGTTCCTGCAGGCTGTAACCTTCTCGGTCAATTAGGTACCATAATTTGCCCCCACCCCCGGTTCCTTGATCTTAGAATCAAGGACTTCATGGACTACTTATTCTTACTAACCTTGTACTTGCCCTGGTGAGAGACGTGATTGGGCTGTATGGGGAAATGTGTTCTCAGCATAGGCTTTTAGAAACGAAACATGGAATATGGGGTGGAGTCTAAGAGATCAAGGGAGCTGGAGCTCTAAGTTAACTGGGCTGATTTGTCACTGAATCCAGTACAGGCAAAGGAACCAGTAGTTTAATTTCCAAGAAGGTCTGTCCTTGCAGAGGTGTTCTGTAGAAAGCCATACCTTTTGTCCTACTGAGTAGGTAGACCTTGTTGTCTATGCTTGTCTGCATACTTTTCTTAGCCCCCCTTTGCATTCTCAAGATTTCCCATCCTCATTTTCTTTCTTGATGTTTTTAAAAAATATATGAAATTGGCATTTTTAATTTAATTTTCATTGGGCAATCAGAGACTAATAATAAGCTTTTCCTTATTAAGAAAAGTTTTAAATACCAGGTTAAGTATTCTTTGCTTATTCTTAAAATGTCAGCAAATCCATCCAGCAGTAGGATATGTCTCCTTTAATGAGAATCAAGCATCTAAATCCTCACATTCTGCTTTGGAAATTATACCCTTCCAATCAAACAATCTACCTAATATTGTAATAATTTATTAGGTTTTTTCAAAAGAAACCAAGAGTATGATTTAGCTTGTCACATTATATTCAACAAATAGTATATTTTGGGATCAGAGTACACTGACTTCGAAGCTTGTCCTTTTTTGGTATAAAGGAGCAATCCTATATTTTTCTCTTTTACAATAAAAGCTGCAGAAGGTTAGCCAACAAGAAAATATTTCGATGCTGACCTGTTTATGGACATCTTTCCAGAATCATTTGATTTTAAAACTGCTAAACTCATTATCATTTTTTTTAAGGTGAATTCAAAACCAAGGTCTCCAAAAATATAACTACTGCTCTCTTATTGCCTGTTTACCAAGGAATTAGTGAGTCTGAGATGAACTCCTCCTAGATATCACAGCCAGTCTGGAGATAATCCGAGCCACATGTCCTTTGGTATCTTCTTAAATGGAGAAGCCAAATCTGGAATTTGCTCTGAAAATATGTCTGGGACTTTGGTATTTTCAGAGCTACTTAGAACATTAACTTGTGGCATGTTTACTGCCATATGGGAAACATAGCATAACTTCCAATGTAATAAAATGATGAATGAATTACACGTCCCCTTGTCCATTAAGTAGGCTTTCAAATATTCTAATCTTGCTAGACAAAATTACATTGTTTTTGTCATACCACTAGTACAAATCTCCTTTTCAAATCCATTCATTTTCTTCAGGAATTTCTTGCTCTTCATACCTTTTTGTCTTCTTTGCCAGTTGACTGATTTAAGGTTTAAATAGTTTGGTTTAATTCTAAGCCATAATTTACTCCCTCACTGTTCTCAGTTTTAGCAATTTCCATCACATACTGGTAAAGCTTGAGGCATCCAGGAATGTATTCACTCATAGTCTCGGTATTTGGTAAAAGATCTGCATCTTTCCTTTCATTTTTTCATTGCCTAGGTATGTGTGACCATTCTTCACATAGCTGTTATTGTGTAACAATACACTTATTCTTTACACATTTCATGTCAAACTAATCAAATAAAGTATTGGAAGAAAAGAAAAAAACAATGTTTATATGAGTGTTTTATGCATAAGGATTGCAGGATTAGGTCTAATGGGTCTGGTTTATTGTGTTAATGGACAAATTGTCTCTGGCCCTTCAAGGTAAATAGTAAGATTGTAGTAGCAGTGTCCTATGCCTGTTTATATCCATTTGTTCTTGTGTCCGCATTGATACTAAGTTCAAATAATTCCTCTCGCTCCCTAATATTTATCCCTCTGATATATTTATAAAGCGCAATCATATCCCCCCTCAGCCTTCTTTTGGTTAGGCTAAACAAGCCAAGCTCTTTGAGTCTCCTTTCATAAGACAAGTTTTCCATTCCTTGGATCATCCTAGTAGCCCGTCTTTGAACCTGTTCCAGTTTGAATTCATCCTTCTTAAACATGGGAGACCAGAACTGCACACAGTATTCCAGATGAGGTCTCACCAGTGCCTTGTATAACAGTACTAACGCCTCCTTATCTGTGCTGGAAATAGCTCACCTGATGCATCCTAAAACTGTGTTAGCTTTTTTAATGGCCATATCACATTGGCGGCTCATAGTCATCCTGTGATCAACCAATACTCCAAGGCCCTTCTCCTCCTTCATTACTTCCAACTGATGTGTCCCCAATTTATAACTAAAATTCTTGTTATTAATCCTAAATGCATGACCTTGCACTTTTCACTATTAAATTTCATCCTATTACTCTAGTTTACAAGATCATCCAGATCTTCCTGTATGATATCCCTGTCCTTCTCTGTGTTAGCAATACCGCCCAACTTTGTGTCATCTGCAAACTTTATTAGCACTTTCCCGTTTTTTGTGCCAAGATCAGTAATAAAAAGGTTAAATAAGATTGGTCCCCAAACTGATCCCTGAGGAACTCCACTAGTAACCTCCTTCCAGCCTAACAGTTCACCTTTCAGTATGACCTGTTGTAGTCTCCCCTTTAACCAGTTCCTTATCCACCTTCCAATTTTCATATTGATCCCCATCTTTTCCAATTTAACTAATAATTCCCCATGTGGAACCATATCAAATGCCTTACTGATATCCAGGTAAATTAGATTCACTGCGTTTTCTTTGTCTAAAAAATCTGTTACTTTCTCAAAGAAGATCAGGTTGGTTTGGCACAATCTACCTTTTGTAAAACCATGTTGTGTTTTGTCTCAATTACCATTGACCTCAATGTCCTTAACTACTTTCTCCTTCAAATTTTTTTCCAAGACCTTACATACTACAGATGTCAAACTAACAGGCCGATAGTTACTCGGATCACTTTTTTCCCCTTCCTTAAAATAGGAACTATGTTAGCAAGTCTCCAGTCATACGGTACAACCCCTGAGTTTACTGCTTCATTAAAAATTCTTGCTAACGGGCTTGCAATTTCATGTGCCAGTTCCTTTAATATTATCCTTAACCAGGCAATACAATGATTGTCTCCTAGCCTTGCCCAACAGAGAATTGTGTGAATTAATAGTTCTATGTAAGAATGTAAGAGATTATATTTTATGTCAAACTTAATATTTTGCAAGGAAGCCAAAGCCAAGACACATGTCTCCATTGTACCAGAGGTCTGTTACAGAGAGTAATTTTCCACAAGCATGCCTGTGAATCTTTAGGTGTCTTCTAAGAAACCACAAGAGGGGATAGGGTTTTGATTTTCTGTAACTTAAATATAAGGGTAGGTCAATCTAGCTAGAACTTGAAATTCTGTGGAAACATTACCTCATCTAAATCTCAACTGTATTGACATATATAACATGACATTGCATACCGCAGAAAAGCTTATACCCTGGAGACTATCCCTGGAATGTGAGTCAGACTGTCAATTCTTTGAGGAAGCACTAAACTTTCTCCCCGAGTTGTACAGGTAGGCTTCTGTAATGGCACTTCCATTATCTCTCCTGAGAGTTGTGTTTTGGAGATGATCTCATGGAAAGATGCAATCTTCTGACATGGTGTCAAGACCTAACATGGTATCAAAATTAATATGATCACATCTCATTTTGATTAACATCCTAAAGCCACCATTTAAAATCTTCCAAGTCTGAGGTCACAAGAGTTTGGGTTTATTCAGAATGGAACTGTCATAAGTGCTATTGGCCTCCCATCCTAACCATTTTTTAAGCCTTCGTTAAATCACTTTTTTTAAAACCAAAGCCAAGGCTAAGATCATACTTTCTTATATGTAGCTTGGCAAGGTGTCTTCTCATACAGTCTGAAGGCACACAGCTAGTTGTAAGAGTTTATTTGGCATCTAAAGTTAAGTAGAAACAGATCCCAGAGCTGGGTCCCAAAATTAATCAATATTCTCATATCACATGAGAATACAAAAGAGGTTTTCAGGAAAGAATTTAGCTGACATCTCCAACAGCGGGCAGAGTACAAATTTTTCATTTTGAATAATCTGTCTGGTATAGTCAGCATTTTATTTTGTATCAAATTCCTCATCATTGTCCCATACTGGTAAGCATCAGTAGGATCAGTGACCAGTTCCAAGGCCCATTTCTTTTTTGACTCAGAGTGATGCTTATGGATTGACCCACATAATATAATAACAGTTCTTTGCATGTCTTCAAAGTGTAGTGGAGTGAACACAAAGGGGGAGATTGCAGAAATGCAGGTACCAAACTGCTTTGACAATAGAGAATTAATTGGAAAATTTTAAAGCAATTGTTTAGAATTATACTTCTACCATCTTAGATATGGACATAGTGCCAGTTACAATAGTACCTACCAACGTTTCCCAATTGCTGATATGAGTCTGGCATGAGTAAGTCTGTTAAGGCCTTGGGTACTCTAGATATCTGCTCCTTATTTTAACAGTGATCTGCTCTGTTGGGCCCAGTGGACCATTGCTGCCCACCTCCCATTCAGTTGTGTGAATAGGGACATGAATGGCTGATGACTACAGTGGAGTTTGGGCTACAACAAACCAAACTCCAATGTTGCAATCACAGGGCCATGAGCTATAATTCACATGATTGAACTGAAGAGAGACAACTCTTTTGTTTATGCTGTCTGAGGTCTTGGTGTAGTAAAACTAGCAGTTAGAAGAAATTGGTGGGGGCCACTAACCTAGATGGACAATGTTTAATCAATTGCCTAAGAATTTTTCACTAAATGCAAAATTCTCCAATGAGCTCCCCATGGCAGATTTAATCTCTGTTGTTGTGCTCTTTCTACATGCACATATCTTCCACTGATGTCAATGTGAGATCTGTTCATATAGAAAGCACAACATTTCAAAACGGAGATTAATCACATAATCTGAAAGAAGAGATTTGTCCTTGGTCACAGTTCTGTGAAACTGGGCCAAATGTCTCTGCTCATTTACACAAGCCTCATTAAAATCAAGTTGGTTGCACTGGTATAATTTACAAGAAGATTTGATCTATGGAGTGCCTTTCCAGCATGGACGTCATTTTTTTTTATCTTCTCTATCAAGACATTTATGTCGTGCTCATCATTCACAATGGGCAGTCTGTGAGAGCAGAGTTTTGGAATACTGTAGCAGTGAAGCTGACAGATTTATTCTAATATGGATTTCAAAATTGACCAAGATGAATTTAAAGTGGAGTATCTTCCTTCTGAAGGCAGCTGGGTGGCATTTTGCATGTCTATGTAATGAAGGAGCCATTTTTTGATTGATCTAGACATTTCTCATGAGTTCCCTGGTGGATATTATTAAGCCTATTGTTTTTAAAAGGTCCAAACTATTTGTCATTTTTTTCAATTTAGGTTATATGAGTTGGATTTCCTAACAATTACGTTAATGTGTATAAGAAAACTGTTTCTCATTGTCTTGTTTAGTAAACAAAGAATCAAATCAGCTGGAAGGCTGAAAAAGACATACAGCTGCTAAACAGACGACAGGGTCCTGCACTGTATGACCCTAAATTAGTAAAGAATTCTAAAACCATGTACATTAAATGTCTTAATATTTCACAGAGACAAGGTATGTGAGGTAACATATTTATATTAGACCAAACTCTGTTGGTGAAAGAGACAAGTTTTCAAGCTACACAAAGCTCTTCTTCAGGTTAATAGTCTACAGTCTATTTGAACATTATTGTGAAGCGTATAGTAAGTAAATAAGAAACCTTCTAGAAATGAGATATCTGTTTTTTAAATGGAGAAAGGGAGTGCTTTGTTAGTAAGATTAATTATTTAATACTCTTAAAACATTCTGAAGATTAAAATGGGCAAGCACATGCTAATTATAATTACTACAGTATTATTATACCTATTCAGCTGACATAGTGAGCATAGAAAAGGCCAGTGTCACCTATTGGAGAAAATATAAGATGGAAAATGATTCTGGTTAATTTGTATATTCACAAGTGAAAGGTGAAAGAAAATAACTAAAAGTTTGTAACTGGTAAATAACTAGTCTAAGGGCCAGATCCAAAGCCTATTGACATTAATGAAAAAGGCAGTGTAAATTCATAGTACAATATAAATAAATATTACTATTATTCATGATGTGATATTGCTTGGTTTGTTTCAGTTATGTCAAGTTAAGATTATAGTAAATAGCTAGTGGTTTTTATAGCTGGACTTTTCATTTAAATTATGTTTCAGACATGGGTAATGTTAAATTTAGTCACCATAACATGGAGAGCTCTGGGATATGATGGGGATTTGAATTTAACAAACGATTAATTTTACTGTAGAGTGGATGATTGTTGATACCAGGAATAATATTGGATTTATAATATACAGTGGATATATGCTGACACTTGCCCTAATAGTCTTAGGAACAAGAAGAAGTAAAAAGCCAAAGGCCTTTTGAACTTGTTTGATTCCTGATATTTGCATAAACTGCTTTTACATTTAAAAAAAACAAGTCTGCCAAGGAAAGAGTTTTTCCAGGGGTCAACTTTGCTATCACAGAAAGGACTCAACAGGACTGAGCAGCCTATTCATTACAGTAATTTCCAAAGGTGTTTGTCCTGAGTTATTCTGAAGCTGGCCTTGACATAAGCAACTAACCAGTAAGTGACCTTAGATCAGAAGTTGTCACAAGATAGCAATGACCCTGTATTACAAGATGCTATAAGATAGAATGATGTTATAAGCAAGTGTTGCTAAACTGCTGACAGATAAGCACCAGGTGCCAGTTTATACCAACTTCAAATATTTAAATTAGAAACATTAGTAGATCTCCAACCACAAGAATACCACAGTAACTAATTGACGTATAAGCTAATAAGTTTGAGGAAAAAGGCCTAGTAAGCTATGGAAGAAGGTGTTGGGATTCCCTCCCAGACCTCTTTCCACTCAGCTTCCCAAAAATTCAGTTCTTCTCCAGATTTTATCACTCATACATACACCAAAGTTACCCTGAGTTGATGAGACTCAAGCATAGAGGAGTGAGTACCACTCATCCAGAGTTACACATCAAACCTCTTCCTTTATATACACTTACACATTACATTTCCTTTACTATACATTATATCACACATTTTGAGATTGACTTGGTCACTTTTTAGAAACTCATCTCTGTAAAGCATGCTCAGTCTATGCATTGTCCATACACAAACTGACCTCTATCTTATCCAATATTTAGGCTTATTTATTAATGCCAGGATGGTCCTGCTGTCCTTAGCTAGCTGTCCTGATTCCAGCATACTGCTTGTTATGACAGCTTAAACTTTCATTCACTTTCCCAATCATTCCTACTGAGAAGTCAGGCAAGTTACTTATGTAAGGTTATTTATGTCAAGCCAGGCTTACAGAAGGGCACCCCAACATTAGTAGGTTGAGGAAATACAGATAAGGAAAAGAGGTTCGACCCCCTACTGAATATATAGTAGGCATTAGTGCAGTCTATGATAAAAGTTGGCACTCAAGCCCATGCACTCTCAGGAAATTTCCCAGAATCTGGCAGGCCAAGGACTAGTCGTGGGTCATCTTACCTCCTGCAGGCTACCCGCAAAGGGTGGTGTGAATATGCAAGTTCTGGATGCTTGTATTGTCTCTGTCTACTTTGCTACATTGGACTGATTGTGCTGTTGTTGATTGTGCTAATAAAACTTTTCCATATTCAGAAGGTTTTCCTTAAGCGTGAATGTCTCTTCCAGATACACTGGGGTCTTCTGTCCCACACTAACCATAATTTTATGGCCAATCTAGGTGAAAATGATCCCTGTTGTGGAATGTTAAATTACAAACTCTAAATAATAGCTAGCAAATAGATCAGGCAACACCTGGGATTGTTTTACTAAAGCATTGATTATCCATAATTATGGCTATGAACTGCACCCGAAAGCAAATGTTCTTAAGGGCAAATTTTCTTCCTAGTGACCAACTGGGCAATGGAGATCTCCGTAGGGGAACGAGAGGCTGGAATCCTTCTGCCAGACCTCAGATAGAAGAAGGAGACACTCTGCAGAAGCTGCTCTAACCTGACGGCTAGAGTAGCCCTCTGAGAGGGGGCTGGGATAAGACTGGAGCACAGCATAGCAGTTGATCCTCTGCCCCTGTGACCAAATCACCACTAAGCCCCACACTTCTGGGCTTCACAACCAAAAAATGAATGTGTACCTCTCTGTGACATCCATATATTCTTCCTCTCCATTGAGGGGAGGGACTGTAGCACTTGCACTGCCTGAAGGTCCTCTAGACTAATAGAAGACACAATAAGATTTGCCCCTGAACATTGAGTCTACCACGCTATGCTTATGTAGAGTAGCTTTTTACAAGGACATGTAAACAGCAGTCAAAAATAATTATTGAAACACAAGTCCTAATCTCCTTGAAGCCAGTGAGTTGCATGAATTACTTCATTGGGAGCAGAATCGGGCTTGTATCATTTATTCTTCGAATTCTTGAGGAACTCTTAAAATCATGCTAAGATTAATTATAGGTAGCATCAACATACGATTAATATTCAGATCGAAGTTCAAAAACATCCTCAGAATGTCAAGTATCGGGGGTAGCCGTGTTAGTCTGTATCCACAAAAACAACAAGGAGTCCAGTGGCACCTTAAAGACTAACAGATTTATTTGGGCATAAGCTTTCATGGATAAAAAAACACTTCTTCTTTACCCATGAAAGTTTATTCCCAAATAAATCTGTTAAGTCTTTAAGGTGCCACCAGACTCCTTCTTATTCTCAGAATGGGACTTGTAATCTTGCATATTTATAGGAAGTCATCTGAGACAAAGACAAGACATCATGTGACCATTTTAAAGTTAGGCCAATATAATCATTGCTTTGTTTTAACTGAATTCCCAAATGAGAACACACAGTTTCTACAAATATGTTGTTGAAAGCGGTGAGATAATTTACTTCGCTTTGTCACCAAAGATTCCTTTTCTACTTACTGTCTTCCAAAGTTCTACTTTTTTCAGGTGAAACAAACAACTTTTACACAGTGTGATCTTTTGTTTGACTTTCCAAGGTGTCACATTTGTGTTCCAGAAACTGATCTTCCTGTTTTGCTGGAAAAATATTATTTGTCCAGCATCTTAAGATATGAACACATCAATAACCCAGGCAAGTATTTTTATGCAAGGTCTGGCAAATAGTGTTACCATTGAGCACAAAGATGTATCAAATGTTCTTCATCAATTTGATTATCAGGGAGTATAGGTGACATTCCAGGAGAGGATGGACTGGTAAAAATTTCTATTTCCATCTGCATTCATTTTCTATAGTCTTAATGTCTCCATGAGACTGGTAACTTCACCTTTAAACAACAAAATCTGAAATGGAGTATAAAATAGTTTATAATTACTGGATCCAGTGTAAAGCATGACTAAATCACCATCAACCATAAACCGTAAAATGCGCTATCTGTGACAAAATTTAATTATGAAATAATGAAGCAAAGAACAACCATGTTTTCATCCAGATGACATACATCCAGACTGGAAGATCAGAAGTATAAACAGAGACACAGAGGACAGCAGGAGATTTCAACAATTATTTTTAGGCAAGTTTCATATTTGTTCTGTTTAAACCAAATTACCCCCTCCCCACTTTCCCACGCGCGCACACACAAAAAAAATCAGAACTTGCCTAAAAAGAGCTGTGAAAATCTGTTGAGCCCTGTCTGTGTTTCAGGTTGCCTCTTTGATCTTCTTTTTTGGTACGATACATCAGGCTGTGTTTGTTAATGGAATTAGTGTTAAAATGGCAATCCCCCAAGATTACATGATTGCGAAATTTACATTAGTGAAGATTCTGAAACATTTTCATGCATGTTTACTTTGTAATTTCCTTGTTTAACTCACATATTATGATTAGTTAGCTAAATTTGTCCATAGTCTTCTAAGGCAGTAGGAAAAAAGCATTGTTGTTTTCCTTAAAGCCTTGCAGTGAAGAATTGGGTATGGTGAAAACAAGATATCCGAAAGATAAACAAAACCAACAACACACCTTTCATTCTGGAGCCCTCACGTAAATTGTTCACAGGCAATAAATTGCGTGGTCCTCATATTTCAAAAACTTGCTCAAAAACTGTCACCTTGACAGCCAGTAAACCTTGATATCAATCAGTAAGCCTTCATCCTTAATGCCCAGTTCATTGTGCATCACTGAAGAGCTGCTACTTTTTAATGAATACCCTGAGTCACCATTCTCAGAATTTCTTCTAGAGCATACTGATACAGGGTTTCAGTTCACCATAAGAACCTGATTCCATACCTATTGAAATCAGCAGGTCCCTTTTCATTGACTTCAATGGGCATTGAATCAGCCCTAAATTAGTTTCAAGATTTGCCTACTGTGACCATAGGCACCCCTGTATTCATACCCTGCTGTGACAGGGTGCTAAGCAGAAAACTGCTTAGCCAACCCTCGTCACTCCAGCTCCAATTAAGGGAGGTGAATTGGAGCTGGGCAGGGCTGTCCAGAGAATTCAGGGGGCCTGAGGCAAAGCAGGGGAGCTGCGGCGCTTGTGCTCACCCAGCGGTGGTCCGGGTCTTCAGCAGCATTTCGGCAGTGGGGGGCCCTTCAATTGCTCTGTGTCTTTGGTGGCACTAAAGGGCCCCCTGCTGCCAAAATGCACCAAAGACCTAGAGTGACTGAAGGGGCCCCCCGCCACCTAAATGCTGCCAAAGACCTGGACTACCGTCAGGCTAGGGCTCGTGGGGCCCCCCGCAGGGCCCAGGGCCTGAGGCCTGGGGCAAATTGCCTCACTTGCCCACCCCTCCCCCAGGCAACCCTGGAGCTGGGTAGACCACCTGGCCCTGACTGAGGAAGCTTGAACAACTGCTGCCTCATCAGACAGGGGCTGGATAACAGCCCCCAGGGAAGGAAGCTGAGGGGAAGCTGGAAAAAGGAAAGCTGCAGTAGAGGAAAGGCAGTGAGGGGAAGCAGAGAGACATAGCTTCCATGCTCTCTCCTGCCAGTGGACTGCAAGAATGGGAATACTTATATGGTGGAAAGGTGGTGGGAGCACAGCCTGTAAATAAAAGCACCAGGTGGGCACTACACCAAAAGGTCTTTGTATGACTTTCTCAGCCTAGCGGTGGCAGGGGCCAGGAGGGCCTTGCAGGGACACTACTATACCTACACATAAGATATTAGTATAAAATGTGTCCTGCGAGGTCTCATTTGAAAACTAATAACACACTGATTAGTAATATCATTGTAAATGCACATGTTAACATTATATGGTAAATTATTAATTCTATCTGTATTATCTTATTAGAACATGTTTAAGACCAGACAGCCTAGTCTAGGTAAACGTGATAGACAAAGGAATGGGAATTTACTTCAATTTACATATTAGCAGAAAAAGCCAGTCAGCTAATCCAGCAAGGGTTATCCTGGTCTTGAACTCAAGAGACAGAAAATTAACATGACCAGCAACCCAGAGACACCCATGAGACTGAATACCCAGGAGACATTCCTTACTTGTAAGACAAAAACAATCCTTTCGGGATCTAAGGAGCATGGAGAGAGACTCCATCTTTATCTTTCACCTTAGGAGACAAAGGAATCAAATGACTGGACCTCTGTGATGGATTCTGGGACAGATTGCCCGTAAAATCTGGAAAGGAGACTGGGGGTAAGAGAAACCATCTTGAACAAAAACTGTATCTTGCTAGATTAAGTTTTAGTCTTTAGATGCATGTGTTCAGTTTTATTTGTTTGTAACCATTTCTACTTTTATCCCTGCTACTTGGTATCACTTAACCTATGTCCTTTTGTTTAAAAAAAACTTTTTATTTTTACTATAAACAAGCTCTGTGCTGTGCTTGAAGGGAAGGGAGTATTAACGTGAATTAAGTTAATAAACTGTGATGTACTGACTCTTGAAAAGAGCAGCAAATGTAATATCTTTCTGTGAATGAATAGTGATAGGTGCTATACATTGCAGAGAAACATCTCTGAGGAGCTCAGGATCTGGAGTTGTCTTATTGTTACCTGTGAGGCAAGGGAGAGCCTTGAGGAGTTTGTCAGTGAGGCAGACAGGAAGGTGTGGCAGGGAGCTGACACAATCTAATCTCCAGCAAAGCTTACTCTTGCTGAGACAGAAGGGTAACACAGTGGTTCCCAGCTCTGAACATCCCCAGTAGCCTCTGACACCTACCCACCCACACAACAAATTATCTAGCATTTTAGAGAGATTGTCTGACTTCACTTCAGGATTGTACTGTTTGTTGCTAGTTGCATGTCAATAGCCATGTAGATCCTAATGCAGCTAGACCATAAGTGCTTGTTTCTGCTGCGTGTTTCTCAAAAGCTGAATAGGTGCTCATTTGGGGTGCAGTCTTGGAAGACTTTTGTAGAAGGTAATTTCTTCTTCAATAGGAAAAGTAGATCAAAGATAAACTAATAACGGAGTATATCCAGCTACATTCCTTTTTTCATCTGGTTCGATGATATCATAAAATATAATAAAACACCTGACTTTCCATATCTTTAAACCCTTAATATTGACATCCATGAGGATCAGTGTTTAGGCAATTTTATGGGATTTCATGCATTTTATTTCTTCTGTGTCAATGAGGAGCAAAGTGTTTGGATCTTTCCCTTTCTATCTTTGGTCTCACAATTTCAGGCACAAGAGTGATCTTTCCAAAAATCCTTGAGTCACTTTGGAAAATGGGACTTAGGGTTTGTCTACACAGCTGGCACTCCTGAGAGATCTGATTGGTAAAGTGCTCTAACATGCTGTGCTCTAACAGCCCCACATAGACTGTCAGTGTGCTTTAGTTCGTATTAACATAATTTCAAACAGGACTACATTAAAGTGCACTAGGTTCCTTTCAGAGAATGCTGGCAGGATCCGCACAGAGCACTGGGATGTAGATAAGCCTAGAGTCACTTGAGAGCTTAACGGTGAAATCCTGGCCTATTACCGTCAATAAGAGTCTTGCTGTTGACTTCAGTAGAGCAAGGATTTCATTCTTAAGGGTATGTCTTCACTGAAAGTAAAGATACGCTTGCAACACAGGTAAGCATACCCAGGTTAGCATTAATCTAACTAGCATGGGTAGCAATAGTAGCAAAGATGTGGCTTCAGCATGGACTAAAAGCCTGTACCGGGAGTCTCCAGCAGTCTTGTGCTTGGGTGATGAGCCGGCCTGTGCTGCCATGTCTTCACTGCTCGTGTTACCTGGGCTAGCCACCTTAAAGCTAGTATGGGCACCTGTCTGTGCTACGAATGCACCTTCACTTTGCACTGAACACACACATACTGTCACTGAAAGTGGGCCTTAAGCTTCTGAAAGACTTAGAAGCTTTGGAAAATGTTATCTTTGTCATTTGTTTTTATTTGTTTTTGTTTTTTGTTTCCTCTTAAAATGTTGGCAATACTGAGAATGTCTTGTGAACAGATTTATTTGAAGTATTCAGACTTTATAGACCATCTCACATGCCATCCCTGAGGAAATCCCCAAAAGGATACCAATTTCCATACTAATTGAGGGATGTAGCCTCTCCCACAAGATGTGTCTCAAGCCTCCTCCCTAGTGCTTTTTTCCTGAAGTGGCTTTTCCCTTCTTTTTCCATGGGTTGAGTCTGTTCTGATAATTGGGCCTACAAATTTACCCTAATTGAGAGTTCAACTGGAATAAGTAAGTAAAAGTCCATAAAGTGTCACAATAACCTGTAACAATAAATGTTGATGGGGAAAAATATGAAAAGGAGACAGGAAGACTGAATTAGGTCTACTGATGCAACCTGGAATGTGAGACTTTGTCACACACATACACACACACACCCCCTTATTCTTTTCCTTTCCCACCTTTTTCTTTTTCCTCTTCTTTTTCCTTCTGTCTAATAAGAATCTGGCTTAGCTGGCCAAGCTTGTATTTTGCAACACTGCTATAAGCCTGTGACCAGAAAGACAGATCAATGCAATACCCTAAATAGCCAATGTCTCAAAGTGGCTGATCAGACCATGTGCCATGTCTGTGTTTGTCCAGCAGTGAGGTTGTAAGTGAGTCAACCCTAGAGAGAGAAGCTACATTTTATACCTTTGCTGTTCTTTTCTCTTTCCTTGTGTGTGTGTGTGTGTGCGTGTTTGTCTTGTTTTTAGGAGATGGAATCAGATTTTAACAACAGCAACAGCCCATTTCAATTAACTTATTCTCTTTTCTCCAAAAGTCTAAAAGACTATTAAGTAAGGGGTTTTAACTTTCTCTAGCTAAAGGAAAAGAGAACAAGGAATGTTGTTAAAATTAAAGCCTTACTTAATACTTGACATTTCAAATGCTTTAACAGTTTTTCCATCTTTCCCATATCTGTAATAAAAGGTTAAAAAGATATTTGATCATGTGTTTGCCATGATACTTAGCAAGCTTAGGTCTCTGAATAGCAACCACTCACTCCTGTTTAATGTTGGACAGTAACAGGGTTATGTTAACACCATTGACTCTTTGGGCCCATATATAAATTAGTACAACGATTCCTGGGTTCTTTTTTCTGATGCCTGCCGTCTCCACCCAAGGTGACGCCTCACTGTGCCCAAGACACACAAGGTGCTATCCCTTGGTAAAGGTCAAGGTAAAGATTTATGCTGCTAATGGGCAAGTGGTAAAAAGCACTGCACACAAAAAACAATAAAGTACGGCAACACAAACCCCACACAGAATGACACACCGAAAAATAACGATTTTACAAGAGGGATTTTATTAAAAGCAAAAATACAGGATTTGGGGAAGGAAAAGTTGAAGGTTAACTGATAAATACTAAACATTAATTAATCAACCAATTCCTCATCTCCCAACACTGACAGCTCTTCCCTTTGTTTCTGAGTATGAATTTGCCCCACTGAAGTAAATGAAGAAAAGCTTTTCACCCTATAAGCCAGCAGAAATATACTTGCCTCTTCTTATCATCATAAATCAAGTTCTGACTGCATGACTAAGATTTAAATTTATAATAGTCACAGAAACTATTTTAAAGTAAACTATATATGCAATTTCTTGTGATTAATGATAACCTCTTCCTGATAAAAGCTCTAGTGACGTGCAATTTTTAAGAAATTTTGAAACAGCCCTAAGAAGAATGGAATGATTCCTTAAGTCTGACTGGCTAATACACAAGTTATTCAGTCTCTGAAAATCCCATTATGTGCAAAATCAAACCACATCACTCAGTTTTTTAAAAGAGAAGTTGTCGTCTGGTTTTGTTCAAACCATGAATAGTCTCCCCTACCTGTCTCCAAAGCAGAGCCACTGAATTTCTGCTCACAGAGCTCTTTCTACCTCTGTAAAGAAGAGTAAGCCACCTGATGCCTCTCTACAAAGAGAGTTGCATTTCTTCAGTTTTATTCCCATTGGAATGGTATGTCACACATACCTTTGATGATAGCTTTGGCTGCATCATGCTTAAGTCATGAATGTTGCTGATGGAGACGAAATTTCAAAAATACTTTTAAATATATATGAACTTTAACAATAACCTTAAATTAAAAAGGGTCCTGCTTGGTCAGTGCTTATGTAAAGGACCACAAAAAGAAATCCAGGTGTTATAGGAAGTGGAGTTGTATTTGTCACTCTTCTATCAGTCAGAATCAACATTTCAACATGGTGTTGGCAGGTAGTGTGGTGTTGCAGATCTTTCATATGAGATGCAGAAATAAGATACTAACCTCTTGTGATATTAGAAGGCCCAGTGGTACTTTTTGCAACAATACAAATATTAACCCCAGTGTTTGGGCCAAATTCCAACCTGGATAATTTGGCCCAGATCCTCAAAGGTAACTTTGTGCCTAACTCCTATAATTAGATACCTAAACACATTTGAGGATCTTGACCATTCTGCCTACTTGAAATTTTCTCTCTAGTATCAATAAGGTAAAGTATTCATGTCCCTTCTCTTTCTCTCTATATCTCCCACAAAATATGGTGTTTGTTGCTTACTTCCATCCCAGATGTAGCAGTATTTCAGCTGTGAAATTAAGAGTCTTCAAGATGAACAGCGCCTATAATAAATGTAGGTAATTATTTACCTTTAATGGTTTGTGGCTTTAAAATTGGCATAAACATCAGATACTATACACTTGAGTTTACTTGGAAAACAATGAGACTATACATTCATTCCACTTTGTAGAGTTAAGTATCAGAGGGGTAGCCGTGTTAGTCTGGATCTGTAAACAGCAACAAAGAGTCCTATGGCACCTTTTATCTGCGTCTGACGAAGTGGGTATTCACCCACGGAAGCTTATGCTCCAATACATCTGTTAGCGTATAAGGTGCCACACGACTCTTTGTTGCTTTTCATTAGAGTTATAGGTAGCTATGTATACCAGTACAGATGAATTAGTAGCACTCACACTGCTAGGATTTAAGTTTTCCTTTTTTTATCTCCATGGGGAAACATAAACAAGAGAATATTTTTTTCCCATTGTTCAGTTTGTTAGATCCCAAATTTCTACCTGCTCATACCGATACCTTTCCAGGGGCTAGATAGGAGTGATTTAATTATGTCTTTCAGAAAAAATACTGAGCTCATTAGAATTCAGTGGCCCAATGGACTAGACCTAGATATTAAAAGTGCAGTAACTGTTGGGCTCACATCTAAAAGTTCTCTCACTGTTTCTCTAGTTAAGCTTGCTAAACTTCTTCAGCCAATGCACCCAACCACTTCTTTGGATGTTTTCTTCTACATGGGATTTCAAAAGAATGACTCTTTGTGATGGTTTTTCTGTTGGTCTTTCATTCCTAGTAAAGTTCCAATGGGTTTGAAAATGGGAATTATTATTTCTCTGTAGGAAAAAAAAGCACCATTTCTAGACTGATAATCAGTTTGTTTTCTTCCAGTTTCTAACCAGCTGATCCCAGCTAAAGCTTTTTGATAAAGTGATGGCTTAGTAGTTCTTAGGTAGTTTTGGGCAAAATGAGGTACTGTATGTGACAAGCTTCAGTTAGGCTCTGAGTACTGAGGCTGCTGTGGTTACATTTTGTAAAAGCTTTCTTCCTAAAATGATAGGATGATATTCACCTCTATGCAGAGGGGCAACACAAAGTCTAGAGGTACCACTTCAGTCCCACTAACTCCTCAAAAATAGGACCAAAGTGCACTGTAAGTAATTCACAAGATCTGTGCCAGCCTGGTACATAGGTATGAATTTAATATATAGTTGGCAATGCTTTCAGTGGTACAGAGATACTTTTAAATGAATTTAGTATTCATAAATAGTGCAGATTATCAGCTTGAAGGCCAAAGCTTATTCAGACTTCACTCTCTCTGCTGAGGATTGTTGTATTAATTAATTGAGATTAAATATATGGGGCAAAAAAGTGCTAAATGTCCACCATTAAACAGTGTTGAACATGGTTTGGGGTCTGTTATGCAAAGACCCAAGCCTGTTTAGTACCATGGCGCAAACACAATTAAAAATTCTTTTAATCTTTAAAGATACAGAAAGGAAGGAAAAACACTTAGGGTATTTGAAAGGTAAAGTATTAAATAAGCCTTTTATTTTAACATCCCTTGTTCCTTTTCCCTTTAGCTGGAGAGTTTTTAGAAGGAAACTCCCCCTCGTCTGAAAGTCTCTTAGATGGTATCAAAGTTGGTAATAAAGGTCTTTTGGGGACAAAAGAACTTAGTTGAGGTGGGCTGCAGCTGTTGTTGTTGCTGTTAAAGTCTGATCCCGTTTCATCCCAGCTGGTGTTTGGGGTTCAGATGGCACCAGTAGAGGTGGCAATGTCATCTAGGTCTCTCTTTCTGGCCCGGTCTGGTCAGGATGTCTCTCAGCATTAGGACGAGGAAGGCCTGAGAACCCAGGAGACAGTGCGGGTGGCCATGATGGTGAAACTCACTCCAGGAGCCAATTTTTCTCCCTAAAGTCCCTTTCTCTAAAAATCCACAAAGGGAATGGTGGTCAGAATAGCCCATCTTCTCACTATTTTGTCCACCAATTAGGTCTAATATCTGACACACCAATTTTGGTTCATTAATTTACAGCCCCACATTTTTTTTATTTACTAAGCATGATCTTAACACAGTCCTTGACTTATAACAGTAGCCCTATTTATTTGGACTAATTCAGTTTTCCTGTACCTTTTCCCACCAACATTTGTTTTTTAGTTTATTTTGACATCTTATGAACTTGAATTCATTTTTTACAGTAGAGCTTACAAGTGGGGTAAATTTGTAGGCCCAATTACCACAACAGAGTCTGTGAGAATGTTCCTCAGAAACACATGGAATGATCATTTTTGTGAAATAGTCATTTGTCTATTTGGAATTAGATGGAAGTGCCAAGCTCCTTTAACATAGGCCATAGCAGCCTTCAGGTGGTACTGTAATAAAATAAAGGATGGTTTAGTGGCTAGGATACTAACTTGGGTCTTGAAAGACCAGGGTTAACTCCTTGCTCCACCACATACTTCCTGTGTGACAAGGTGTCATAAACAGATAGCTAAGGGTTAATGTTTCTTTTACCTGTAAAGGGTTAACAAAGGGAACCAACACACTTTGACAGACGGGACCAATCAGGAAAACCGGATTTTCAAAGCTAGGAGGGGAATTTGGGTGTTGTCTTGTGTCTTGGGTTTGTCTGGTTCTGTGCTCTCTCACTATGAGAGGGAATCTATTCCAGTCCTTCTAATCTGTCTGTTCCCAGTTTAACTACAAAGGTAGAACAGATAGTCCTTGTTAAATGGTTTGCTGTATTGCTATCGGTGTATCTGGCTGGTGGAGTCTTAAATGTGTATTGTGCGATAATTACTTTAAATTGATAGTGTTTTTTGGATAGGCTGTTTTGCCCTTCTTCGTATTTGTGCATTTTTCTATACAATTGAAAACCCTGTATCTTACCATCTATAGATTACAGAGAACTGTTATCTACTTCTTTCTTTCTTTTTTTATAAAAAGTTTGCTTTTAGCCTGTTGATTTTTTTCTAGTTGACCCACAGGAAATGGTGGGACGAGGAAAGACAGGGGGGAGGGGCAAAAACTGCTCTCATGTGTTTACTTCCTAGTCCCAGGGCCGGAAGAAGCTCAGGTGGGAACAGAGATAGAACTTTTCTGTTTCCTTGTCTTGGGTTTGTCTCTTTTGTGGAAGAGAGGAGACAGCTTCTTGTTATTGTGATGTAAAGAGGTTGCATCAGTACTCTCAGGTCCCAGAGGAAATTTGGGCGGAGAAGATGGTAGGGAATGGTTTATTTCCCTTTGTTAGGAGACTCGGGCATTCTCGGTCTGGGTCCCACAGGGAAGTTTTGGGGGACCCAAGTGTACCAGGCACTGAAATTCCTGGTTGGTGGCAGCCTATCAGATCTAAGCTGGTAATTAAGCTTAGAGGATTCATGCTAGCTTCTCAGGTCATGAATGCTAAGGTTCAAATCTGAGTAGGAAGCTATGACACAAGGGACAAATAACTTAGTCTCTCTCTGCCTCAGTTCTCTATCTGTAAAATGACGCTAATATTTCCCTGCCTCAGAGGAGTGTTGTAAGAATAAATACATTAAAGGTTGCAAAGCAGATCCAATATGGGGCCAATAAGTATTTAAGAGTATGTCTACAGTGCAAGTAAAAACCTGCAGCTGTCCCGTGTCAGCTGACTCAGGCACCTGGGCTAAGGGAATGAAGCCTACATCCACTCTGCAATTAAAAAGCCTCTTTGCCTGAGTCCTGAAAGCCTGAGTCAGCTGACATGGGCACTCTGTGGGCCTATAACTGGAGTGTATACATACCCTTAGATAGATAATGACCTTAAATCACTACTAAACTGAGATGGATTTGAGTATATCCGGATATAAATCCCATGAGTAATCCAGATCCTGAATTTAGTGACATACTGAAATATAAGGTTCCCTTTGTAATATTTCACAAAGGTCATTGCCTGAAAGAAACACATTCTCTTATCTCAGAGGTATAGGTGTTGGTTCATGTTCTAATCATGTGAAAAGATTAGACTTTTGTCATTTACTTCCTACATGGATCACTTGATACACTGGTTTATAAGACTAAAATTATTCAAAACTGTTTCATGACTACTTGCTTGTACTAAATGATCACAATGCCTCTGCCTAAGTGTTTACTTGGGGGAGAGATAGCTCAGTGGCTTGAGCATTGGCCTGCTGAACTTAGGGTAGTGAGTTCAATCTTTGAGGGGGCTGTTTAGGGAACTGGGGTAAAAATCTGTCCAGGGTTCAGTCCTGCTTTAAGCAGGGAGTTGGACTAGATGAGCTCCCTTCCAACCCTGATATTCTATTTCATTTCCATTTACTTGCATGTTTCAAAGTGTGTGCAAAAGTAGGACCACTTGTACCACATACTATTAATTCTTTGTTTCCTCATAGACAAAAGCAAGCTTTTAGATTTGCATCCTCTGGCTTTCTGGTAGAATCTAGTTGGTTATAATTTTAGTGCCAACAAAGTTCAAAGCTTAATTATTCTAAGTGGCCTGCTCCAGCTAATCCGAGATCATTTGTAAAGGGCATTTAATGCACCGTAGCCCTGGTCTACGCTTAAGTTTTACTGGCATAGCTATGTTGATTAGAGGTGGGATTTCTTGCCAAAATACTTATGCCAGTAAACATCCTAATGTAGATGCAGTTATACTGGTACAAGGCGCTTTATATAAGTATATCCTATTTTCCTTATATAAGTATATCCTATTTTCCTTTATTTTGCTTTATTAAGCTTTTTTATACCAGTATAAGTGCATCTACCCTAGAGGGAGCTTGCCGCTTTTACTTTACCGGCATAGTTAAAGCAGCAAAACTTTCAAATATAAACAAGGCTTAAGTGCAGCCGAGTTGGCATTAAAGCAAAGGTTGGTCAAGCTAAATATAATGGATGGGCGGGCGGGGGAAGTGTTAGATTTTTCCCTTTCCCTCCATTGATACTGATTGTAGCTGGCACACAATAAAAAATTTCCCTAATAAAGAAAGAAGTGTGGTGGTATTGGCCTGTGTTTTAAGTAGGAGAAATTACAACTCCATGGTCAAGGTGAGTGGCAGCAGGATTTTCTCACTTTAAAAAAAAGGATCCCATCATCTAGAAGAGCTGTAGGAGAAGGAGGAGAATGCCTTACATCACTCCTCTCCTATCCAGCAGGTATCATACACACAAACTTGCTATTGACATAAGTGAGAGATTACATGCAGAATCAGACAAGTAAAGAGCTGGAGTCCTGCAGGACATGCAGAAAAACCCATCTATTTCTAGGGTGACCAGATGTCCTGATTTTATAGGGATAGTCCTGATTTTGGAGGCTTTTTCTTCTATAGGCACCTATTATTCCCCATTCCCTGTTCCGATCTTATATAGGCACCTATTATTCCCCATTTCCTGTCTCTGTCTGGTTGCTCTATCTATTTCCCAAGTTTTTTGGCGGTTAGAGGGATGATTAAAATTTGAGATGAAGAAGCAGTTTGTTAGGGTGGATGAGGAGGGCTTTTTAATCTATTGAGTAATATGTTTTATAATGACCGTACAGTGTCCAGAGCTACAGATAGGTGTTTTAAAACATTAAATAATGAGATAAATAATTGCATCTCTGCCTTTCCTAGGAGATGTGTCCGGAGAGATGAGTTGATTGTTGTGACATCAGGGACATGGAATGAGGAGAGATAAAAACTGAAAATAGGGATGGCAGGTTTCTTAGGGGACACTATTCCAGGAAAGCCTGAGGAGGAACAATATTGACCTGACCTCTACGGACTGTGCAAGAAGAGCAGCACTCAAATTTTCACTCCCAGCAGATATGACAAACATGCTGCTCATCTTAGATATCTTTCAATTAACACATGGAATTTAAACTGAAATGGAGAAGTCAGGCAGTGATGGTTAGAAATGACATTCTAGATATGCTTACGTTAGTGAAAAGAAGCAGAACCTACGCAAGGGGAGAGCAAACAACACTGCGTTCCATCATTAAAATGGACTTTGCAGATGATTTCTTCTTGGCCTCTGAGACACTTTTTTTAACTCACAGAACAGTTTGCAAGATCAGAAAATAAAGAAAGCAACAGTCAGTTTGGAATGACTTCTGCAACAAACACCACATGGAAAGCAGTAATACTTATGTCTTTTTTGGTATCGTTCTTATGTGCTTTGTTTTATTATTAGCAGAGCACAATTTTTTTTGACTTTGCATCTCAAATATTCTACACCATCTATGCAGATTAAAAAAAGACCCTGTAAATGTCTGACTTCCCTAAAGCAAAACTATAGAAAACCCATGTCAAGTGTATTTTATTTTGTAACTATATGGTGTAACTAGTTTGGTGTCACTATCTGTTTTATACCACTGCCTTACACTGAAGAAAAAAGCAGGGCTCTTTCAAAGCAGAGGTCTCATCTGCCTTATGGTTCTCAGATTATTTATTTATTTATTTTTGTTCATTTTGTCCACCACTGTAACTTTTCTACAGTTATTGTCCATCATATTGCACCACCATGTAGCCTGATTCTCAGTTATATTAAAGCTTCTTTACATATTGTGTCCAGGTAAAGGGAACCTTACAGGGTCTATAAATTGCATTGATACCCACTTTAAGGCCTCTCTGGAAAATGATGCAAATGGGTTGTAGTGAGAATCAGGCTACATGGCTGTGCAAAGTTGATGTGAATATGTAAAAATTGCAATGATAGACAAAATGAACAAAAATGACATAAAAATGAAAATCAGACCTTAATAATCACAGCCATCTTCTGGATGCAATGTAAAACTAATGCCCAGACTTGTGATCATTAAGAAGCCTATCCATAAAAATAAGAACTACCGTGCTATTATTCTAGGTAAATTCCAATTAGAGTAATTATAATCCACATCAAGTTTCTGTTAGACTGATAGCATTCATGTCCTGTCCTAAATGGGATCTATTCTTGGAGCATCATGGGACCATTAACTTCCAGCCAGCCAGACATTACAGAGAGTAGCAGAAGGGATCTCTGTTTAATGTCTGATATGCAAAATAGCAGCCTTGAGTCTCCTCTCATTTATGCTGGTGGAAATCTGAAGTAAATCAGATGAAGTCTATGGAAAAACAGTCATAAGAGGAGAATACAAGTCCGCATTCCTCACAGTGTAGAACACATACTGTCACAATGAGCCATACACAGAAATCTTAATGAAAAATTGGACCTACAGCTTTCTGATGCAAAGGTGTGAGTGCTGCTAATTCAGCTGTGCTGGTATTCATAGGCTACTTATAATACACATAGCAGAGCTCATTTTGCAATCTATACTCTACAGCAGTGGTTCCCAAACTTGCAGCAGTCAGTATGTCCCTCGGCCCATGCCACTTCCAGTAGCGTCCATTGGTCTGGAGCAGTGAACTGTGGCCACTGGGAGCTGCGATCAGCTGAACCTGCAGATGTGGCAGGTACACAAACTGGCCTGGTCCACCAGGGGCTTTCCCTGCACAAGTGGCGGAATAAGTTTGGGAACCACTACTCTACGCCATGTATAGGATAGCAGAATTTGTCCCTTAATATTAGATTTGTAATACTTATGAATAAAACTGGTTTGAAATTTTTCAACAAAACTTTAGACAAAACCAAAACTTTTCACAGAAATGTATCAGTTTCGACTAAAACTTTCACCAGGAAAGTTTCCTCTGGTCCAGGGTAGAAATGCTCGCTTTCATTTTGAACAGAAAGAGACCTCAGAATAGCCAATAGCTGGTGCTTAGGGCACTTACTTGGGCTATGGGAGACTCAGGTTTAAATTCCTGATCCCTCTTCTGTGGAACACAGCATATTTTTAGAACCTTTTCCAAACTGTAGAACTAACTAATGAAATCTCAGCAGGCCTAAGATAAGCCACTGTGTCAGTTAAATAATATTTTCAAAACAGTAAAATGTACTTATCAAACATCTGCCAGACCAGAGGTGAGGCTATTGTGCGGAGCCCAACATTTCCTGTAAAGTCAGTGGTTTGTGGCCTCAATGTTCTTTAGTAAATAAACACTCCCTGAGTATGATTGTTTAGGGAAATGGGTCCTGCAGGTCCAGGTAAATTTCCCATGAGGTAATTCATTCCCTGTTTATATTACCACACAGCTTTTAACCAAAACTCCATATGAGAATGCTCACTAACAGAGGAGAAATTTGTATCTACATCCAAACTTCGCTGGTTGGTCCTGTTTCTTATAGACCTAATTACTGGTTGATAAGGTGCTATACTGGTATGTCAATAGCTGGAACTGACTGGAACCATTTTAGGTTTAAATAATTTGGAACATTTCCCCAAGGCATAATGTTCCTTCAGAGACATTATCAAATATGAATGGCCATTTTCCAGTCTTCCACTCACCAATGGCCTAGTCCTTTTATCTTCCCGAAACTTTGATTTTAGTACCAGCTTATTAGGATAAGCAAAAATATATGCTATACATTTAACCCATGAATAAAAAGCATGGCTATAATTTTTGTCAGCTTATATAACTCATGAGTTTATGAACTTATAAATATTTGTTCACCAACTATTCTTTTTGTTACAAAAAATGCTCATTTAAATCCATATTAAAGCATTTTTTTCTCACATTAGTTTCCCTTTGAAGACTGTCCTTCCTAAAATGACCCTTGTCATATCCACTTAAATGATTTTGCAATAGTCAAGTTTCCTCATAAAATACTAATTAATCTTTCTGTATCAAGTAATCTTCAGTGCATGTCTGCAGGGCCCTTTCAAAATCTTCCCATCTGCTAGTCTAGTACTGTTGTTATGCAGCCATTCAAAACTGATGAATCACTCTTTACCATTAATAACAGAGCTTGCCATTTAAAGTCATAACCTGGGGTGAATAAATTTAGTTTCCTTTGTTTATAGATCAAGTCTAACATAAAAGATTGAAACCACTATAACTTACTTTGCTCTGATGCCTGTTTCTCATTTTACATTAGACAACAATTTGTTCTGTGTACCAAGCAATTTAGAATATACAAAATGTCAAAAGCATATTCCATTTTACAAGAAACTTGTGCAATAGAAAGATATCTGACCTTTTAAATTGGTTATAAAAGTGATACAGAATAATTTTTGTTGTAAAGAAAAGAAAATTCATCATTGGTTTAACCTAATTTATTCTCTGTACCGTACTGTTTGACTTTTAACTTCAGTTACAAGGCTTTTTTTCAGCCTTAACAATAACCACCATCTTTACTATTTATGATCTTTCTTATTCCCAATTAACTTAAGATCTCGTAGACACAAGAGTAACCTAGAGATTTAGTAGAGTTCTATAGAACTACTACTATTTTAGTTTATTTTCTAACACAGTCAGTGAAACTGATAAATAATTAAAGCTAGCCCAAAAATGGGGGTGGGGGGAAGACCTTCACTACCAAAAATAACAACAACTACACCTCTGGGAAACAATTCAAAATTGTTTCCATTTTGCAGAGCTAAAAGAGACAATAAAAATATCTAATTTTTTTCAGTTGGGTTTCAGTAAATGGTTTCAGTTGGGTTTCACTAAATAATGCAGTATTCAGTAAATAAAAATATAGCTATTTTATAACTGTTTTGATAAAGTATTTGATAAACTTGAGCTTTTATCAACATTTTTCGTTGCTTTGTTTTAGAAATATTTTTTTTTACTAAAATTGGAACCAAATATTTTTTCATACCAATTTTTTTTACTATCTCTTTAAATTATATCACTTCCTCACATATGGTGGGAGTCAAGAAGACAGGAAAGGATAAAGATTCCATTTCATTGTTCTTTTTTCATTGGTGCCTTAAAAGTGCCATGGCCTGTTGTGATAATTGGGCCTACAAATATACCCTAATGTCAGCTCAACTATAAAAGATGTCACCACAACCTATAATAACAAATGTTGATGGGAAAAGGTATAAAAGAAAGAAAAAGCTTGAATTAGTCCAAACAAAAACGCCTACTGACATATAAAAGGACAATGTTAAGATTGTTCTTGGTAAACAAGAGAAGTGTGGGATCAGAAATCAGTGAAGAAAAATTGGTGTGTCAGAAATCAGATCTAATTGGTGAATTAATAATGAGGTGATGGGTTATTCTGCTCATCAATCCCTTTGGGGGGACTTGAAAAAGAGACTTTGGTCCCAATGCTAACAGACTGCAATGCTGGCTGCCTGAAAACCAGAAAAGGGGAAGAAGCGAGCTTCACCATCACAGCTGCCATCCTCACCATCTCCTAGGATCCTGGACCTTTGTCCTAATCCTGAAAGAGATACTGACTGGACCAGGCCAGAGAGCGGGAGCCAGATGTCATCATCACCTCTGCCACCTGCAGCTAATTCCTGAATACCACCTGGGATGTGAGACCTGTCCCAGGTCTACACTAGCGGGGGGGTCGACCTTCAGCATATGTGGACTTACCTAGCTGTGAGGACAGCGGCGAGTCGACCGCTGCGGCTCCACTGTTGACTCTGTTTCCACCTCTTGCGAGCTGGAGTTCCAGAGTCGACGGGGAGCATGATCGGGGATTGATTTTTATTGGGTCTACACTAGACACGATAAATCGACCCCCAATAGATCGATCACTACCCGCCGATCCAGTGGGTAGTGAAGACCTGCCCTTTGTCTTCCTTCTCTCCCTGTATTTTTCCTTCCTCACCTTATTTATTCTCGTTCCTTCTCTCACCTTTTTCCTTCTGTCTAAAAAAAGTCTGACTTAGCCAGGAGCGGCGCCAGGGTTTTTGGCGCCCTAGGCGCAGGGCCGGCTCGCCGGTCTGGCGGCTCCGGTGGACCTCCCGCAGGTGTTCCTGCGGATGCTCCACCAGAGCTGCGGGACCAGTGGACCGTCCGCAGCCACACCTGCAGGACGTCCACCAGAGCAGTCTGCCGCTTTCCCAAATCCTGGTGCCCTAGGCGACCGCCTAGGTCGCTTAAATGGAAGCGCCGGCCTTGGACTTAGCCAGCCAAGACTGTATATTTTGCAACATTGTTGTAAACCTGTGACCAGAAAGAGACAGCTAAATGCAATGCCCTACACAGTTCAATGCTGGCAGAAGTTTGCCAGGTCCCAGACTGGCTGATAAGACCATGTGTTATGCCTGTGTTTTTCTAAGAGTAAAGCTGCAAATGGGAGTCAACACCAGAGACAGAAGCTGCATTTTTTTGCTGTTCTTCTCTCTTCCCTCTTGTGTATGTTTGTCTTTATTTTGTTTTCTAGGAGACACAATCAGACTTTAATAACAGTAAAAACAGCTCCAGCCCATCTCAGCTCACTTCGTCTCTGCCCACCCCCCAAAGGATAGTTACTACCCCTCAAAGACTGTCTAAAGTCCCTTTCCAGCTAAAGGGAAAGGATACAATGGATGTTGTTAAAATGAACACCTTACTTAAAGCATTTGAAATTTAAAGTATTAACTGTTTGTCCTTTTCTGTATCTTTAATAAAATGTTTAAAGTATTTTTGAAGATGTGTTTGCCATGATACTAAGTTGGCTGAGGTATCTGTGTACCAGACCCCAACCTTTATCGCTGTTCATCAGTGACACAGCTAGGACAGGAAAATTGGGTGGGCAATGACTGGTGGGCAGCAAGGGGAGGGTGTCAGGAGGAATGGAGGGCCTGGGGGATGGGGAACAGGAAGGGGAGGGACACAGGAGCGATCTGGTGCACTGGGGAGGGGGCAGGAGGGATGGGGGAGCCCACCTTCCCCCACCCCACCTTACTGCTCAACAGGCACCCAGGGTTTATAGGCTGTGGAGCATGCCCATAGGGCAGAGGGGAGCACCGCTGGGTCCCAAGCTTTGCCTGCCCCTCCCAACCCCAGTTTGATGTCTATCAGCCCAACTGCATCCCCTTCCTGCTGGTGCCACATGCTGCTGCCCTAGTCTCTGGTTCCAGCACTAGCCCCACCGAGACCCACCCCTATGAGGCACACCCCCGCCCCATGGGGCTAGCACCAGGGATAGAGACTGGGGCAGCAGCGCACAGCACTGGCAGAAGAGATATGTGGCCAGGCTGGTGGCAGCGAGTTGGGGTCAGAAATCCCAGCATGGGGATTTGGGAGGCTCCAGCCCTGATTTGGGTGGGCCTGGATGCTAAGGGCCACAGCCTACTCAGACCCACTCGTGGCTACGCCCCTGCTGTCCATGCAGAGTCATGTGGGTCATGTTACCACCTTTGGCTCTTTGGGCCTATATAGTCCATTTAAATTAATACAACAGGCATCTGTAAAATGTTGATGGTGGCTCTGTGGACCTGTCAGAGAAGCATGACTTTCTGCTGTGTGTGCCAGCTGATGCCCAGATACTAAAGTGGGCTTGAAATGAAGTGATGTATGACCAGTTGTATTTGCTCTGAAACTTCTAATTTGACTCTATCCCCTCAGTCAATACCAAGCAGTACTACTATTATGCAGTCTAATTCAGCAACCTATACTAAATCTGAGTAATAGTTACACGTGGAAGTAGCCCGTGACTTCAGCCAGTCATTATAAAATGATTTAAATAGGACTTTTCATGAAGAAGTACCATTCAAACTGAATAAGGGTTGCAATATTTGGCCCCAAGTTTCATGCTTAAACATTCGGTAAATCTTACTCCTATATCAATGTACACCTGTGTATGCTTAACATCACAGGGATCAAATACTACGCAGAGTGCTTCTAGTTTCAAGTGTGTTAGATGAGTGTTGGAAAGGTGTTATTTGTGTAGAGAATACAAAGCTTCTTCATGTGTTTTGTGATGTTTTTACTGAAATACTGAGTCAAGAAACAAGGAAGATGACAATTTTCACATGAGAAAGTGACCTCCTAACATTCATTCTAAAACTAGGCGGTCATGAAAACAGAGCCAGGATGCCAGCCGCTCACAGTATGCACTCAGGAACACATACCATTTTAAAGTAGCTCCATTGGGATTCATGGATTAAATTCCTCAGTGACAAGAACTACTCATCGGAGCAGGCAACTGTGCCTGTAAATAATGTTGCCATGGCAGTAAGTGACATGCCAGGCAGACCATAGAAGAAGAAAAAATATCAACAAATAGTGCTTCACTTTCCAATGATATGTATGATACAAGTGGCCCTGGGAGTGAGGATGATAGTAGCACTTTAGAATGTCAAGGGCACAGAGAAACAGTCCAGCTCAAACCATCGTGCAATGCTCTTATTTTTCTTCCCCTCTGTTCTCTTTAGTTAATACAAAATTACTCCCACTCCAAGGAGCAGTTGGTTTTTGTTTGCTCCCTGATGTCTGCAGACTGATTATAATAAGGACCTGGTACATAGGAGTGCAATTAAGAAACTGGATTTTATTTCCCATCCTCAGTTACATGACCTGTGTCCGGGTGACAAAGGTCAATACAGTATCACATGACAGGAGTTTGGTCTTTCCAATTCTCATGATTTCTTCATGAGTAAGATGATTTCATCTTGGGCTGGAGCCAATCTCACAATGAATTTCCACCCTTTATGGGGGAAAACACCCACTCTGACCGGCTGCCTTCCCCACTTGCCTATGTCCTGGGAAAGAGCAGTCAACCAAGGCTGCTGCAGAAGTCAGACAGTGCCTCCCACCACTCAGAAACCCAAGGATGTTTTGGGTGGGGAAGGAAGAGTAGTTGATACCATTGTCACAGGAGGAAGGGAACAGGTGAGAGCGGAAAGAACTTAGCAGCTTAGAGTGGCCCTGCTCCTTGTTCCCTCTTGTGAACAATGGATCAATCTGCTTGTGACTCTTCCTCCCTCCAACCCTCACCTCGTAACACCAGGCCAGGGAAATGAATTAGGGGTAAAGAGCCCCTGGATCTGAAGGAGGAGCAGAGATAAGGCTGGGGGCAAAACACAAATGGGGACTGGTGGCACAGAATTTATTTGGTGTTTGCATAATTAAATTGGTGGGTTGGAGGGTAGGCAGATGTTGGGCGTAAGGGGACACAGAATTAATTTATTAAACTTTTGGAATTTGGGGAGAAGCTGGAAGTGCTGCACTACCAGGGGGCCAGGGAGAGCTCCTGAAGTGGGGGTCAAAATCACCTGACACAATCAATCTGGGAATTAATTGTCTCAGACATACTGGGACTGGGTAGGGGGAGGTCAAACTCAAGACAGATCAAAAAAGACAATATCTCTTTTTTTAAAAAAGTAAAATGATTTTTGGGCCAATCTCATAGTTTTGGAGGTCAGACTCATGATTTTTGAACTTTTGGGGTTGGCAATACTTGATTTTAGTATCCACAGTAAGCTACTGTTGAATCTTCATTCTTTCTTTAACAATCAAAATAAAACAAAGCTTAAAACATAAATTATAACACCAATGATAACACTGTAGCTACAAACCAATACATAAAATATGTCTGAATCTCAGTGGCTTTTTGGTAAGATGTTCAACTCTTTGTTTTGCTGTTACTTCTGCACTGGACTGTTCAGCTGCTGTGGTAGATCAGCTGTCTAGAGCCCATGGTTGTGGTTTCTGTCATCTCTTGTTATCAGTTTGAGCTGGTCAAAAATCAGAATTCCAAACCCATGGGAAACTCCAGAATTTTGAAGTCTTATGTCATTCCCAAATTAAGACAACAGTAGAACTCTTGGAATTTTTGTGAAACAAAATATTCCCATATATTTTGTTTTCAAATTGTGCTTAGGATGTGTTAGAGTCTTCTGTTGTTTGAAGTATGTGAACATTTTGGGGACCCCACCAACAGCTATAGCCTGATGAGCCCAGTGCTTGAAATGCCTGTAGCGATTGTCTCTGGTGAGCACATGTCAGAGAAGACTGGTGTCCTATAACACCTTTAAGCACACTGAGACACATGGAGGGGGAAGTGACTTAACCAAGGTCAACCAACAGACCAGTGGCTGGGCTAGGGTTAGGGTTAGGGTTAGGGTTAGAACCAGTGTGTTGTCTATTCAGTCACACAGTGTGTTATCTATTCAGCCACACAGTCTCCCACACACTGCTATTTTTGAAGTATTTTAAGTTTTGTTGAAAATTACCCCCAAAACTGTATTAATATTCTCAGTTCATTTTAAACAACATTTCCAAATAAGGTCATTTGGCTGGGTTGTGCTGTTCATCTATATAATAAGATTCCAGAATTGTCATTCTGTTTGAATCTCAATCTGAAGCCCAGAATGTTTGTTGAATCAGTGAGAAGTGATGGAAACAGCTACAAGCATAGTTAAGAGCTCTTTTTGTTCAGAATATCACTAGGTTCAATCATCACTGGGATTAGTAGTCTGCTGTGGTCTCACTTTAAAGATGACAGCCATTTTGACTCTAAGAATTACACCTGTGCAACAGCATGGGCCTTCAGCTACAGTTAGGCATGTATCTATGTCATGCCAAGACTCCTAGACCACTGTGATATCACATGTAATTTAACCAATCACCATTCTTATGCTACAGCTAATTTGCACACAACAGTGTCATTGCTTGTTTGAGGGAGACTTCACAGATAATGGATTACTTTTCCCAGCTGCCACAGTTTTTCAAAGCCACCCACACACTCAATAACTCCAAACACGTGTAATCCCTCATTCGCCACCAGCAGAATTCAGCACAAATCTCCAAGGATAAAACAACATAAGCACAGATCAACACAACTTTCCCAGCACAACAAACACATTCACCCACCATATCTCATACTTACCATAAAACCATAAACTTGAGTGGCAAAGCTGAGGGCCATCAGTAGTAAAATTAATATCTTTGCAAAGTTGAAAAATCTTTACAGGATTTTTGTTATCCCAATCAGTGTTTATACTTTAAACAAATTGTGAATGAAAACTTCCAGATGTGACATACAAATGCAATTCAGGAAATGTTTTAAATTCATTTTCAAGTCATCATATGCTCAATGACAAAGATCAATAGGCAGCTAAACAGCAATGGCTCTTGGAAAACACATAATGAAGAATATCTTCATTGATGCTCATTGTCATTGATGACAATAAAGCACAAAAACATTAAGGTTTTATTGGTGTGGTATTGGCATCTGAATGTGACAGCGGGCAGGTGTGGAAGGGGGCTGCTCCGTTAACTGGTGTTTAACATAATTTTAACTGTGGATTTCCTGTTGATTTGATGTTAGTAGTTGCTTTAGTTGAGCCACCTTAACTGTCAAAGGGTTTTTTTCTCTAAGATTTTTTTCTCTCTCACCCTTGTGATTCATTAATAAATGTGGGCCTGTCATAAACAGATGGTTAAGGGTTAATGTCTCTTTTACCTGTAAAGGATTAAGAAGCTCATTAACTGGCTGACACCTGACCAGAGGACCAATAGGGGGACAAGACACTTTCAAATCTTAGTGGAGGGAAATCTTTGTTTGTGCTTTTTGTGTTGTTCGTTGTTCGCTCTTGGGGCTAAGAGGGACCAGATGTACACCCAGGCTTTCCCAATCTTTCTGAATCAGTCTTTCATGTTTCAAAATTGTAAGTAGTAGCCAGGCAAGGCAGATTAGTCTTATGTTTGTTTTCTCAACTTGTGAATGTGTCTTTTTGCTGGAAGGATTTTTACCTCTGTTTGCTGTAACTTTGAATCTAAGGCTGGGGGGGAGACCCTCTGGTCTATATGAATCTGAATACCCTGTAAAGCATTTTCCATTATGATTTTACAGAGATAATTTTTATCTTTTCTTTCTTTAATTAAAAGCTTTCTTTTTAATAACCTCATTGATTTTTCCTTGTTTTAAAATCCAAGGCGTTGAGTCTGAACTCACCAGAGATTGGGGGGGAGAAAGGAGGAGGGATGGTTAATTCCTCCCTGTTTTAAGATCCAAGGAGTTTGAATTGGTGTGAAGCCTCTCAAGGCAATCCAGGGAGGGGAAAGTCTGGGGGAGAAAGGAGGGAGATGGTTAATTTCTCCATGTTTTAAGACCCAAGGAGTTTGGGTCTGGGTTCCCCAGGGAAGGTTTTGGGGAACAGAAAGTGTGCCAGACACTAAATTCTGGCTGGTGGCAGCGTACCAGATTTAAGCTAGTAATTAAGCTTAAAAGTGTTCATGCAGGTCCCCACTTTTTGTACCCTAAAGTTCAAAGGAAAAAACCTTGACAGGGCCTTATTAAAAAAATCCAAGTATCACTGAGTAGAGGAGAGGATTTGACGTTTCAGAACACACATCTCCATTTGGCACATAAAATTTCAGAGGATTTCTGACTCAAAACAGGTAGTGGAGGAGTGAGCATGAAGGTTGCACCTACCCTATTCCTCCCTTGAGGAGTCTCTCAATCTTGTCCATGTCCCATTGCCTCCTGCTTCATCCTCATGTATGTAGCATCACAGAGGCAGATTAAGGGATGGATTCATGGATTCATAGGCTTTGTGCCCTTGTACAGTTTGAGAGAAAACATAGTGGCTTGTCCACTCAGCTTTGAAGCCTCTGCACAGTATATTGGATGAAGGAAAAAAAGGGAGTGAAGATACTTAAATTTCCAACCACTAAAAAGCCTGGCACAGAGGAGCTCAAGAACAACTGATGTGGTAGAGGTCATAAATTAGACTTGATAGTGGACTCACTTTAGCTTGACAGTGGACCCATTTATTGCTCATCAGGCCATGAAATACCAGAGACAAAAGGCTGGGAATTTCCTTTCTCAGGGCTCTTTGGGTGCAGAATGCTGGCATTAGTGTCTGAGCTTGTCCTCAGATTCTCCAACAGCCCACATAGGCCAATACCTATTTTCAATCTGTACAAATGAAGTGCTGAGGTATTTGCCAAGGTGACTTGAGGTGACATCATAATTAGCTCATCTTATTATCACCCTTCCTCTCCAGTTAAATTAACTGCTGCAATTCTATTGGTTTAAATAAGCCAGTGGAGTGAGAGAGAATGTATATATGTGTCAAGAGTTCTTATCAGTTCTATTATGTGATCATCTGTCCACAGAGAAAGAGAACACTGGATTGGCATCATCTTTCACTGCTTTTAAAACACCTGTGGCTGGATGCCTAGCTAATGACTCCTTCAGAGACCCTTGTAATGAACTCATGGAGTTCTATTCTGGGTAACTACTTCAAATCTGTCATCCATCACTTTGTGAGGCAGACGGTGAGACAGAGAATGAGTGATAGAGGGAAACCATGGAGGCAGAAGAGAGTAAAGGAGAAACTGAAAACTAGGAAAAGAAAGGAAGAAAAAGAGGAGACAGAAACTATCAAGAGAAAAAAGGCAACAGAGGCAGGAGCAGAGATTAGGGAGAGATCTGTGGAAGGATTGGAGGGCAGCAAAGTGAAGATAAAGGCACAATGCAGAGTGGGAGAAAAATGGGTAGATAGAAAGGGGGCAGAGAGTGGGAGAAAAGAAGAGGGAAAAGTGGGGTTTTAGAATGGAAAATTGAAGAATAAATGGGGCAAAGGTTGGGGAAGGCAAAAAGAGGATGGGTGAAAGGAGTACAGGTGAGTACCAAGGTAACTTAGGGGAAACAGAGAAGGGAAAGAGGAAGATAATTTAGGGATTGAGATAAAAGGGAGGGGCAGAAGGTAGAACTTCAGGTGAGAAGATACAGAGGAAGAATTGTGCTCTACCCATATGCTCATACTTGCTTTCATCTTCTGACACTGCCTCCATAACTTCAAATATAACTGCCTCCATCATCTGCACTGTAGGGGAGGGGACCTGGCAGACATGTGACCAGCTAACACTAGAGCAAGCATGCTGCTTTGAGTGGAATCAAGATTCCATGACAGTTTCAGCACAGAGAAACTGGGATGCAGGAAGTGCCTCCAGATCTGCATGAGAAGTTAAGGTTGGTCTCAGCTGATGCTGGTTCTGAGAAAGGTGGTTTTAGTGTGTGTGTGTGTTTGTTTTGATTTTGCCACCTTGTGACTTGCTGGTCTTGCTGCTGTCACTGCTCAGAAGATTCAGGACTTCTGCTGCAATTGGTGATTTGAGAAGCATGGTGAGGTCCTCTTGCTACAGACAGTCACTGAGCACAGTGAACAGTGGAGGTTTTGTTTGTTTGCTAGGGACAATATATTTTGGTTTTGTTTTCCCCCAAATGGCTGAAATGTGATAAACTTTAGTTTTGGGTATTTTTTTTCAAAGAAACCCGTGTCCTTTCTCTTTGAGTTCAAGATGTCCTATCAGTGTTTTTGTTAAGGAATTAATTTATCATGTTGGCTCATTGTTATTAATCACAGAGAATTGGTTAAAAGCAGAAAGGATTTGTTCCATAGCTGAAGCAAATATTCTAGTTCACATAGCAAATGGCCCAGCGGGATTGTGCATCACAACTTTCACCTCCACTTTACACTCGTTTATGGTGGCCTCACATTTTCCCACATCCTGTCTCCTAACCTTGTGCTAGCTCTCTGCCTGGGGTGAATTTAAAGGTCTGCGCAAAGCATTTTTCTGTAATTTAGTGCACCTAGAGGTCATATCCTTCCTTTGATCTGTAGGTAGAATCCCCTAATATATCTTAGGAGGTCTGAGATGCAGAATTCACCTTTCTGAGGCTTTATTTAGGAATAGATTCCAATTTCACAGACAACTCTACTTGTAACTTCTAGAACCCGTTTCTCTTCTAATTTCTTTCCTTTCTTCTCTCAGAAAACATGTAGTCATCTACTGGCAGCTGCCAGTTTTGCCTTGGTTAAGAAGACTTGGGGGGCAGGGATGATAATGGTCTTCAAATATGTTAAGGGCTGTTATAGTTTTCCATGTCCAATGAAGAAGGACAAGAAGTAATGGGCTTAATCTGCAGCCAGGGAGATTTAGGTTAGATATTAGGAAACGTTTTCTAACTGTTAGGGTAGTTCTGGTATAGGCTTCCACAGGGAGCTGTGATATCCCCATCATTGGAGATTTTAAAAAACAGGTTAGACAAGCACTTGCCATGTATGGCATAGGAGTATTTGGTTCTACCTCAGCACAGGCGGCTAGACTAGATGACCTTTTAAGGACCCTTTCAGCCTTCATTTCTAGGACTATCATTGTAACAGGCTGGCAATGTCTACCCAAAACACCTTACCCTGTAAGCCTTTTCCCAGCAAGGGAAATACTAGCTAAGTGTGTTCTGCTGAATCAGAACAGTAGTTGTCTCATTACATCACCTAGATGTGAGCAAAAGTTAAGTGAGAAGAGAAGGTAAATGGGACTGGGGTGCAGCTCTTCTACTTTTGTTTAAAGCAGAGCAAGAGAGCTTTTTCTTCTCTTCCTGGCTTAAGTAAGCATCACTTCCCCATAACTTCTCCATTTAGGCTGGCATGGTGAGTGCTTCCCATTCCTGTTGCAATTTATTTTAACCATATAGCAGGGAGTCTCTGGCCAAAGCGACTGGGTGCAGGCTAGGCAATCTGGAAGCAGGAACCCTAGAAGCAACCAAGCCTGGAAGAAAGACCTTAGCTGAACTTTGTTAATTTCAATGTTACTAAAACCAGGCTCCAGGAAGGGGAAAAAAATTTATTCTACAGTGTATGGACTTTGGGAATAGGTTGAAAAGGCACTTGCTTACAATGGTATTGTAACAATTCTATTAAAATGAAAAGAACCCTCATGTAATCTACCCCTTTTATAGTCTTACATTAAGACTGGGAATAATTTGTGGTGTTTTTAATAAGGATATTCATTTCCGGTAACAATTTTACACATATACTGAGGACAGTGCAAAGCCTTTAGTTTTGAAACATTTAACATTTTAAAAACAAAATCTACATCTTGCTTAATAAGGACTTTATTGAAGTTTATTTTAATCTTTTCATCTACATCTGTTGTCTGTTGATGAGACTGAAAAACATCTTGTGGGTTTTCACATATTCTCTGCAATTTGACCATTTGGTGAAATACTTCCTGCTCTCAGGAAATGTGTTTATTAATACAAAAACTCATTTCTTTTTGGAGAGAGAAAGTATTTGGGCAACAAATAATTTGAAAATTGATATATGTATCCTCAAGTATCTGGCACCTGTATTTTGCACTGGGTACATGAACTAAGTACAAAACACTATAAATTTGTCCCATATCAAACTCTGGAGATGGCTTCACTCCAGAGTAGCAATTGGACAATACTTTGGATACTGCTCAAACATTATCTTTGCCTGCTTCTGGATTGGCATTAATCTTCCACTTTGTTCATGTGGTTGGTGTGTTTGTTTACTATCGATATAGAAAATAAAAAATATCACCACATAAATATTAAGCTTCAGTGAGCTAAGAGTATCTTTGTTGTCAAACTGTATTTGTTGCAACTCAGAACAAAGAAACCTCTTTTTTGTGCTTATTTCTTTGCCAGCGCATTTGTGTGCTTTCTGGGTGGGATCAGGAAGTTATGCAAAGAGACTGCCCAGTGAGACAAGTTTGATAGCACAGCTCATGCTGGCTTATCCCCAGGGAGGATCCCTTCTGTATTAGGTAGAGTTGTTACCTTCGGACCATAAAGCTTAGTTTGAATCTCAGTAGCAATTAGTGCCCAGGAACTACATGCACACCTTGAGCTTATTTAAACACTGAATGTGGAGAGTTTACTAAATCATTAAATTGTCTGTAGTGCCAAGCTGTCAACTGGCAGACACTATAGGACCTTGCAGATTCAAGTGCAAGTGATATCACAAAGATTCCCTGCTGGACCATAATATAATATATTTATTCTAACAATATATTTCCAGAAATATCAGAGCTGTTTTTGTTTGTTTGTTTGTTTTTTGTATTCTTGAAACTAGGAAAACCATGTGACCTACAGGGAAGTTCCTTTAAGTTGAATTTCTGCTGTCTTTTTTCCAGATGTAACTCAACAAAATCAACTGAGCATCCAAGGAATTTGTATAGCTTTAGTCTCCTTTCTGCAGAAAGGATGCACTGTAGTATCATTTTTGCAGACACAGAGTACAATATAAGGCAGATTAACAAGGCTTGTGGGCCAAGTTTTATGAAAGGACTTCTATTTCTTTAATAAAAAACACTTGTCTGTGCACAATTTGTACATCTGTGTGCAAGTCTACTTTCAGAACTCAGAGTCAAACCATTCTCCAAGATTTTATGATTTGGCAAGACTTAAACTGGAGATTTCATCATGGCATGCACTATATGTTTATTCCTCCGAGCCCATCCTGAAATTGAAATTTTCTCTGGAACTTTCAGATTCATCTCTCTTGTTACCACAGCCCCTCGATACTCTTGGAATTTTGTGTGTTTTGTGTTGGTTTCATTTATAATCAGTCACAGATCTCAAGAGTTATTGGATTCCATTTTATAAGTTCTGCTGAAAAGACACCAACATTTGGTTTAACTAGATTGTTAGAGGATGGCAAGCTGATGCTCAGAAGTTATCATTTGCTTTCCCACATAAAACCTGAAACTTAGGCTGTGTGTATTGAGCTGGTATATAGCTGGGTAGATATCTATGTCCTTTTCAAAAGTTTTAGGTAAAGTTTTTGGTGTTATCTCACACAACATAGGCATCGATTCAGCAAAGCTTCTATATAAATGCTTAACTTTAAGCAAGTTTTTACATCCCACTGCCCTGTACTTGGGTTAGAAGTGTGCTTGTTGGAATAGTCACATTTTTGGGCAATTTATTTTCCTTATTGAGAAAGGTAGCTCTGATGTAGGTATTTATAAACATAATTCAGCACCAGCGTGATTAAAATGTACTTTTGCACTCATTTAATATCACTGTATAAAACGTGGTTTATGTGATAGGTAGAAATACAGCAATGTAGTGCATTAAATCTTAAGAAACATATCTGCTGCTGGTGTAGACATGATTTAAACTACTGATTTTCAGACCAGTTTTGCTATGCATTTACTTTACTTTAAATCTCCACCGACTGAGATCTCTCTTGATGAAGAGCTCTGTGTGAGCTCAAAAGCTTTTGTCTCTCACCAATAGAAGTTGGTCCAATAAAAGATATTATCCCATTCTCACCCACCTTGTCTCTTTGAGATCTCTCCTGGCATTCTATATCGTCATACGAATTGCAGCTAAACTTACATCTTACAGATCTTTTCCGAGAAGTGTAGTGCAATTACATTAATTTATTAACCAAATCAGTCTATGAGGCTCCCACTTGATCCTTCTAGTCCAGTGTTTTGTCTCTCACAGTGGCCAGTACCAAATGCATCAGTGGCAGGTGCAAAACGTAAACAGCTCCCCCCACCAGCTTAATAACTCTTAATGAAATGAGCTATTCATACAGCAACTTTTCTCCTAATATCTGTAATTTACTGGTTGGCATAAACTCTGAAGTAGAAGGGGTTTATATTCCTTATAATATTTTATCCTCTAATATAATGGTGAGTGTTCTTATTATCTATGTGGATGTCTATTGCTTTTTTTGAATCCCAATAGACTCTTGGCCTCAATGATCTCTTGTAGCAATGCATCACAAGTTAATTAGGCCATCTTTAAAAAGTATTTTATCACTTTTAAACTTGTTCATAGACTGTCTCCTTGCTCTTGTATTATGGAAGTGTCAGTTGCAGCTTCGTAGTTAAGGCTGAATTTGAGTTTGGCACTTAAGCACCTTGTTTTTTATGAATTACTTACTCTTTGATAATATGATTAATATTTTGTGGATTTACAAGTCTTAAGAACAATCTTTTAAAATATTTTTTGTGACTTTGGCACAAAAAGTAGGAGAGTGCTAATGAAATTTGATGAAGACACTAACTCGGGAGACATTGCTAATACAGAGTAGGATCTGATTATTATAGAGGAACAGTTGGATGACCCTGGGGATTAGAGAAATAGAAGGGATGAAATTTAATAGTACAAAGTGCAAGGTCATACAGTTAGGGATGGTAATGGGGGCCTCCATCCTAAAGCATCCCCAGGTGGTCCAATGCAGCATTGCAGTTACATCTCTGCTTCAGTTTCCCCTAGTGGGTTTCGATAAGTCTGAAGAGGCTTTTGTATATTGAACCATGCCCATTCAGGGGTCTAGTTTATTTAACCTAAAGGTGGAACATTATACAAATAGGCCTCTACCCTAGCATCTCTGGTGGGAAGGGGCTGCGTTAACTTTAGTCGATCAATACCACTTATGTCCAGGTCCCTTGCCAATGAGGCCCTCTTGACCTGAAACCGTGTTCTGGAGCCAAGGCCTTTTGTCATCAGCTGGGCAGAGAGTCTGAGGTTAGGGTCCTCACAGAGGTCAAACCACGAACAGCCCTCCTCAGAACAGCACATAATCCCTCTCATCTGCAGCCTCTCCTGCTACTTGGTGAAGTACTTCTATGGGGGGCAGATTTCGCTGAGACTTGGCATTCAGTGCTCTTCCCTTTCGGACCCTCTCTCACTTGGGATCATAGCTCCTTTGTTTCCTTTCCTGGTGAGCTCCCTCAGCAGGTTCCCCCTGAGAAGCCCTCCCCTTGGAAGCTTTCTCTTTCCATGTTCCTCTCCCCAGGAGCCACTTTGCTCTAGCCCCACTGGGAGCAGCTTCCTTTTATCATGTCCGGGTACTTTCCTGCCTTCCTCCCAGTTACTCAGTGAGTTAATTAGGCCCAGGCGAACCTGAATTCTCATTCCCCCTTGTGGAGTCTGTCAGTTGTGGACTGAGCCACTGACCCCTTCAGAAGTCCAGCTATACTCTGACAAGGGCTAATAAGGTTGTTGTTTTTTTCTATACAATGGGTGTATATGGGTGCCCATAGTTGGAAATGGCAGAGGAGGGAAAAGACCTGGGCATGCTATTAAATCACAGGATGACTGTGAGCCACCAATGTGATATGGCTGTGAAAAAGGCAAAACATGATCCTCAAATGTATCAGGTGAGGCATTTCCAGTAGAGGTAGGGAGTATTAATACATTGTCCAAGCCACTGGTAAGACCTAAGCTGGAATACTATGTACAATTCTGGTCAACCATGTTCAAGAAAGATGAATTCATGTTAGAACAGGATCAAAGGAGGGCTACCTGGATGATTAGGGGAATGAAGAGCCTATTTTGTAAAAGGGGACTAAAAGAACTTAGCTTGTTTAGCCTAGTGACGCAAAAGCTGAGCAGGGATATGATTGCTCTCTTAGCTAAACAACAGTGTTGGCACAAAATAAATGGATATAAATTGGCCATATGTAAATTTAGGCACAAAATTAGAACAGGGTTTCTAACCATCAGAGAAGTGATGCTCTGAAACAGTCTTCTAATAGGCATCATAGGGGCAAGAAACCTAACTGGTTTTAAGATGGAGCTTAATAAGTTTATGAAAGGAATTATATAACATGTTACCTGTGATTGCAGGGAACTGCACTTGATGACCTAGGAGATACCTTCCAGCCCTATGTTTAAGGAAATCTATTAAGTAGTTTGTGTTAATTCTTTTAAAATGGGTCCTTTAAGAATCCAAGATAGGGCTTTGTTTATATGCTCAAAAATTGGAAGAGAACTAAATCTTGAATAAAAATGGTGCAATGGGTAACTTTTTTTATTTTTTTATGATTCATGGTAATATTTTCTGTGAAAGTGACTAAGAAACTCGTTCAAATGACCATTTCATATGATAAGCCATAGGGCTAAGGCTACTGATTGACCTCAGTTAAAACAGCTCTCTCAAAATAGTCATCATCTCCCATTCTCAATGGAACTGAAGCCATAGTCTGCCTTCATTGAGCTGCTCCTCACAGCATTCCTCTCTGCCTCCTGTCAGCAGAGGGAGCTAGTATCTTCCCTGAGAGCTATTTGGTTTCACTCCTATTGGGAACAATGGGAAGAAGTGGCCATATTTTCAGTATTCATTAGTTGACTTCAATTTTCATTCACTTTTTAGAAGCCAATTGCAGATGGATCAAAGGTTTTCACTGATGCCTTGGTAATGCCCAAGACTTTTATCTGAATAGTTACAGCTAATTTAGAATCCAGCAGTGAGTATGAGTAGCTTTAATTATTCCTTGCAGTGTGCTTGCTTTTTTCATCATATTTTTTGTTAGCATTTCAGCCACATTCATTTCCCCATTATGGTGCCCGTTGTCCCAGCTTTGTTACGGTTGCCTGAAGTTACAGTCTCCACTAACCTACGTGATTTTTTCTCACCTTCAGAACTTGCCACGTCACTGCTCACCCTCTTAACAAAATCAAGCACATTTTCTCTATATTGAAAATTGACTATTCCCACTATTTTTTTTCCTGTCTCAATGGAGTTTATTGAAACAGTAATGCGAAAAAAATTACTTCCTATTTAGTTTTGTTAATGCACTTGCTGAATTTCCAGAGATATTAATAGGAGTTAAAGAGACCCTAGAATTTGCCTTTTGTCTGAGAACGCTTTGGAGGCTAGATACTAAAAGTGTCAAAAAACACCCCAAAGCAATCCATGTAATATCAGGTGAGATATATAACGTAATATTTGCTAATGGATTTTAGATGAGACTAAGAAAGCAAAGTTTTCAAGGGTGTTCCAATAACAGATTCCTTTGGGGTCATCCAGGCATGCAGAGTCGAGGATGGCTTGACACTGGAAGTACAGTATGACACGAGCAGGTTCTCTCCTGTGGCTTGCTTCCCCCAACCTGGCTTAGAAGAAAAGAAACAAATTAGGCCACCAAGACAGTGGAGGATAGCCTGTTTTTCTATATTTAATCTAGTACAATATGACTAGCTTCTATGAGACAGATGTACTGCACTGGGTGACCTTTTCCATTTCCTATGGCGCATACAGTTTGTGAAAGGGATGGACTCTCCATTTTGAGCTTCAAAGTTTGGAAAATACATGGCAACACATCAAATGCCCCTTTAATTTAGGAAATGAATATCTGTGAAAATAAACTGCACTTCCTGCTGTATACCCCATATTACAGTGAAGTGGAGCAGTCTGAGACAGAGTGCAGTGACATTCTGTCATTACTGACACCTAACTGTGCAGATATGCCTTTCCCTGCATTGTGTCTGCACGGTCCGATTTGCAGATTAATCATATTTTTTTGCAATAACTGTAAAAACAATATACAAACCCACATTCTCTGAGACGTTATCAGCCAGTCAGAGTGCAGAGAATTTCATAATCATGTTATGGTTATTTCTGAATAATTATAAAGTATGAAAATCACTCTCCTATAAACCTTCTGTTTTGATTGGCTTCTGGGCTCAGAATGATCAAGATTTGTTGCCAAAAAACAAGATGCTGACAGAGCTGCCCATTTTTTTCCCCCCACAGAAAAACTTTAGTATTTATATAAAGATGACCAAAAAAAATCCATTAAGAGAGAAAAGGGGCTGTGAAACTGAAGGTCAAGTTTAAAAAACAATTGTTAAAAGAAAAAGGGGGGAAAAATCTGTCCTTCCTCTCCCCTTCACCTCTTTCATCCTTCTAGGTCAGGAGGGCTCTTGCCCTGACTCCTCTCTCCTTCCCCTGTCCCAATTATTCAGGTAACTTAACACTTTCCATTATAAGACCCTGTTTTCAGTTGCTTTTAGCTTTGCCAAACTAACTGTTTGGGTTGAAAATTTTCATGCTGAATGTGTGCAGGCAACTTTTATTCTGGCATTTTTAACATGAGTGTTTGACTTTGTAACCATAATAATGTTCTTTTAACACAGTTTGTGTGTGTAATAATACCTAATGTATATAAGTGTTTGTATTGTTTTGGAGGGTTTTTTACACTGGAATAATCCCACTTCTCTGTGCCACCCTTCCTCCCAGTCCAGTTATAAAATATATAGCGAACATATATTACAGTTATTCTGGGATAGAATTATTCCAGAAAAAATGCCCTTTAGATTTGAATAATCCATAGTACAATAATAGAGCCAAAAAGAAATAATTCAAATTGGCTGTGCACCAGTAACCTTTATCCAGATCCTTATGGAATCATTAATGATGGCATTTTCTGTATTATACCAATAAAAAGGTGTTAACATGCTGCTAATAAAAAGACTAAAAAAGTTAACATTTAAATCTTATGAAGTAGTCTGATACAATATGCTCCCTGGTTATTGCTATTACTCTTGTAAAATACAAGTCAGGATTTGTAGTCTTACAATGCTATAAACATACATGTAATTTAACAGGGATTTTAAAAATAAATTTTATGTGGTTTGCAATTTTTGTTGTGAGTACTCAGCATCACTTTGTAGTGGTACTGTCACAGTTTTGTCAGTGTACATCTCGCCTGTACATAAAATAGATTTATGCTATTAGCCATATTAGATGTGGGTCTAAAAAAACCCAATCAAGTAGTAACTGTCAATCAACTGCGCATCTGTATTGATGAAAAATACAGCTGGTCCTATTTATTTTTAAAGAACCCTTTTGATTATAGGGAAGTGTACACACTAAATGAAAACAATCTGACCTGCAATTCTATTGGATTTGTATATAATTCACATTTTCAGTCATGATCTAGCTAGGAAACCTTCCACATTTTCCGTGGAATGAGACCACACACCCATTTTAAATTGGAACATTAAGGTTTATTTGACTAAAACAGGCAAAGAAGGCACATGGATAAAAAAAAATAATTTCTTCAGACAGAATGTTAGTACCCTACAAATAATTTATTTATGTAGATGTGCTTCAGCTACAAAGAGTTCCAATCATCTCACCTTCATAGTCCACCGGTTCAGAGGTTGATTCCAGAATTTTGATTCAGATCCATTTTTAGTTATAACATACAGATGTTATTTAAAATATTGTCTGTCTCTCCATGTTCCTTACTGGTGCCCATCAGCTCAGCATATGAGCCACAGATCTTACTAAATTTTATCTGTCCAGTGTTTCTATTGTGAGGATATGAAAGCTATATGCATTCCTGCCAAACATTCCAGGGCACGTTTGTTTACAAAACATCTTTGTTGGGAAGAAAAAGTTCTTAAAGAAAAATTTTTCAATGTGCTCGGCCATGAAAGGCTTAGCTTTGTGACACTGAGTTCTAGTGAGCGCTGTGAATGTGAAATTCTTATTAATGTCAATGGATTTTTCCACACGTGCAGAAAATACAGAAGAGTAGAATTTTGCATGTGTTTTATATCCTTGAGTGGCTAAGTATCTATGGATCGATCCATATAGTCCCAGCAAAACAAAACTCCCACCAGTTTCAGTGGGAATTTTGCTAGGTAGAGAGTACAGGAGAAGATACTATATCCAACTGCAGCCACTACGTTCTTTGCCTTTTGAGATTATGGGAAAGGGCAATAGAAGAGCCATGGTTTTCAGATTACAAAATGGTCATCTATGCTTCTAATGATAGGAAATGGTTGAGTCTTGGAGAACCTGGAACAAACTTAATAGTGAATTTGAATACAAGGAGAGAAACAAACCAACAAAAATCAGTCTCAGGGAATAATTTACATTTATAAAACAACTTTCTTCACAAACTTCCTTCAGCACATTACTGTGGCCCTGATCCTACAAAGAAATTCTCAAGCGCAAACCATTCCTTCTGCATGATGTTCTATTGATGACACCAACAAAAATAATAGACCATTACATGGATGAAAGCATCAGGAATTGGGGATCCTTTTGCAGAATTAGTATCTGCATGCAAACTGCTCCATTGGATGACAACCAATCAGTACAAAGCAATACTGTACAACTATGGGGAATATTAACAGCATAAGACAAAACTGGAGAAAATGCTAATTTTAAAATGCCAAGGACGACTCAAAGTCAGCACAGAAGAAACAGGTCCCCTATTTTAAATGTTGCATCTAAAATACTCACGTGTCAAAGGCTGCATAGAACCCCGTATTTCCACCATATAAGGGTCATAGGATTGGATCAGTCTTGCTGGGATCTGAACCAAGGTTTCCTGAGTTCTAGCTGACCCTTGTGATTTGATGGGATAGCAGGGTTATTTGAAGACAATATAAAAAGGTAACAAAATCAGGCCAGATTTTGAAAAGTGGATCACAAGAGATCAACCCATAAGGATGTAGCGGACTATGTTTTGTTTATACAAAAACCTCAAATATTTACATAGGAAAATGAACATTTGTGCATGCAAATCTAGTCTTTGTGTTCCTGACTGTTTGTGGATGCTTTAGAAGCACACGTTTTTCGTAAGCACAATCCTATGTATCCTTTATCTTCCAATAATCAGTACTAAATAGACAGTGTTATGAATATGAGATTATGGCAGACACTGTTTTTTTTACATGAGAACAATTTTAATAATGGGCATCACAATTTTAATTTTCCCATTGACATTCTTTGAATAGTACTCTTTCCTTAATGTGGCGTAATTTATTACTCCTTCGTTTGGCAAAAGGTTTTATTACTTTCCCAGAATTGTTTTATTTTCATTGTAACCGAATCATTTCTTCCATGAGCATTGCCTTTTGTCTGCAAACATTTTGTATCTTTCGTAGTTTGCAATATGACATGAAAAACACATTAGCTGTGTTTTGTTAATTTCATACCCTCCCTCACCTCATAATTCCTGCAACAGATTAGGAATTTGTATGTGGTGGAGTCTGTCTTTCCTAGTTTGTCTCCCCTTGGCTGACCTTTCAGAAACTTCATGACTATGTTTTTAGGTAAGAGAAGTCAAAAGTATACCTTTGAGAGTAATGAAGCAGCAGTCAGTCACATGTGAATGTTTAGAAAGAAAAGAAGTGAAAATAAGTCTGGTTTTATCTGAGACAGAATATCCTCTAATTGTTTGTTTTTTTGATTATGTAGGCAAGCATATAAAAGATAGTAGTCAAATATTTCTGATTAGTTTCATCTACTGAATTAAAGCACTTTGCATGCCAAACAATGAGCCCTCATGTCAGCTGTATTTTATACTACACCTTATTATGATTAGTGTTATGAGCACATATTGTATTCAAAAGTGCTCTTCAGAGTTAAAGTTAAATAGCTTGCTGACAAAAACTCCTCTGCAGCTATGTGAGATGCTTGGAAATTAATATATAAGAACAAATTCTAACTGTTATGCAGCCAAATGAAGGTTTAGGATTGCTGAGCTGTTGGCAAAGAATAGGCTTGTCCATTTTCATATTAGAACGCCTGAAGAACATAGAGTAATTATATTTCTGTGAAAGATTCACAAAGCGTTTTGGTTTCAAAATAGATCCATAGACGCTAAGGCCAGAACAAACCACTATGATCATCTAGTCTAATCTGACTGCCTCTATGCACAGGCAGTAGAAATTTTCTCAGAAGATGTGCAAATATATTATCCTCAGATAAGTGCAATCTAGTAAGTTTCAATGTAATTTTACTGTGCAGAGCTACAATCAAATCTACACGACTAAGCTCTTAATTTTGCACTTCTTTTCCAGACGACACCCTCAGGGAACTCAAACCCATTAAATTCAAATTAGACTTGCCTGCCTGAGTCAAGGCTTGAATTATGAGTTATGTTGCTTGGACACATAAGCCACATGGTATAGCTGTATTCCCTAATTGGATGATTGTAACCCTTAAAAATCAGATTTCAAATGTAAATACTCAAGTTTACAGATTCAGAATCCATGTTTTCTGAACACTTGCTTAAATTCACTTTAAATCCTCTTTCTTCAAATACTCCTGCCAATAAAGAGGTTTGTGATAATATCTGTAGAAAGTGATCACCAGCAGGGTGAGAAGACACTCAACACAAAGTGGTTTTAAAGATTTAATGAGTAGTCATGAAATGTTGTACTGGTAGGGACTGCTTGCATTAGTGGTGGTACACTAGATGCAGGCAGGAGCTGATATAATTGTGCCATGCTTTTTATTAGAGAAACATAATACTGTATCAGCCAAAGGACACCGCTATTTCGAACACCAGATTATAGCTTGAAAACCTGGGGCTATCTTGCAACCAAATCTCTTGTCCTCAGAGAGGGGAGAATTCAATTCCTTGCCCAAAGTTATGTTTCTTTAAGACTGTCTGCTGGTCAGTACTGAAACTCCTACTGTAGAATCACGCTTTTATAGGAATCTTTCCCAGCATGTGTTTCTTGTAGCTAGCCCTTTAAATTTGTCAGAGACAAGTAGTTCCAGCCCTAAATGGCAATTTGAAAGTCAAATATTGCATCTCTCTCCCTTCTAGCTGGGAAATATTTCTATAATATTTCCCCTTTCTTTTATCATTGAGGTGATAATGCATCCTCACAGGAACATGTGCCCACTGAGAACTGAAAAGTAACCTCTGAACTCATTCTACAGAGGCCAACAAACTGTTCTCATACAGTATCAACATTTCTTTTGTACCAGATTTATGTACATTTGAATTATTAACATAATGGTGACAAACTCTACATCCTATTACCAATCCCCCGAACTAGCCACTTAACATCAAATTCGTATAGCTTAAATATACTCAGTTCATCTTACTATTATTTATAATGTGGAAATGATTTAACTTCCAGTCAGAAGGCTTCTCTGGAAAATTTCATTGCAGAGCAAATTTTTATGACCAGGTTACAAGCCTCCCACTACCCGTATGTGGTGGTTAGATGTGCTTGTAATTATTAGAACTGGGAGCACTGGCTGTTGGGAGTCTGAAAGGAAACAGGAAGGAGAGGGGAGGAGTTGAGGAGGCTGAGTGAAAGTTACAGAGGGTGCAGCAGCAGCTTGGTAAAGGGGTTTCCACTGTAAAAATAAAGTCCTGTTGAAGCTTGTTAGTACTTTGCCTGCTTGATACAACACTACATTAGGATTTTACATGGCAGTCATTACTACAGTGAATTGTCTGAACAATCCTCCTAGATGTTTTGTCCCTTTGTTGACTGGCTGAGGTCAAGTTTCTAGTAGACATACCAGAAAAGTAAATGAAGGTTATCTGAGACAAGCGCAGTCTGATTTACCTGAAAAGATTTTTCTCTTCTGCTGTAGATATCACATCTAATATGGAATGACATGACTGCTGAGTCATTCGCTGATGTATCAGCTCAGTACAGTCTCTTATTGATGCTGTAACACTGCTTCTGCTTAGAGTGATCTTTTTGGATACCTCAAGAATTTAACAGTTGTAAGCTGCATTTTTTACATTCCGTGTATAGCACAGAACTGTTCTGATTCACAATGTGCTTTACACATTAGCTTTTTGGCCACAAACAACCTCATGATTGCATTCTTTTGAACTGAATAGATGCTTTTACTCAGGTACATTTTAAATGTGCCCTTATCTAATTCATTAAGGTTACTTGTACCTAGCCAAAAATACTGCACTTAACAGTAAGAGGCGATTTTTATTTCACCTTGAACAGCATTTCTCTTTATTGAATTTCTTCTCTCATTAGTATAGAGCTGATGGAGACAGGAGTTGTGGGGAATAAATTGCCTTCTCACCATGAATGCTTACATAGGTCTCTCCTTGATATGGCTGCATAGGTCACTGATATATGGTCAGGTCAGGCCATTAGGCCTTCCAGTAGTAAAACATACCCATTTGTGACTAATTCTGGAATGTTTTGTATATTTTTAATTAATCATATCTAATATATTCCATTTTTCAGCGAGACCCATCTTAATGTGATTTACAGGCTGTTTACACAAATCTAACTTTACTACCTATTCCAGCGCAACTACCTCTGGTGTGGAACACAGCAAGCATTCTGCACCATTAATACTATTGATTTTTAGAAAAGGAGGAGACTGACTTCCTTAACTGAAATTGCTGGAGACATTTAGATTATATTTTAGCCATGACCAGGGTTGATAATCCTGCTCTTGAGCAAAGTGCCATGGGCTCCTTAAGTATAATTTGGCCAGGTGCATGGCTTCCTGAGTCCTTAGAAATGAGGCTTCATGTGTCCTCGGACAATGAGGCTACCTGCTAGCACAGATACTCAACTGTCAACACTGCTACTTATCTATTGTACCTACATTAGAATACTGAAATAGAATAGTGCTCTATACTGTTAGGTAATTGAATCATTGGGAGCGGGAAAAGGTGCACATATAACTACTGCATAAATGTTTAATAAAGATATCTCGTACTTATCCACCAATCCATCAGCTATTTATACAGACTGTTCTACCACTTTATTATGTTAAATGTGTACTAATTGCATACACTAAAAGGACAACTTAAATTGATTACCTTGTTTATATTGTGTAGTTAAGGCTGGCTAACAAAGCAGCCTTTTCTAATCAATGTTTCTCTGAGGGAGAAATGGCAGGTATAACACAAATTGTTCTCTTTGAGAGAATGACTGACTGAATTTTACCAGTCAGTGGTCCTCTAATTATAGGAGCCCAACAAATATTCTGTGATGGGTCTACAGAAAGAAATTAGTTTGAGATGAGCACTGGGGAATGTCACAGGGAAAGTAAGGAAAAGAAACAATTTATGAGAGGATCTTTATTGATAAGATTTCCTCTTTCCCTGGGATGTTAACTAATCCTAAAATGGGCTGCTCCAGTTTAAATATTCAGGCAAATCATTGAAGTCACATGCATACTATAACTGGATTTATAACATCCATGCTGTATACCCAATTATTTCTTTCTGTGCAGTTTCATTAAGTTGCATCATTAAATACTTAGTGTTAGTGAAAGGATTTTGCATTAAAAGAATGAATTTTATCTGTATTAGTGTGGGGAAAATATGTATATATGTATGAAAATAGTCAAATTGATGGAAATGAAATCAGAACTGGGTTTTTTTGTTTTGTTTTAAAGATTCCCAGGGTGAGGTCATGTATTCTGTTAGTTTCTTGCAAAAAACATATGATTAGTATTTCCATTTGTTCTTGTTCATGACTTTAAAAGGTATATTCTCAACTCAGTGCTTAGGGTTTCTTCAGAGCCAAATTTTTAAATGTATTTAGGCACCTAATTCATATTTAAAATCAATGGGAGTTAGGCATCTAAATACCTTTAAAAATCTGGCCCAGAGTACCTGACCCCTCCCCAGATTCTATTAACATCAACGTGAGGCATTCTACTAATCCACCAAGCATCAGGTTCCAGTCTGGATTGCTGTAATTCGCTGAACAGTATTTGGTCTGAGAGTGGAAGCAATACAGAGCCTCTGACATGCACAGTGCAGCAACCTACTATCTTCTCCTCCCACATGTAAGTCATTCCCTGTGCTCTGATCTCTCCACAAGCTCCCAATCCTCTTCCGTTGCCAGTTCATGGTCTTGGACTTGGGCTTCAAAGGCATCAACAAGTCAAACCCTGCTATATCATTGGCTGCATCTCTATCTATGACACAACAAGGTAGGAGCATGCCTCTGATGAAATGAAGTTTATGAAGCTCACAACAGAGCGTATAGAAGCTCACAACAAAGCAATCATCCTCAATCAAGGGGATTCAGTTCTGGAACAATTTCCAGACGAGATGAGTCTAATCCAGAATATGACCATTTTCAGAGAACTCTGCAAGACCCATCTGTCATGGCAACAGGATGAACTATGCCTTAGGCCCCTTCAGTCCCCATGGAGTGTAGATCACAAACTTGGCTTCCTGCACCTTGCTGGGTGAAACAACGTGTTCCTACAAGTTTGAGACAGGATCTTTGGGCTGTAGCCCCCACTGGTTCCCAACCATGTTAACAATACAGACTCAACTTGCTCTGACACCAGTAATAGTTTCCCTTTGGGACCCTGTGGTTAACCATGCTCTGGAAACAATGTTTTCAAAACAAAGCATTATTGTTTCATAAGGAGCAGAGAGTAACAACCATAAAAGGCCTCCACACGTAGGTAATATTTACACCTTTGTAAGTTCCCCTCAGCCCTGCTAACACCATCTTTGGCAGGGTCTCTACTTTGGCCTATAATACCCCAGCTTACTAGCTTTGCCTTAAGTCCCGACTGCTGTATGATGCACAGCACCAGTAAGCACTTATAATACAACAAAAGAAGGTTTATTTAAGAATGGAGATTCCATTTGAAAATGAGAGTGAGGATCCTGTGAGTAGCCAGTGCCAGGGGCTCTAAGGGGACTTGGGTACACCTCATGTTAACCTACAAGGCAAAAATAGAGTACTATGGAAACCAATGGTTATAATACAAAACAAAATAAAATATGAACTAGAACCCACACTTACGAATAGTTACCTTTCCTATCTAATAAAGTAGGTTCCCCACCCTCCATCCCAAAATTCAGTTTGTTGCAGAACTGGCTGGCTTCTCAGAAATCAGAATCCAATCTTTCATGAAACTCCCCCACTCGACAATTGTCACCTCACCTCAGTGAAAGGCTGCAGAGTATCCTTTCTCGACCCTGGGATATGCTGAATCAGTCTTTTGTTTTCATTGACAGGTAGGGTGATCCCCAGTCTTTTATAATGTTCCTTTTTACCTTCAAGTCATTTTGAATGTTTGCAATTGTCTTTGGTGGTTTTCCATTGACAGTTCTGGGACGGAGCAAGGGCAGACAACTGAACCTTACATTACAGCGCCGGCTCACTAGAGAGGGGTAACAACTCCCTCCCAGCTGAGTGGCCCATCACAGAGATATATGACTTCCTGGTGCCTAACTTTTACTCCAAGAGCATAAGACATAGTTTTCAATATAGTTATATTATTCCTTAAATCTTACCCATACACACATAGTGATTTTGAGTATCAATAAGCTACAAGCTTTCAGCAGAGACCTCACATGTTCCCCTTCATGCGTAAATACCATGAAAGTGGTGTAGTAAGTTTGTCAGGACTAATACAGAGTTGCTTGTAAATTAGAGTGAATCCTTTGCCCATTGGCATCAATGGGCCTCACTGTTACAACCCTCAATGTATTCATAAAAATAATGCAGCTATTTCCTAGTTTGCAACAGCTTTTTTTGGATAAATCTCTATGCTTTATGTATCACCTTTTTCTTAGCTCTCCTTAGAGATTATGGAGCAAATTCTTTTCTCAGCTATACCAGCATAAATCTGGTATAATTCAGTGTACTTCACTGGAGTTATTTTGTATTTACACTGATGTAACTGAAACAGAATTTAGCTCTCTAACTCTTGGCATGGTCTGTCTGGGAATCCGAGGCTTTCGCTGGCAAAGAATAGAAAATACTTTTCAAAAATAGCTTTAGGGTGGTTCTTAGTGCTTTTTTTTCTGGAATTAAAACTACATAAAGGTTATTATTTGAGTTTTTTAAAGTGAATGGAGTGTCAGGATGAAAATACTCCTGGATGAAGAGATACAGGCACAGACATTGGCACACTTAGTTTCCCCATCCTGCACCAACAGGGCCGGTGCTTCCATTTAGGTGGCCTAGGCAATCGCCTAGGGCGCCAGGATTATTGGTGGGTGGTGTTTTGCCAGAGGGGGCGGCAGGCGGCTCCGGTGGAGCTGCCGCAGTCGTGCCTGCGGAGGGTCCCCTGGTCCGCGGCTCTGGTGGAGCTGCAGTAGTCATGCCTGCAGACGGTCGGCTGCTTGCGTGGCTCTGGTGGACCAGCGCGCGGGGCGGCGAAGTTGCCGTGCGCCTAGGGCACTAAAACCCCTAGCGCCAGTCCTGTGCACCGGTGCACACTTGCCTTAATGTACATGACCAATACTGTTTTGTCGTACACCAGTGTAAAACAATGGAGTTATTCCTGAAGTCAATTGTGCAAAGCTGGTAGAAGTAAGATAAGAATCAGGCCATAGACTTTGTGATTTACTAATAATTGCAGTAAAAATAATTATGTCAGAGGATTATGACATCAGTTAAAAGAGAAGCAATGCACACAGATGAATTTCTCAGATCCTATTCTGATGCAGATTTTTTTAAAGTAGAATGGGGAAGAGATGCAGAAAATACAGATAAGCCCAGTTGTCTCTGAAAAGATTTTTTAAAAAGTTTTTCCATGAGGTTTCAATGGGCCCTTCACTATATTTAGGACACTTGAGGTGATGCTATCCTCTTTTTTTTTTTTTTTTTTTTTTAATGTCCTGGGTCTGCCTCTCTGTCTCTGTTTTTGTTTTGTATTCTCTGTGTCAGATTCTAGTCATGCTTAAACTGGAGTCAGTGGAATTACACTACTGTAACTTAGCTCTTATGGTATTTAAGCTGACTAGATTGGTTTTATATGAAAATGCAAACTGCATTTTGTGTCAAAATGTGCTTGTATTTTGCATAATTATTTAATTGCCAAAGAAAGTCTGATGTAGTCTTAAAGTTAGCTCCTGGGCTATTAACTACTGTTTGTTTGATTGCTGTTATTGCAGGACAAGGAGTAATGTGACCAGTTGTGGCCTGGCTATCTTCTAGAGCAGCTTTCTGGCCACTTTGCACTGCCTGAGTAGTATAAAGCAGCCAGGCAGAGGGTTGAACCCTGGCTCTCCAGTTGCGTAGAAGGGCTGTATTTTCTGAGGGAATAAGTTAGCTGTAACTTGCTGAAGGCCTTGTTATGCAGAACAGTGGTTCTATGTTGTCAGCTATACAGGTTACATCAATGTAGTCTTCTCAGATGGGACCTTCGTTTTACTTGGCTCGCGCTGCCATTATTTTCAAAACAGTCAGCTAAAAAAAACCTCATTAATCTAGTTTCCTTTGGTAGGTTTCAACATGCTGTAACATAGGATGCCTGATAAAATCATTAGGATTATTTATTTCTCAAAGTCTTGGTGCCTTTACATGAGTAAGTGGCACAAGGCCAGCATTCTACTCGGAGAGCTAGTGTTTAAGTGTGTACAGTCAGGAAAACAAATTAGGTAGTATAGCCATTTGTTAAAGTAAGTAACTGGATACATTTGGGTTTAGGTAGTAAGCACTCTAATGGATGCCAAATTCACCCCAAAGCAAAAGAGAAGTCACACAGGCTTTCAGTTCATTCACTCAGAAAAAGATACTAAATGCATTTTAAAAACACCACCACCACCACCACCACCAAGAGGGTAATTTTTAGTTTTTCAATTCTCCATAGGTGGTGGTTTCCTTGATGAATTCCCTACTGCAATCCAGAGGAGTGGGCGATCATTTTTAAAAGAAGCTATTTCCAGGGGAGGGGCCAGGGTCAAAACCAAACTACACCTTTTCGCAAAAACATGCTTTGTTACTGCAAACAGTCAACCTAACTTATAGTACAGGTAATAAACTATTCTATCACAGCTGTTCAGTCTGCATTTCATCATTTCTTTCACTTGTTCTTTACAGCCTGATTGTGCTACCTTTGCACACTCTGAGTAGTATCTTACTCCTCAAGTTGTACTTCTTAATTAGGACTACCTGTGAACTATTCAGTATGGCTAAAGTTAGATCAGCATCTGATTCTATGTATTATATTGGTGTTTTGTATTTAAAAGGTAACTGAAGAGTTCTCTCTACTTACAACTTAATAACCATGTTCTGAGCTAAATAAACAATGAGTCCAAAGGCTGAGGTTTTATAGGAAATAAACCCTGAAACTGAAGGCCCAGGAGTTAATAAGCCCAGAATACAACAGCTGTTACTGAGTTAACAGAGCACACTCTCAAGTTGTTGCTACAATACAGAGATAATACAATATCAGGGTTGGAAGGTACCTCAGGAAGTCACCTAAAGTCCAACCACCTGCTCAAAGCAGGGCATGTGTTCTCCCTCTTCAAACCTCTGTGCTCTGCTGTTACTACTATAAAACTTTATGTTCTGATAGACTATTGCCTTCAAAACTCCTAATCCAAATGGTCACCAAAACCGGACCAATCTCAGCTTGTGAACTCTATCCTGTAATGGCACCTGCAAATTCCTGTGCTCTGAATCCTTGCACTCAAGCTGTAATACAGTTGACTCAATATGATCATTTCATTTTTTTGGATATCCAGGGAGTGTTATGGTAAGTAATACAAAGTCTGTTAGTAGCTGCTCAGATTAACAGCAATCTGTTTCCTGTATAAAACTATAGGTACTAAGTGCTTTCTCTGAGGTACAGAGCACCCTTAATTCTCAGTGATTTCAATAGAAGTGAAGGTGCTCAACACCTTGCAACTTCAGGCTCTATAAGTCTCTAATACTTTAACACATGGTTCTACTCTGAAAAATAACCGTGAAATGGCATTGTGAGGTAGTATTTTCTTGCATTGATTTGTGGACCAATACTAGTCAGTTTACAAGTTTTTTTTCCCCTAACTGCCAGCTCTGCAAATTCAATCTAGGATGGATTTTCCTTTTTCTGTGTCAGCACCAGTGTTGACGTCAACCAACATGACATGCCTGTGATGACACTTCTGCAGTCCCTTTGCATCAGTGGGCTTGCAGGGCCATAAATGATTGGCCCTAAAACTAGACCATAGTAAACAATTCTGGCAATGAGGTTGTCACAAGATGAATTGTGCATTAAACTCCCCGCTTTTAGTCACTCTCTCAAGTGGACCCCTGAGTTGACAGGCCTGGCTTCCTGAATCTCACTCTGGGTGGAATCATATAGTCCAACCACCTTAGAAGGGATTTCTGGCCTGCAGCCCTTCTGTTTCGCAAACAGGCTAATGAGACAGACCCCAGGCACTGTTTCACTCTGGGAACCTGTGACCAGTGAGTTGGTTAAAGAGACTCAAAAACAGCATTTCAAAGAAAATGGTGTGTATATATTCCCTCAAAGCTACAAAGCCCTTGGAGCCAAAGGTAAAAATAATAAAAGCTATATATACATGGCTCTTATTTATGCAAGCTAGCAAGGAAAGGTTAAGGTGTAAATTCCCCTGGGCCCAACTAAACTCCATCTCTAGGAGGAACACACTCTCTTGCTCACAACATGCTTTTTTGTCACTCTGTGTGTTTCCCTGCCAGCCTTTCAGCCCCAGTTAACACACTGGCCAGTCTCTGACCATTCATTCAACCCCCACCCTTTTCCAGGTCTGGGGTCTAGTAATGATTTTGTGTTTCCTATGATCTCTCTTCTCAGCCTCGGCAAAACAGATAGGTAGAAGCTCTGGAATAGCTTTTATGGTGGAGGTGCTGAAAGCTATTGAACAAAACTGTAAATGCTTTACATGATGGAAGCCATGCATTTGGTTGCTAATATTACTTCAAGCCAGGGTGTGCTGCCTCACCCCCAGAATACCTAGTTCCACTACTCCTGCAGGTAGGTATAGCCTCTTCACGGCTATAACCTGGGCTATTTTGTTCGAGTGTTTGTTGGGATGATCTTGACAATCCATAGGATACTGAGCACACTAACAGAGTAGTCAGTATGGGAGTACACATATGGGAAAACAACGGCCATCTTGATAAGAGAATTAGTCTCTGTACATTGTCATTTCATTCACATCTGCACACTATGGCTTGCCCACTATCTATGCATGTGCAATGTGGAGATAGTCATGTATCTGTTTTTGTTTGTATTCTAATGCTGCATTTGTGGAAATGAATCATCTCTATGAATGTTTTTTATTCAAATTAATTGGCTGGATTGCTTCCTAATTTTTGTTACAGCTGGAGTTGTAACAAGTGACTACGATAACCCGCAAAATGATTTTTCATGTTTTGGTACCTGTGTGACATTTGTCTGTGTGATACTATCTGAACATAAAATTTGAGACACCATTGAATTCCAGAGTATTTCCATATATATAGGAGCTTTATTTAAAAATGTACATATGAAAGTACTAGGTATAATTATGTTGGACTAAAGCTGTTTCTAAAAAGTGAAAGAAAAACATTTAGTTTTTTTTTTTAAGCTGACAAATACAACAGTTTTCTCACTATAATTTATGAAAAAAATTGTATAACTTAAGAAATGTAATATATTATGGGCTCAGGTCAAGTCTCTGGCAGAAAAAAATCCACAGGGAAGGGGCAGTCTACAAGGATTTTTTTAAAAATAAAAGTAAATTTAGCCAGTTGTGAAAAGTACTTGACTGACAGCCCTCAAATTTGAAATTCTGTATCAAAACCAGGGCCGGCTCTACTATTTTAGCAACCCCAAGCAGTGTGCTGAATTGCCTCCGCGGAGGGCGGAGGCAGTCCGTGTGTGTTAGGGCAGCATGTGTGTTTCCATGACAGCAGCAATTTGGCGGCAGCTTCTGTCTTCAACCAGAAGACAGAAGCTGCGCTGCCACGGACAGCTGAACATAGAAGTGGTCGCCAAACTGCTGTCGCTGCGGAAACGTACATGCCACCCTAATGGCACACAGACTGCCCCCGCCCTCTGCAGAGGCAATTCGGCACGCTGCTTGCGGTGGCAAAAACACACGGACTGTCGCCCCTTGCGGATTGCTGCCCCAAGAATCTGCTTGGAATGCTGGTGCCTAGAGCCGGCCCTGATCAAAACACTGCACAAATATGATATGAATAGTGGCAGTGCAAGCTTCTTATATGGCCCTGACAATTTGTCCAAACCCTGCTGTGGAGGAAACCACATCTGCAAATAAAAGGGTAGTTCATTCTACAGGCACATAGAATGCTTGGCCTCCTTGCTGAGCATACCAACTAATATGTTGTGTGTGTGTGTGTGCGTGTGTTTGTAGGTGGAGGATATTACCTAGGAATTGAATTATGTCCATCCATCTATTTTCACAAAGGATATTGAACAGCCATTGGATGGCAGAAACTGTTGATCACTACTGATCTGGACTGTTTTTTAAAGAACATTCTTGATTTTTAACATTTTAACTTTTACTTTGTAGCTCTATCACCTGCATATGGTGAAAAACCAACCAGAAGCTGCTGATCAGTAAATCAGCTTCTAAGCAGCTTAGTCCATGACAGACCCTTGGCAGGCTTTTGAAAGAGAAAAATAGGTGAAGAACTGGTAAACAGCACACTAGTCATTAATTTTTCAAGCCTACATATTAATGTAATTGGGGTCAAATTAGTGGTTGCTCCCCCAAGCATTCATGAGTTCACTAAACACTGACAGTAGTAAGGAAAATTGAGAAAGGCTATAGGAAAGTTTAGTTTGGCATGGGAGTGCAGAACCAAGCAAGGGAGAACTCCAGTGGGAGAGCCCGCTCCATCAGCTTATATGACAGCTAGAGTGAGCAAAGGAATTAGGTTACAGCAAGCCAGGAAATCAGTTAGGGGCAATGGTTAGCCCCAGTAGGAGAGCTTTTAGGCAGGAAACAGGAAAGACTGAGTCTGTTGACCCTCTGTTTTTAAAGTTCTTCTTTTATGAGCTCATAGACTGCTATCCTCATAGGTCTACTAACAGCAAAGCACAGAAGTGTTTGTTTCTTAGGTTGGGACCCTAGTTTTTCACGTGTTCTTAATAAGAGTTGTTACATGCATATATGGTGAGAATAGATTGTTTATGAACAAATCTCTCATAAAACCAAAAATATAGCTGCTTTTCTGTTTTTGGTAATGACACAAGGACTGGGAGCTATATTTTATGCTCTTTCCATACCTTTTTCCTGTAGGTTAGCATAATGAAACCTAAACAGGAAAAGGAATTAATATTTAGGCAGTGAATAAACTGCAGAAGTCACATAGGTCAATTCAGTAATGACCATCAATGTTATCTCTAACCCCAGTTCACAGCGACAGCATTTTAGATTTCTGCTCTCCACACACAATAGAGATGAGCCAGAAGTGAAATCCCTGTGTTGGCAGAATACATGTGAGCAATTATATAACCTCACCCTCGTGGTGTCTCACAAAGGCTGAGTCAAGTGTTTAGTTCTTATACCCAACCCTCTTCCCACTTCCACAAACATACACAAAATGAATGTATATGGGTTCTGCCTTCCTTCCAGCCTCAAGCTACCTTGAAATCATTAAGGCCCAAATTTTCAGGAGGCTCATAAATTGCTTCCATAAACTCCATGCATGCATCCATTTATGCATGTAAATTCCTGTTTACATATGCAAGTATGGGGTTTTCATGCACAATCGGATATATGCATACATATTTCAGGTGAAATTTAAATAGCTCCATTTGAACATTTGAGCTTAAGTGCAAAATGTATATGGAATAAGTAAACATCTATTCCTTTCTCTCCTGTGCTATGGCAAAAATGAGTAAACAGGTGTATTTGAAAATGTGTGAATGCATGCCTACATAATTTTTTTCAGTTACACACTGAAACATTATATGATATATTCAGACTTAAATAAAATATTGGTATCTGTTTTCAGCCCTGAAAGTAGTAAATTTATACTTTCAGAAAATTGCTGAATCTAGATATGGTGCTACAGTAGGCGCCATTAAAATGTAATTTTACATATGAAATGTGGGTTTGCAACATTCTTTTTTCAATCAAAAGTCTATTTTCTTTTGATAACTCTTTTTACTAACAGTGTCTTCAAGAGGAGAAGGGAAAAATACACCAAGCAACTGTTTTACTTTTCCAAATATAACCTGTTTTACTGTTCAAGCAGAGGTTAAAAACAATTAAAACTTTATTTTCAATAGAAAATGCTGGCACTGAAAAGCCTGAAGCAATGTAGACTTTGTGGTTCTGCTTTCGAATAGAAGGCAAGGTGGATGTGGAAACTAACTACTGAGGGCTAGACCTTTCCTGCTGCTGTCCTGGTGGACAAGCTGAAAAGACAGAATAGCCAGCTTCTATCCCCTTGTGTGAACAGTGGATCAGGATCTCTCCCTAGAGTTCCAAGAAATACTAGGAGAATGCTCCAGCAATCAGGTTGGTCCCACATAATGATCCACAGGGGACACTGTCTTTAGCAAGAGGGGATGTCTGCTTTTTCTGGTGGCTGGTTCATATGCTGCAGTTGGGAGTACATGCTGCTCCTGTGCAGTGAAGTGGGCTCCAAAGGATATCCCCATGCATGCCCCTTGTAATTAGTCCTTGGATCTCAGGTTTCCTTGAGCAGAGGACACCTTTGCCAGCATCCATGCTCTTCTTTGGAAAGCCAGCAAGAAGTGTAACCAGAGACAATATAAATAAATATTGTACAAAGTATGTCATGTAAGGTGCCAATGAAAAAGTTATGATTTGCTGAATATGATTATCCAATTTGCATGTATATCATTTTTGTATCTGAAGTTATGAATATTGACTATGTACCTGTATTTCAAATGTGTTTGCTCTTGTGGTAACAACCACAGGGTAATTTGCATCCAGTCTGGTCAACACATTGTCAATGGAGTATTCAAGCTGATGACTCATTAATGAACATAGTGGACCATTTAAGAAGGCGATCCATACCTGATGGACTTCCATGCAAATGTTCTAACTAGAGTATGGGTAATGCCTCTGCTATGACTCATTAAAGCATGCAAGGGTATGTGACTTGCTCGTGTGACTTCAAACTCCATCTTGTGCCTGTAATTTTCCACAAACTGAGACAATGGGTTTCCCTAGTAGAAGTTGTAAAAGGCACAGTGAAACAACTCAATTTTGCCTCTTTCCTGCTCTGATCTCTGGACTATGGACTTATACTAATGGGAGCATTCTAACCAAAGGACTGAGGATCTTCCAATCTTTTGGAAGCAACCAGAGACTTAACAAGCCAGCAGTTTATGCCATCACTGCTTCAAACCTGATACAAGAACTTTGCAATTATTGTATCTATTTGATTCCTTAACCAATTGTAACTCACTTCTTTCTCTTCTCTTATAAATAAACCATTAGATATTAGATACTAAAAGATTGGCAACAATGTGATTATTGGGTAAAATCTGAGTTATATATTGACCTGGGTATGTGGCTGGTCCTTTGGGATCAGAAGAACCCTTTGGTTGACACAACTGATTTTAAATAAACACTCATCATTAAGTCTAGTGTCTGGATGTTGAATCCGGGCCTGGAATACCTAAGGAGGTTGCATTTCTGACTTCTTATTAGCCAGTGTGGTGAGACAGAAGTTTACTTTTGTTGCTGGTGGTGGTTATTCTTCTATAAGATATACCCCTTAACATTTTGGGATATGCCTACACTATTGCTCAGCAGTTTTGTCTTAAATTTGGTATTCTCAGTTGTGACCCACTGAGGTACAGTGACAAGTTACTATAGGAAACAGAACATTCACATGCACAGAACAAAGTGTGTTAAAGATTGATACAGATGTTTCAATGTGGAAAGAAATTGTAGGTTGTAAATGGTAGGAAGTGTTATTACATTTCCCTGTCTTTGTAAGTGCAAACCTCATTGCCTATAACACAGATATCTTCTCATTAGTATTTAGTATTTGCATTATAGTATTGCCTAGAGGCCCCAGTCATAATCAGGGCCTCATTGTGGTAGGTGATGTATAAGCAAAGAATAATAGATAGTTCCTGTGCATCTGAGCCTGCTTAATATTTCATGGAGAGGATGTCTCAGATTTGTGAGAGTCACTTGTATATGGAAAGAGGTCTTGTTCTGCTCTGATGGCAATCTGGACTGTAAGGGAAAATAACTGGAGGCCAGGCTAGGATTGGGTCTGGCTTGGTGGACTTCGATATTGAATACTATGAGTCCAAGAGATAACTGTGCTCTCGCATCTAATATATTAGAACAGTGTAAGGCAATTTGTCTCAAAAATAATTTAATAATTGGATAACGCCACCATATAAAGTTAAATTCTCTAAACTTTGGGTGAAATCCTGGGCCCACTGAAGACTATGGGATTTTGCCATTGATTTCAGTATAATCAAGATTTCACCCTCTGTTCTCAGGGCTGTTCCTGCCATTGATTGCCATTGAAGAAATCAGTATTTGGTACAGAATCCTATCCAACATGGCACAGATTTTCCCTATGATCCAGTTGGACATGACTGTGGGGTACTTGTAGGCAAATTATCTTTTTTACGGTGAGACACACACATCTGTCAGTTTTGCACTACAGTAATAGTGTCATTCAGAGCAGAGTGGCTAGAGGGAAAAAAGTGTTTTCAGGTGTGTTGAGCACCCCAACTCCATTTCAAGTCAATGGGAGCTGGGTGCTCAGTGCTTCTGAAAATCAGGCTGTCTGCCTTTAGCCCAAATGACAGATCTGAAATTCAACCCTTCAAGAAAAATACCTGCTTTCTTTGGAACCACTCTAAAAAACAGTTTCAGCTTCCAAAGAGAGGGAAAGAGAGAGAAAGAGAGAGACCCTTCCCCAACCCAGGATACAGTATTCTAAAATTAAACCAGCTCTGCCTCTTCAGAATTATCATAACATCACAGAGAAGAGTGTTAAGTGAGACAGCCACAGTCTTGTACCTGATCATAATCAGAATCTATGGATTTCTTATTTCCTTCCCAGTTTTTATCACTGGTGACTTTGTCGTATGTAACATGCCTTTCCATTGCTTCAGACACATGGCCAGGCCAAGTGCACTGGTGGTATGTTCACTGTGTAAGGGGCTGTGTTCTCTCTCTCACACACACACACAGCAGCTTTAGCAAATGAACTTTAGTGCCCATCTTTACACAGATAAACTTCATGCAGGTTCAGAATTTTATATAAACTCAGACTTGCTCTAGTCAAATATTGCCATTGCTGCTATGCTGTACCCAATAATCTCTGTGTTTACTGATTAATGGCTAGTCTTACAGGCTTCTAAAAGAAAAGTAAAAATAGCTGTATGAAGAAAATGTTCTTCAATATCCTTCACCCTTTGCTGCACCAGGAAATTCCTACCATTCACATCTCCTCTGCTACCATGGGGTCTGGCTGCTCCCATCTTTCCCAAGAGAAGAGAATGTCCTGTATTGCTTCAGCCGTCATGCCAAGAGGGCACCACATTCTACCAGCCACACTTCTCTCATCCCTCAGACCTGCTCTGTGAATGGTTTTGCAAAGGAATCAGCACCACACTGCACAAAGTAAGATCACAATCTGGCTTGCTCCAGTCTAGAAAATGTGACCCAATCCATGCTAAACATTTTCCAATTCATTTCCTCTACCTCACAGGAAAATATGCTACATTATAGTTCTGGTTACAATATAAAAATTCAATCAAATTATGTGCAGCAGTCATAACTTGTTTTGCTTTTTGAAATATCACTAAAAAGATAGACAAGTACAGCCAGTAGAGTATGAATGATATCAAGCATTTTTATAACTGAGTCAAATCCTGAACTCATTTAATCTTTATTTAGGAAAAACTCCTATTGAGCCCAGTCCTGGGAAATGCCGCGTGCCTTCAACTGCCATAGAAGAATTGGGCCGATTGAGTTCAATGACCATACAGCCCGAGCAAGGATCGTGTAGAAAGTGAGGACAGCCAATTCAGTGTTTGTGAAAAGACTGGTAATAAGGAAAACAAATCAGAGGAAATGGATTTCTGCTATGTTTTAACAGTTAGAAATGTGTGAAGGAGACGAGTGGGATTGAAGACACCATGGCAGGGTACGGATCAGCAAGTAGGCTGAAGGAATGTGATGTCTGGGTGTGAAACCACATTTTTTACCATTGATTTTTACCTTGATAGTATGTGGTTTTATTACCTGAGCTTCTGGCATAGTCTTGGAACATTAAAATGGCAGATCTAGTTTTCTGGATTGAGTTATCTGATAAATTGTCCAGCAAAAACATAAGTCAGCCTGCCTAAGCTGAACTGCAAAGCAAGAGGCTGTTGTGCTGGTTTATGCTGATAAAGAACTTTATTCAAATAATAAATAGAGGGAGTCAAGATGGTGCTGTGGAAATGACATTTTCTATTGGTAATAGCCCAAAGTAGAAAAATGAACTCCACGCTTCTCATTCCTTCCTATTGTCCCTCCCACCTCTTTCTTCCAAAGCCATTAATTATATTCAAACTTGGATCAATTTTTGATTTCACACACACATCAGCAAACTGAGCTGTGTCATTAAGTGTATCAAATTTGGCATTTTTAAAACAGCATATATCTGCTTATGTATCTTTTGTGATTCAGAGACTTTCAGTGCATGGACTTTTGAGAGGATGGGAATGGTGGAATTCTTGAAATTTAGCACCTCAAGTACAATAAGCCCTTTCATTTAGATGTAGTAAGATTCATGCTCTCAATGATTGTCACATCATATGATCAGTCTTTCATAAACCACACCATCTGTAGGTTGTCATTCCCAAATCCTTGTCCACATGGCAGCTGTCTTTTATAAATCTAGATGGATGCTCATTTTAGATCATTAAAAAGAAACGGGTCAGCGATTCCCAGGCCAGAAGGGACCATTGTGGTCATCTAGTCTGACCTCCTGTATAACACATGCCAGAAGACTTCCCCAAAATAATTCCTCCAGCATATTTCATAGAAACACATCCAATCTTGATTTTAAAATTGTCAGTGATGGAAAATCCGCCATGACCCTTCATGTCTTTTTCCAGTGGTTAATTACACTCATTGTTAAAACATTTATGTCTTTTTTTCCAGTCTCAGTTTATCAAGCTTCAACTTCCAGCTACTGGATCATGTTACAACTTTTCCTTCTAGACTGAAAAGTCTATTATGAAATATTTGTTCTCCCTGTAGATACTGATAAACTGTAGTTAATTCATCCCTTAACCTTCTCCTTCTTAGGTCAGACTTACAGCACTTATTGTATTTATCACTATATATGATTTCTAGTCATTTAATCATTCTCATGGCTCCTCGCTGAACCCTCTCCAATTTATCAAAATCCTTCTTGAACTGTGGGCACTAGAACTGAACACAGCATTCCAGCAGTAGTCATGCTAGTGCCAAATAGAGAGGTAAAATAATCTCTTTACACCTACATGAGATTTCCCTGTTTATGCATCCCAGGATCACATTAGCTCTTTTGGCCACAGAGTTACATTGGGATCTCATGTTCAGCTGATTATCTATCACGACCCCCAAATCTTTTTCAAAGTCATGTCTTCCCAGGACAGAGTCCTCCATCCTGTAAGCATGGCCTACAGTCTTTGTTCCTAGGTGTATATATTTACATTTAGCTGTATTAACATGTATATTATTTGCTTGAGCCCAATTTACAATGTGGTCCAGATCACTCTAATACAGTGAACTGTCCTCTTCATATTTACCACTCCCCCAATTTTTGTGTCATCTGCTAACTTTATCAACGATTATTTTGTTTTCTTCCAGGTCACTGATAAAAGTGTTAAATAGCATAGGGCCAAGAACCGATCCATGCAATACCCCCACTGGAAACATACTGGTTTTAATCCATTTAATGTTGAAGATTAGAACTCGGGTGGGTGAGGTAGAGGATAGTTTGCTACCTTGCACTGATCTAAATCGTGTACTTCAGCTAGCTATGTGACTCAAGAGAAGAGGAAGAACTCTGTGTAATTTGAGGCATCAGAAGCTACTCCTGTTTTTTTACGTCAATGTTATCAGAGTGGATATGTTAGTTTATATTTGGCAATAAGAGACTGGCGTGTGTAGCACTAACAGTGTAGCATGGAGATGACTTCTGAAGCCATTTAAAAAAAAAAAAAAAAGGATTTACAAAAAGGGTCCATAAAGACCCCAGAAACTGAATGCTGTTAATCCACAGAAGAGATATAACAATGGTAAGGGATGTGCCTAACCTGTCCTTGTAGGGACCACTTCTAGGCCCATTCAATGTCTTCATTAAAATTGCCTACAAGCATGCTGTACAAGATGGGGTTTTTGTATGTAAAACGGAGACCTGTCTGCTAGTAGCTGACCTAAGATTATTGACTTATTTACACAGACCCAATAGCACTCAGATGCTAGTGACTCTTGGTCTTTACTGAAAAACGAACCTACTTAAAATAACTTTTCAGATTTTTTTTTTTTTAAACAGGTTCTGCTTACAGGTAAAAAACACAATCACTGCTGCTCTAGATAGCCCTGACACATCTAGAGCCAAAAGATCCCTGTCCATTTCAGCTCTGTGCTGGAATGGATTTATCCAAATATGGTAAATCTTTTAGAACCTGATCCTGCATAATCTTCATCTTGTGACTTCAATGCACTGACCTGCATGAGTAAGAATTGCATGTGTGAGTTAGACCATATCAATTTTTGTAACTTTTATGTGGCCTTGCCAGAAGACCTTTGTGCTATTTTCAATTTGACCTTGGCAAATTAGTATACTCTTGTATGTGTGGCAAAAAAACCAGATAAAAATGTATATAGACAAGGGTGGTGAAAAGTGGGCAACGTGATAAGTAAAGGGTAAAAATTTCAAAAGCGGCTGAGTTGCGTTTTCAAAAGTGACATGCATACCTAGGAGTCTAATTTCTTTTGACTTCCAATGAGACTTAAGCTCCTAAATGACTACATCACTTTTGATTTAGTGATTTAGGATCCTCACTCATTTTCAAAAGTGACTTTGGCACTTTGAGGCTTAACTCATTGAAAGTCAATAGAACTTTGGTTCCGAAATACCTATGTCACTTTTGGTAATAGTCCTAGTCTCCTAAAACATTTAGGTGCTTTTGAAAACTTTACTCACAATCCTATTTCATCCTTTTGGAAGGAGCAGTCTATGGTTTATCCTGTAGCTTCATTGACGGCCTAATTCTGCCACCCTCTCCATGCGTAATCCTGCTGAGTTCAACAGGACTATTTGCAGAGTAATGTTCAGTGTGAGTAAGGTTGCAGCATTGGGCCCTAAGTGCTAAAGGAACATGCTTCAGATGTTAGAGAACTGATATGTTTTTCAGCCTAGATATGATAATATCTCCCAAGCATGTCTCTCTATTTCAGAGTGTGCAGTGCTCTCTGCTGGAAGGTTGTGGTGGGGAGTGGTCTTGGTGAGAGGGAGACAGTTAAGACTGTGCTTTATTCCTAATTCTATCTCCTGTATTTCAGCCTCTGATCCTTTATCTAAGTTGGCTGCTATTGTCATTTGTTGAAACCGTGGCTAGTATATGGCAAAAAGTGCCCTTGGTAACATCAATAAGCTCACTCTTCAATTTTTCCATCCTCATCTCATTAATTTGTTCTTGGTACCAGCTGAAGTTCAGGCTATCCCCACAGGCTATCACATTTTCCTGGTTCCTTTTGACCTACTGTGGGCATCTCATCATTAACACCTCCAGGATCTTCCAGTTTAAAAACTGCACAATTTCTTTCTGGGAGAGTACTTTGAGTAAGTGATGGAACATGTTAAAATTTTCATTGAATCAAAACTGATTCCAGATGGTGTTGCCAGATGCACAAACTGTTTCTTGTCTAAGTAGTACCCCCTTCATTGGCAAACTAGGTGAGGCAAGAACACTGGTCAGATGTGCTGCTACTGGCCATTCATCAAATATTCTTTTCTCTCTAAAGTCCATGCCCTGTGGTACGCTGAACAGTTCCAAATCTACAGGCAGGAGCTAAGAAGGGTGAGATATGGGCACTGTGTGCAGATGGGGTAATGGAAATTGAAATTGTTTAGTGTTCACATTTTTGGAAAATATGCAAATACATTCCCAGACTAAGGGTAGGTTCTGTACCAGTTTTCTCTCTTCCTGTTATTTAGCAAATAGTATCCAGAAACACTTGAAGTTCTCTTCCATAGGTTCTGAGAAACTTTTGCCTCTTCATAATTTCAATTTTTCAAATATAGCAAAAACATTTTAAATAGGCTCTAGCAGCTTGTTACAGGACACTGAATATCTTCAGGGATTATTAATTGGATAACTGAAGGATTTTGACTCCACCTCAGCTCAGTAATGAATGAAAGCTGTTGCCATGGCTGTTTGGTCTATTAAAAAAAAAGATGGTGCTCACAGTCCAGTTCCCATTCAATAGTGACTATACCACAGTACCTCCAACAAAGCTACACTGTGTGGCACCTCTGTGTGCAGTCTCAGCAGAGAGGAGAAGAAGTGACTGGACATAGAGACCGAACTATCCTTTCATCCCTAAAAGTGGCTCTTTCAGGTCAAAGTTAAGGTACATCAGTATAATACTAAGTAAGTGATGCTTTTAGAGCCCCCGTCTTTGCTTATACCTGCTCAGTGGATAAAAATAGAGGACTTCACTTTCCAGAGCTATCAATCTTTTACTACTGCTAAATTAATTTTAAAATGATGCAAACATGTTAGTAAACTTCTTCCATACCAGTGTTATGTGGTATGATTGCAATTCTGAAGTTATCTGGAGATGTGAGTTCCTGTAATCCTGTTGGCAAGATAAATGACAAGAAGAGAAGAGTGATCTAGGCATTCAAATGAGCTGTAAATCTTCTCTTTCCACTTATATGACACCTGCCAGAAGGACTTATATGAGAGTAAGATAGAGCCTTTACCATCTCACTGGTGTCAGAATGAATATTGCCCATCCTGAACTTCAGACTAATATACATTTATGTGGGAATACCACGTCTGGCAAAGTGGGAAAAGGTAAAAATATTTTTAGAGGAGGCCAGTTTACATATAGTTTTGTATGTATAATTGTACATACTTTTGTAAATGAGTTTGCAAAGTCCTTTCTTTGGGATTCCTTCTGGGTAGAAAGTTGGGTAATAAGTATTTTGGGATAGATTCGGGTATGTTCTGACCCTTTGCCTCTCTCCATGTGGGCGAGCTATCATCTGTAATACTAAGGTCCGGCACTACCTGCTAATTGACCCCAACATAGGACTCATGTTGGTTGAGGAGAGGAGGTATGGTTAGAGTATACTCTTTAGGGACCATTGGCATCTGGTGTATGTTAAGACTACCATTCCGAGAGTTATGCTGGGGCCAGTGGAGATCCACTTTTATAATTTTAACTGGCTCCCTGACAATCTCCGCTCTCTGTCATGCTGAGCAGAAACACATTGCTGCAGAAACTCTGAACTATCATATTAAATCATTAACTGAAGTTGCTTCTGTATAATTAATAACCAAAAAAGCTCAAGGTTCTAAATTAGACCCTTTCACAAAATCTTCTACAACTGTTTTGAAAAATATGGTTTTCCTTAAAAAACTTACTCCTTCTGCAAGAAGCATTTTTTCTAAGTCAGAGATCCATTTATATAGTGTGTCACGGAAGGGGAAAAAAGGCAGCAAACAATGAGGGATGGAATGGTCAAATTCTAAAGAGAAGAAACACAAAGCATGAGACTCCTGAAAGCAGCTGTGCTTCTATTAAAATTCCTCAGGCACAGTGCAGATTTCTATATGGCTTTAAACCTCTCCAAGTACCCAGTTAATTATCATTGTAGCTGGGTAGCTAGGGAGAAGACTTTTTTGGAAATGTGCTGTTATTGTGGTTCACTTGGGCCAAGCCAGGGCAAGTCTTAGCTGATCTCTGACCCTGGAAGTTAAATGCTTGACCTCCTCAGCACAGCAGGAAGGCAAAGATATCAAGCGAGGCAATTGGCCAAATTCTGGTTTGAATTGCACCAGTTCAACAGCACTCTCTCACCAGTGAAAGTGAGAGTAGAATTTGGTTTTCTGAGCTGACTTAAAAGAATGTGAGAGAGAAATCCACTTAACAAGTACAAGACCTTGTCTCCATTTGGATGATCATTTCAGCAGCCTGCACTCTGTAACAAAAAACTTTTATGTAACTTAAATATCCTCTTCTGATATTTGTCCGTATTTTCTACTGATGAGAAGTTTTATAACAGTACATAAAACATCAACTAATGCAACAGAAATAAAACCATATCTCAGCTTTCAAAAGTGTTTAGTTGGTAAAGGTACCTGATCAAGAAGTTTTTGATCCTGCTGACCAATCTGCTCCACTTAGTGGAAATGATGAAGTGACTTGAAACCAGGCTAATTTACAGCCATTTAATCAGTGTAGGGGACAGTCTGCTTGGAAGCTGAAATCGTCATGAAAGCATAATGCCAATGTTTTCCTCAGATAGCCCTCCTCACTATCAGATGCAAATGAAACGGACTGGCCTGTGTTTTAAACAATAGAGAGCATTTTGGGGGAGATTTGCATTCAAATGTATTCTGCTCTGCTGTGAAGCCACCACATGTCAAGAGGGTAGGAAGGATCTCATGATGAAGCAGCTAGGGTGACTTGAAAATGAATGTTTGGAATTCCTCATCCAATTCCACTGGGGATTTAAATGAAATATGGCTGATGTACTGAGAATGGTATATGACACCCAGCCCATAAGTCATCCATACTCTCTGTGTTGTTTTGTTGAAGTTGAAAGCTAGTACAAAGCTGAATTGCCTTGAGGGGATATTTGTGCCAGTTCAATATGGAGGTGATTGGTGGGTCAGCATAAAGCAGAGGTTCATTGTACTGAATTTGGCTCAAAGCCATTTATTACAGATCTTATTTTCCACTCGAGGGTCTGCCAACTCTTAAATATTCTAAAGTGGAAAAAGAAAATTTAAAAGTTTGTTGCACTAACATTAGAGAATGGCACTTTATCATGATATGCTGATCAGATTAATTCCTCCACTGGACATACAGTGTAGAAAACTGAAAAGTAAAGTTTCTGTATAAGGCTACAGTGAGGGATTTTTCTCTGTCTTTGACATCCTTTATGGAAATTGCTTTACAGTGCCTAGTGAAGGAATGCCTGACTCCTTTCAACTGTCTTCCTTATATACTGGGTGGTGCAGCAGTAGTTTTCCTGGTCAGCATTCTTACCCAGAATACTTCTTAGTTGTTAACTGATACATAAGACAGCAAATTTAGCTACCAATGCATTAACTGATTTAATAGAATTATTGCAACTCTCTCTTTGTGACATGCAATTTCATCTGACTTATTTTTGTAGCAGGAGGTCACAGAATAAGGTGACCAGATAAAAAATGTGAAAAACGGGGACAGGGGGTAGGGGGTAATAGGCACCTATATAAGAAAAAGCCCCATATATCGGGACTGTCTCTATAAAATTGGGACATCTGGTCACTATCACAGAACCTCAGATGACTTATTAAATAACTTTGCTTGCTGACAACAGCTTCACCTAAAAGTCTGGCCCTGCTGTCTGGTTATAAATAGTTCATCAGTGAACAGAGAGTAAACATTGTACTGTGAAATCCCTTGATCCCTTTGTTCTATTGACATAATGATTAATTCTCTGTTTATAGAACATATTGTAATATCCATAGTGCACAAATATTTTAAATATTTTCCATGTGTTCTGAAGTACAAAGTTTTGTTTTGGCTATTCCTTGCTTCTTCACTTGTTAAGCTAAGATTTTAAAAACATCTTTCTGTTTGTACATGTCTTTACATACTCTTCGGGGATGTTGATTCCTAAGACTGCATGTCCCCAGTAAACATTTTGGAAAATATTCTATAACTGTAAGAGTATGCATTCAATCTAATAGCAAAAGATATGAGATGATCTAATTTTATTGCTACTTTCTGTATTTTCCCTGAAATTAACATGGGTCAAGATCCACTCAGAACAAAACTGAGAGCACTGAACTCATTCCACACAGGCCATTAAATGCCAACCACTGTCAAAGTGCTTCTTCGAAACACTTACAGCATGAGAAGGCATAGTGCAAGCTTCCTCAAAATGATCGTTTCCCCATATCAGGGCAATTTTCTTCATCTCTCTTCCTTTTTCTTCTCTCTTTCTCTGTTTGTCAATCTGAAAGTATGTGCACGAATGCCCTTTTTGGAGCTTGCATCAGTCTAAAACTTTGGAGCCAATAAACAATTTAAAAAAATACCATTTTAAATACGTAAACTAAAATAACATTGTGTGTGCCCTCAACATGAAATTAGTTACTATTGCTAAGGAAAATATTGTACACATCTGATTAACTCAAAGATGACTTGTAGCTAGTGAAGGAGTGCCTGACTCCTTTCACCTGTCTTCCTTATATACTACATGGTGCAGCAATGGTTCAACAATTTTTGAATTTCAGGTTGTTTCTCAGTTGGCATTCATAATACAGGAGAACACATGAAGCAACCAAGCACTGTTTTTTATTTGCTTATTTTCCTGATTTTTAAATTAAAAACTAGGACATATACAAATTCCATTTTTATCACATATCTTCATTTAAACACTAAACTAGGAGAAAAATATATATTTGTTGCCAATTATTCATTGAAAGCAGAAGACTAGAAATATTTCATATTTTTCTCATTTAGTGAGCAAAGTGTATAAATATAGTCTTACTGCCATCACTAAAATTCCCTTTTCAAAATGGTGCTATTAAAATTTTATATGAACTTTTCTATCACTGTTTTATAAGGGCACATGCATTTAATATCAAGAAATTGATTCAGATGAGATTGATTCAGATGAAAGGCACAAGAGACCATCAAATAATAGTTCACTCCCAAAAGAGCATTTCAAAACAGATCACCTTTGAGAGAGGTTTGTGATCACCTGAAGGGATTTTGAAATTCCCCTGTGACTAGCACCCACATTTTGAATGCTGTCCAAACTACAGAACAGTATTTTGTTATGAAAAACTGTCCTGAACTTCTCATTAGGGCAGACTTTCCAGTGACAAAACTTCTTTCTTTAGGTATATGGGTACTTTCAGTTTAAAGTCCCACCTGGAGTTAAGTGCTTGCAGAATCTTGCAAAAACAGGGGAAGAAAGTAAACCACATTGTTTTTCAAATCTCAGAAAAGGTTCCATTGGGATTCAGTCTGAGTTTTGGGTGAAGGTTCATTTTGTTTATTTTTTTACTTGAATTGGTCCACCCAGCTGTTCAACATTGGTACCTATTTATCATTTCAGTTTGTGGGGAAAGGGTGGGGAATTGTGGTGTAGAGTTGAGATGAAAGGCACCACCAGGAAGCAGTTGCCTTTGATTAGTGGGTTTGCCTCTAGCCCTGTGACTTGATTAGATAGACTAAAGTGCAAGAATACACAAACTTAGCCTCCCAAGGCCAAGGGCTCAGTAAAGTTGCCAGCTGTGTCTGCCTGAATGCCAGTCCCCATCCTTTGAAAAGGAAATCTGTTTTATGTCTGCTTCTGTTTGTTTTTGTTTGTGTAATTAACTAGCCTTATTTTGAAAGTCTCCATCAGAAGTCTTAGAACTCTGTTAATCACAGTATACCTAACCCTGTACCAGCATACATTTGAAGTTCAAATTATACAATGACCCTTAGATCTGAAGAAAATCCTCAGCCAAATCATGATTGCACTCCACATCAGAGGTAGTTTTATTGTTGCTATTAATAACAGCAATAATAGTAATGAAAATTATTATTCTAATTATTTTTATTGTTTTGTATTACCATAGCATGTCAGACCCCTCCTCATTGACTGTTCTAGGCCCTGTATGATCACAGAACAAAAAGCATAAGACAAGAAACAACAGATGGATACGCACAGGTAGACAGGAGAGTACAAGGAAACAGTGAGACAACATCGGTCAGCATGACTGGCAGTGTTTGCAACACATCAGCAGCCGAACCATTGTCACATTTATTGTGGGCAGCACACCACAAGTTTATTGTGGGAGCGTTTTAAGGAGAGATTTGAAGGTGGATAATGAGGTAGTTTTGAAGATGTTTACAGGTAGCTCCTCCCAAGCATGAGAGGCAGCATGGGAGAAAGCATAAAGGTGCTTGTTTGAAAATTTAACGAGTGGGTGATGGAGGCTGACCTCACGGGTTGATCAGAGACAGGAGTCAATATTTCAATAGTAAATCAGAGATGATACGTAAGGGAGAATAGGCCATGAATGGCCTTGAATGTAGGAAGACCAGATAGCAAGAATGAAAAATCAGGACAGAGTGTGTGTGGGGAAGGGGGAGTGCCGGGGAAGGGAGAAGGGGGCGGGGAATAGGCACCTATATAAGAAAAATTCCCGAATATCAGGACTGTCCCTATAAAATTGGGACATCTGGTCACCCTACTTAAATGTGAAGACAAGAAAGGTATGTTTGATGCAATAGAGAAGAGAGCCAGTGGAGGGATTCAAAGAGAGCGATGATGTGATCAAAGAGATGGGCTAGGAGAATAATAATTGCAACAGCATTCTGAATGGATATGATTAGGGTAAGATTTCATTTGTCAAGGTCAGAGAAAAGGATGTTGCAATAAATGAGATGTGAAATGATGAGACTCTGGATAAGAGTTTGTCCTCTGTTTATGAGCCAGTATTGGTTTGTTTAAAAAAAAATTGTCTGTAAATTGGCCGGCTACACTTTTTGTGATCTTTTTTCTACGTGGTTAACCATTATCTGTTGAGGAAGCTATTTGTAATACATTTGGAAGATCATATAGATTTGTTGGGTTACATCAGATAAGACCATTAGATCCACTTCTAGATCTGATTGACCCCATGTGAGAGTGACCATATGTTTCCTTTTGAGTTAATATGATATAGTTTATCCCGGTCCTTGAGAGGACGATTGAAACTCTTTTCAACGAGAGAATAATGAATAACAAATTTCCAGGAAGAATTTTTGGATAATAAGAAGTCATGCTATAATCTGCAAAGTATGTACAAACTTTCTCATAAATACCTGCTGATTGTCCCAATATTCATGAGCAATCAACACTAGCATACCAGACCCAGGAATTGGATTCACGAGTCCATTCACAAACCCAGATTTTTAATTATTAATCTACTCTAGGGCCTTTGCATGACTACAGTTTTAAGCCAGTGTAATGCTGTTAAATCAATGGGCTTACACTGGTGTAAAAGTGGAATATCACAGTGGTGAATCAGGATCCGCCTATCTGTGGTAGCTTTTTACTAATTTTACTTTAGCTTACTATTTTGTCTCTGACTAAAAATTCTTTGTGTGCCTTTACAGACAGCACACTTTGTGCACTCAGAAGATGTGGAACCTCCCTGAAGTACAGATGAGCTGCACAATTCTCCATGGCAACATGAGGATGTGTGACATAAGGCCACGCAGGTACTGCTGTTCTATCCAGAGTGCACTGAAGGAGGTAAGATATCGACTAGTAAGGAAACCATTAGTATTTAAGTATTAAAACCTCTACTTTTTATTAAAAAAGGTACAGCTCTTTACCCTCAACTGTGTTGGGCTGATATTACTAACTTTAATTGACTGCATATACCATTTAGCATTTTGTTCTTCAGTCCACTTTCCCTTGGGGTCGGGAAGGAATTTTCCTCCAGGGCGGATTGGCAGGGGCCCTGGAGGTTTTTCACCTTCCTCTGCAGCGTGGGGCATGGGTCACTTGCTGGTGGATTCTCTGCAGCTTGAGGTCTTCAAACCACAATTTTGAGGACTTCAATAACTCAGTCATGTGTTAGGGGTTGTTATAAAAGTGGATGGGTAGGGTTCTGTGGCCTGCTTTGTGCAGGAGGTCAGACTAGATGATCAGATTGGTCCCTTCTGACCTACGAGTCTATGAGTCTATAAGTTATCTGGCTGAACAAAATAGAAAGATAATGGAAATTGGTTGTTGCCAATACAGCTCTAAAACACTCCTTATACTCCACCCTGAGAAAAGGCTGCTTTCATTAATCACTGGAGGAAAAAGGTAGTGGAATCGTTACAGGGTCCAAAACCTTTCCAAGTTCATTGAAGGAAGCTATGCCCTAAATAGGGCTTGGGTCATACTAATTCAACTGAAAAAACAAAACAAGCTATCACAACTGTGTGCACTGTCCTTGCATCTGTTTTAGCATTTCAAAGCCAAATTTTCTACAGAGTTCTTAGGAAAGAGATTCCACAGCTTAAAAGTTAAGTCTTTATCAGAAGATGCCCAAGCGTAAGAGTGATCTCATTCCATAACCACATTATTAGTATACTACCGATGATTAATGTTTACATTTTTTGAATAAATATGAACTTGACTGTTCTGAATTTTGTAAACAAGAGTTAGATTAATAGCTATTAAGGCCAGAAAGGACCATTATGATAATCTAGTCAGAGTACTGTTGCATTTGCAACGTAACTGGTGCACTCTACCATTTTAGAAAAATAACTCCTCTGGAAGCACAACCAACTGAAATGTTTTGCATTCACCAAACCATAGACGATCACAATAAATCCACATTTTACTCATCAGTAGTTTTCTAAGCTGTGTATGACTGTATAATATATACACTTTGTACTTTAGTTTCTAGTGGTTGAGCTTGTTCTTAATGTTATTGGCTGAAAAAAAATAATCAGATAATTGAACAAATATCCCACTTCTGTGGTAAAATCTAGGCCCCGCTGAAAACAATAGCAAAACTCTCATCAACTTCAATAGGGCTAGGATTTTACTCCAATATCCCTCATGTGAAACTGGACATACACTAATATGCACTTATATTATTAAAGGAAAATATAAAGTGTGTTTATTGTGAAGTCTTGCTGAACAAATCAAATTACCAGTATTTGGGCTATTCTATCAGTAATAGAGAGATTGCTGTTAGTTCTAGTTTTTAATCTTTTAAATGTGTTTTTTGGTCACAGGATTATAAATTTCACAGTATACATAGGGAAAGACTTGTTTAGCCATTTGTCAGGTCCAGCTGTGTCTTTTAGAATTAGTGTTATTGGAAAGATTTCAGAGTGGTAGCCGTGATAGTCTATATCATCAAAAACATTAAGGAGTCCTTGTGACGCCTTAGAGATTAATATACCAATGTGATATGTGCCATCAATGCCCTTCTGCCATGTACATTGGCCATACTGGACAGTCTCTATGCAAAAGAATAAATAGACACAAATCTGAAATCAAGAATGATGACATTCAAAAAACAGGAGGAGAACACTTCCATCTCCCTGGACACTCAATAACAAATTTAAGAGTGGCAATTCTTCAACAAAAAAACCTTCAAAAACAGACTCCAGTGAGAAACTGCAGAACTGGAATTAATTTTCAAACTGGACACTGTGATGGGTTAGATCACAGAAACCCCTTTGGGACTTCCACCTCATGTGCTGGGACTACCTCTGAGCCTGTTTTCCCTGGAATCTTAGGACTTCAGTACTTTGCCTTGTTTGAGCCAGACATGCCTGCCTGCTAAAAACACAGACTCAGGTTTGAACCACATCCCCCAACAGCTACAAGTTTAACTGAAAACAGTTTAAGAAGTGCTTCTGTCTCCAGCACTCAAATACTCAGCTCCCAATGGGGTCCACACCCCAAATAAATCCATTTTACCCTGCATAAATCTTATACAGGGTAAACTCAAAAATTGTTCACTCTCCATAACACTGATAGAGAGATATGCACAGCTGTTTCTCCCCAACCCCCAGGTATTAATACTTACTCTGGGCTAATTAATAAGTAAAAAGTGATTTTATTAAATACAAAAAGTAGGATCTAAGTGGTTTCAAGTAATAAGAGACAGAACAAAGTGAATCACCAAGCAAAATAAAATTAAACATGCAAGTCTAAGCCTAATACAGTAAGAAACTAAATGCACATAAATCTCACCATCAGAGATGTTCCAATAAGCTTCTTTGACCAACTAGACTTCCTCCTAGTCTGATTCCAGCAATCACTCCCACCCCTGTAGTTACTGTCCTTTGTTCTAGTCTCTTTCAGGCATCTCCTTGGGGTGGAGAGGCTATCTTTTGTGTCAGCTGAAGACAAAATGGAGGGATTTCCTAGCGCTTTATATAGTCTCCCTCTTGTGGATGGAAACCCCCTGTGTTTTCCTATGCAGCATCACAGCTACAAGATGGAGTTTTGTAGTCACATGGGCAAGTCACATGTCCATGCATGACTCAGTTCTTTACAGGCCAATGCCATGGTTCCCAGGAAAGCTCAGATTTGGGCTGGCATCTATGAAAGTCCATTGTCAGCTTAAGTGTTTCTTGACTGCGCACTTACTGAGAATAGTCTTTTCTCAAGAAGCTGACCAAACGCTTTACTGAGGTTACTTAAAATCAAATAAGTACATAGCCAATATTCATTACTTGGAATAAAAAAAATGATACATGCATACAAATAGAATGAATATATTCAGTAGATCATAACCTTTGCGGAGATATGTTACATGGCATATCTAGCATATTTCTATAAAGCATTATGGGGTATAACGTCACAGATACCGTCAAATTAGTCCTGAATAAAGACTGGGAATAGATGGGTCACTACAAAAACTAATTTCCCCTTGCTGATACTCATACCTTCTTGTCAACTGTTTGAAATGGGCCACCTTGATTACACTGGCCTCATTAGCACTACAAAAGTGATTTCCACCCCTTCTTGTCAACTGTTGAGAATAGCCCATTTCAACCTTAATTGAATTGGCTCGTTAGCACTGACTCCCCCCACTTTGTAAGGCAACTCCCATCTTTTCATATGCTGTATATTTATACCTCCCTATTGTATTTTCCACTCTATGCATCTGATGAAGTGGGTTTTAGCCCATGAAAGCTTATGCCCAAATAAATTTGTTAGTCTCTAAGGTGCCACAAGGATTCCTCATTGTTTTTGTTATTGGAAAGCAGCACTATATGCATTCCCACATCAGGTTGCTCAACTCCCCACTTCTGCCAAAGATAAAGTTAATATCAGATGGTGGTGTTTGAGGGAATGAAGTATTAATCCTCCCTATTTTATATTTTATTTTTATTTTTTGCATTTAGCCTGATGAAGGTTAATAATTATAGCCCAGTGATTGATTTTGCCTTTCCAGTTTACCCATTCCTCATAAAGGTAAGACAATGGAAGATGTCATGCATATTTTACTAATGTATGGAAATGTGTGGTGCATTTCTCCATCTCATTAGTGTTTACTCTGGGGCAAATCCTTTGACTTCAAGTGAGTTCCTCCTGATTTACCGCTTAGAGGACTATCAGACTCGTGTTCTGAATAATACATGAGAAATTGTAAGAATATAGAACATTGTAGTTGTAAGAAAAGCGTACTTAATGACCTGCCAGTCAACTGTGCAACTTCACATTAAAGGGTAATACTCAAGGCAGTTGAGAGAGGGTCACTAAACAGAGCAAATGAATGTCCCCAATGTAAGAGAAAGTATAAATTCTTTGTGTTTGTTATATGAAATGTTGCAGGCACTTTACTACAGGAGATCTCACCTGGTAAAGTTAGATTTAACAGTAAAGTGATTTTCTTGTGACAAATTATTAGGCAATTAGATACCAAGGTAGAACGTTGTGGCCTATGACTACATGAAGGGTAGGATACATGTGAGGATAGGATTTTATGTGGCAATGTAGGACATATGGAAGATGTGTCAGGGCTTATCTTTTAACTTGATCATTCCAAGCCCTTTGAGAGTCTTCAAATGCACTGATTAACCACAAGATTTCTGATCTGATACATATACATAAATTGATTTGTAATCAGACTATAGAAAGAAATAAAGTGATACTGTAACACCAACAAACCCTGGTTATCAGTGGATGGGATCAAACATGGGACCTTTGGAGCTTAGTGCATGAGACTCTATGGCATGAGAGACTCTACTGCATGAGACTATTACCTAAGGATCTAGAGAAGACTCATTAATATCTCTCTCTCTTTCTCCTCTCACCCCAGTGGTCTGGGTGCCACTAGATAGGACAGAACACCACACCCAGGAGGTGTGTGGGTTACAATACTGCTTATGTCCAATACTTTTTGTGCTGCATAATCTTTCCTATACTGGCCCTTTTTGATACTGTTAACTACATCATTCCTTTAGGTAGTGACTGTGTAGACCGGGATCTTTTGTTAAAAACTTCTTATATTTAAGTTCATGCTAATTTTTCATCATTTATTGAATCTACCAGCCATTCTCAAACACCCAGTACCCTAGTACCAATGCTCAAATACTTATGCCTCAGTGTTCTTAGCCACTGTTATGAGTTGGTCTGAGTCAATGTCATGCTCTAAATTTAAAAATTGTGGTTATTCTTGTTGCTATTTGTTACAGAACTGCACATTGCCTTTGGGAGGATGTGCCATATCTCAGGTTGATACCATCAGGGCCGGCTTTAGGCCGATTCAGCCGATTCCCTGGAATCGGGCCCCGCGCCTTAGGCCTCTTTTAATTTTTTTTTTTTCCTTACTGCGGGCTGAGGTCTGCTCCAGGGTCTTCCATGGCCCGCTCCCCTGACCAAAGCACGGCGGGAGCGTGGCTGCCCCACAGCCCTGCTCTCCCCACTGGAGCTCTGGCCAGAGCTCAGCAAGCCCCGCAGCTCCGCTCTCCCTGCTGGAGCCCCGCACGGGAGAGTGACACGCTGCCCCACAGCCCCGGCCGGAGCGCGGCAAAGCAGCCCCGCAGCCCCGGCTGGAGCTCTGGGCCTCTTTAAATAGCTCCCAAAGCCCTGGATAGCTTAGGCCGGCTATTAAAGGCCAGGGGCTCCACGCCTCCCCCTGTCCTTTAATACCCCGTGCGCCTAGCCCCCCATTTGTTTCTCAGGGCATCCCGCGGGCTATTTTAAAGGTCCAAGGTGGGTAGAGCAGGAGGAGCTCAGAGGCCCTTTAAATAACCCCCAGAGCCCTGGATAATGGGGAGCTTGGGGGCTCAATTTAAGGGCCAGAGAACTCCCAGCTGCCTCTGCTGCACCCCCTGCCCTGCCCGCACAGCCCTGCCCCCGCCATCCCCGCCCTGCAAGCCAGCTCTGGCACCCTGGCCCAGCCCCTCAAACCCCCTCCCTGTTCTCCAGCCACCCCCTGCCCCACACCCCCTGTGGCCCTGCCCAAAAGCCAGCCAGCCAGCCCCCCCCACCCCCACAGCCCTGCCTGCTCCAGCCCTGCACCACCCAGCCACACCCAGCCCCCAACCCCCTTTCCTGTCTCCAGCCATACCCCGCAGCACTCCCCTGCCTGAACCAGAGAGGTTCCGCACTCCTCTGTCTCCAGACCCTCCCAACCCCTGCTGCATCCCCTGCAGCCCAGCTGAAGCAGCCCACCCCACATCCCGCTGTATCCAGCCAAGCCCTGTACCCCTTCCCTGCCTGCTAGCTAGGACCCTACCTCCAGTCAGCCCCTGCCCTGCTTCAACCAGCCTCATGTCCACTGCTTGCCCTGCAGTTCCAGGGCAGTTAACCCTGCCACCCCTGCTTCAATGAGGGGGCAGGATCAGCTGGGACTCACACATGCTGCACACCCTCAGGGTGGCCAGGACCCACATCATGTGAAATGACGGTCATTAATAAGCAATCAACAGCATATATGATGCAATGTACATAATATATAATTGTATTATTTATATAGTTATGGGAAGCAAATAATACATGAAAGAAATGACGGATTTGTTTGTTTTTTTAGTCATCCCTGCCAGGGCCCCGCCGAAAATATTTGAATTGGGCACCGCGCTTCCTAAAGCCGGCCCTGGATACCATAAGTAAAAACAGTATTCTAGGTGAGGTCTAATTCCTCCAGTCATGCTACCTAGTTAGTGTTCTCTTTGTGGTTTTTCTTCTTTTGAGCTCCCAGTGGTAGCTGCTGTCTTAGAACTACTGAAAACTTGTTACTAAATGAAAAATCTTCTTGTTAAACAGTGGCATTTGAATGAATAAAGACATTGGCACTGTTGCCCTGGTGCCTAACTTGTAGGTAGATATAAGAAAATAAATATAATTACTTTTTCAATAACTACATATTTTCCAAAAATTCCCCCTCCTCTGCCCTGTAAATCAAGCATGTCACTGAAGGGAGAGAGGATTCTAGTCTTCTAGTCCAAACCTAGCTTTGTGTGTGGATCCCATGCAATGCTGCAATGTCTTTTGATTGTTGTCCTTTTGCAATGTGGGTTTTTCATTTTCAGCATTCACAGACTGTAGTAATTCAGGGGATAAAACCTAACCAAGTGCAGCTCTGAAATGCACTCACCATCTTCGTTTTAGTGACTCTGAATGTATAGCTCCTATGAGCAGCAATGAAGTGATTTTGGTGCAATGACTCATTCATCAGAAGCAAATTCTTTGCCATCTTAAATGCTGAGTCCTCTGAGAAACATCAGTAAGCTATGCAAAAAACAGTTGCTGATGTATTTAAAGGTTTGCTATTTTCCAAGAAAGTTTAATATTTTCAAAAAATTAAACTTTCTTCTGCCTTCTCCTGCAAAATTTGCTATAATAGGTTCATTCTCCTGTCAAGATTTCATTCCATCCAAATGTCTCATTTCCGGCTATGTGGTACTTCATTATTTGCTGTACTCACTAATTAAGTGTCATCTGCAAACTTGGAAGTCTATGCTTTCCACAACACTATACAAGTTATATTTGTGTAAATATTTCAAAGCTGGACCCCTAACACAGACTCCTGTCATACTGCACTAATAACATTTTAGCTTGAATACTTTCCATTTATGATTATTCTACATTTACTATCCATGTAGCCAAATTTTGTTAAACACACCAGTTTTCTTTCTATCCCATGACCTGAATGACAGATGAAAGTCATGAATCATTTAGGCTTGCTATATAATATTTTCTGCTCGTGTAAGTGTATCCTTTGAAGGTGAACATGTACTGCCATATTTTTGAAAAGAGTATGTATTACTTTGCCAAGATATACAATTAAGCTGTACAACCTGAAATTTAATTGTTTCCATCTATTGTTATGTTTACCAAGCTCCCTGCTTATAATATCTTTCTTGAAGCTATTTCAAGTTGAAGTTTCTTCCATATTACTTAATCAGATCTGCCTGTGCATATGTGCAGGGCCGGCTCCAGGCCCCAGCATGCCAAGCATGTGCTTGGGGCGGCATGCTGAAGGGGGCGCTCTGCTGGTTGCCGGGAGAGCGGCAGGCGGCTCCGGTGGACCTCCCGCAGGTGTCCCTGCGAAGGGTCCGCTGGTCCCGCGGCTCCGGTGGAGCATCCGCAGGCACGCCTGCGGGAGGTCCATCAGAGCCACGGGACCAGAGGACCCTCCACAGGGACGCCTGCAGGAGGTCCACCGGAGCTGCTGGACCGGTGAGCAGCAGAGCGCCTCCAGTGGCGTGCCACCATGCTTGGGGCAGCGAAATGGCTAGAGCTGGCCCTGCATATGTGTATATGTATAAGAGCATGCTTCCAGATTTAAAGACACCATTTGAAGCAAGTACAGCAAAGTTTGTTTCTAGGAAGAGCCCTGTTCATAGTAAACTGTATTTTCAAATTTTCAGATTATAAAACTAATCCCCAGTGAAGTCTAATGGCTGAGTAATTCAGTTGCTTGGCTATAATCCTGGAAGTTGTGGGTTTGAGTCTTGCTCAATCTCACACAAAAAGGCTGCCTCTAGTCCATTCAGCTGCAAATGGGTATATGATCTGTTGGGTTAGGGGAGTCAAAGATGGTTGGACATAGTGTTAGTCATATTATTCCTCTGTGTACTGTTGGCTATGGAAACTGACATTACACATCAGCTGAATATAGGATGGGCTTTTGACCTTGAATAATAACCTCCAGTTCCTCTAAAACTAAGTTCAGTAGAGATATTTCCATTCATACCAGCTGAGGATCTAGTCCATAAGTTTTTTCTTTTCAGCTTCTCCAAGAATGTGTACATTCTTACTGAGCAAAATTGCCCCCAAATGAATGCAGTATTACAGTTGGGAGCTTTTCTTGTTTATACCACCTGTTCTTGTATTGTAATTTAGGAATGTTTTGGCGTTCCTAGCTACAATTTAACATTGCCTATTTTCATATTACTGCTAACTTAAATCTCTAACTCTATTTTCTTATTTTGAACCAGACACATTAATGCTTACAGAGGAGCAATGCATAGTGATCAAAAATCATAAATCAGAGGTATGAACTTACGCACTTGTGCATCAGTGAATATATTTCTGAGAGTTGTGTGTATACATATGCATTATACATTCAATAAGAGTCCAGCAAGCAGGGCACAAAGAAAATATTATAAAATCAACATATTTTTGACAGAATCTTAGGAAGCAAGGGCTGCAGATGAAGTTTACTTACGCCATTTAATAAGTTCAGTCTGTATTGGTCACAATAAATTCTTATGTCCAAAATGGATGAATCAAATAGCTATTTGCCATAAAATATATTTTATTAAACAAAAATAAGTTACTAGAAATACCTCAAATACTTTCTCAAGGACTCACTGCAAAAGGAACATAGATTTAATATTTTTTTCCGCAATAAGATTTGTTTACACTTCTACGGTCAATTTCCATTAGAATGTTTGGTAATTTCATTTTAGCCAAAAAATAGAAACCACTTTTGATAGGAAGATAGCAGATTATTTTTATGATGAGCTGGCTATCTGAAGGCTGAATGAAAGGTAAGGTGACTCTTCGTTCTTCTAGTAATGAAATAATGTTATTTCTAAACACTGGGAGGTTAAGTGTTGCTCTATATTCACACCTAATATTATTTCGAGTTACTGAGGTGCTTGCATGAAATATGCTTTCCTTACCATTTTTTATCTGCAAAAAATACAGTAACATCCCCTTTAATGTCATTATAAAATCATAGAACATCAGGGTTGGAAGGGAACTCAGGAGGTCATCTAGTCCAACCCCCTGCTCAAAGCAGGACCAATCCCCAACTAAATCATCCCAGCCAGGGTTCTGTCAAACCTGACCTAAAAAACCGCTAAGGAAGGAGATTTCACCACCTCCCTAGGTAACCCATTCCAGTGCTTCACCACCCTCCTAGTGAAAAAGTTTTTCCTAATATCCAACCTAAAACTCTCCCACTGCAACTTGAGACCATTACTCCTTGTTCTGTCATCTGCTACCACGGAGAACGGTCTAGATCCATCCTCTTTGGAACCCCTATTCAGGTAGTTGAAAGCAGCTGTCAAATCCCCCCTCATTCTTCTCTTCTGCATACTAAATAATCCCAGTTCCCTCAGCCTCTCCTCATAAGTCATGTGCTCCAACCCCCTAATTATTTTCGTTGCCCTCCACTAGACTTTTCCAAATTTTTCCTCATCCTTTTTGTAGTGTTGGGCCCAAAACTGGACCCAATACTCCAGATGAGCCCTCACCAATGCTAAATAGAGAGGAATGATCACGTCCATCAATCTACTGACAATGCACCTTCTTGTACAGCCCGAAATACTGTTAGCCTTCTTGGCAACAAGGGCACACTGTTGACTCATATTCAGCTTCTCGTCCACTGTAACTGCTAGGTCCTTTTCTGCAGAACTGCTGCCTAGCCACTCAGTCCCTAGTCTGTAGCAGTGCATGGGATTCTTCCTGTGACTAATTCCCACATCTGGGTTGTGTGTTTAGGAGCAGATTGTGCCATTCTTAATGTGAGTAGTGCTTTATTCCTTAAGAATTGCCTTTGATTCAGTTGGTGAGTGAGCAAGAGAGTTGTTTTCTCTAAAGAAGTATGACCTGCTAGCATAATTATGACATAATTAAAATCTCAGAAATCAACCACCACCAAAAGCTAGCCTCAGAGAATTGAAGAATACACTAAAAAAAGTAGTCTTTAAGGTACCACCAGACTCCTTGTTGTTTTTGTGGATACAGACTAAAACAGTTACCCCTGATACTTGAGGAATATACTGAGATCATAATGCATGCCTGTTCTCAAAGGGTTTCCAGTCTGAGTTCCCCATCAACGAGGATTGGGCAAGGTTTGGAATGGATAAGAATCCAAATTTTGGGGTGCTCATCTGAATGTAATCTCTAAACCCTTTGAGTTTCATCCATTATCATTTAATACAGGGAACATTTATGTCAGCAGCACAAGCATTAGTTGCACTGACAACCTAATAAAGGTGCCAACACCTTCAATCACTTCTTCTCCGATATATTGTTCCTGTTTCTGTTCAGTTGCATGCAGCAATGATGGTAAGCAGACTTCCTGTAACCACAGAAAAGTGGGTTGAGACTTACCAATTGCTGAGTGACCTCACTAGTTCCAATGATATTAGAGTGCTCCCTTCCATATCGAATCTTAGACAGATGTCTTTTTAGCCTATGGCTACTAAGGCTACCTCTCTGCACAGCTGTGATACGATTCATTTAATAACATATTACATACAATGCTCACTGAATGCTATTGTCTTAGCTTTACTCCATAAAGGAGCCACTCAAAGTAAATAGTGACCTCATCAACAGTGTCTGTAACTTACAGTAAATGGAAATTCTCCAAAGCCATAATAGAAAAAAATAATTCAGCAGATGTAAGAACCAAGATGAGAAGTGAAAACTAATTTGGGTGTGAATGTGATCCCCAAAGACCCGTGAAGCTATTTGACCCTGCCCTGCACAGACTTTGCTTTTCATAAGTATGTGGTTGTTTATTGTGTGTGGGAATTTTGGAAAAATTAAAAATCCTGGTACAATGCCTCAACTGCGGCTGGCACAGGTTTGGGGAGCAGGGCAAAAGTGGCTCTACAAACACAAGCTAAAACACTAAACAGAACAGAAAACAAACTGTACATTTCAGGAAAGGAACCGCCAGAGAGAAATGCAAGTATATAAAATTTAGCAAAAACAGTGAGATTTCAAAGCCACCTAGGGGTTGATACACACAATTCTCATTAATTTCAATGGGAATCATATATCTGTACTCGTAGGTGGCCTTTAAAATCTCAGCCAAAATACTTCAGTATTGATACAAAACATATACAGCCATCCTTCAACCATTTCAGATCGATCATAATAAGCAACACAAATAAGAGAAAACACTTCCATAGGGACAGATTATCAATGCAAACAGCATTTATGAAGGGTTTCATGTACCTTGTTCATATCAACCTCATTTTCACTCTAAATGGCAGTGTATGTGGACACAATCATATTTGCAAAAATCTGTATGCCTGTACAGTAAGTACAACATTCATAGTGCATTCCCCTGCATGACGGTGAACAGCAATGAAGAATACAAATGTTTACCTGTGCCTCATGATATTCTTAAGAGCTATACAAACACAGACAAAAAGATTGTCCCTGTCCCAAAAAGATAGATGTGGGAATACAGGAAATAATGAAACAATATTGAATCAGCATGATTGGCAGTGGTCTCAGCAAACCAACAGCCTAACTATTGTCAAGTTTTTTGTGTGTGTAACTGTCTAAACTGTAATGTATATGTTCTTCTAAATATTCATGTGTTTAGCAATCTGGAAAATACTAATATTCAAAGAGACACGCACCTAATTCAATAAAAAATGCAGTTTGCTTCCAAAATGCAGAAACCAATATTACCCCTCTGCCCCCCCACAAAAAAACCCTGAACGTTTTTCCTTTGTTACAAGGTGAGGAGGGTTTCATGACTTTATCTGGGACTCAGAATGTAAAGACAATAAGATTTTTCTTGGAACTAGTCCAAAATTATTTAAGAATGTGGTACTTTGTGTTCTCTACTTGATGTTTTTTTCCTTTTTTCATAGATCTAAATCAGAGGACAACTGTTCTTCTTCTCTCATAGAGGAAATTTTTTTAAAATACCAAACATGAATTCACCATAAAAAGAGTTTTGCTGTATAAACATTTCTCATTTTTCCCTTTTAGAGTTTGCAATGGTTCATGCTCTGGGATTACTCTATCCTCCCACATTAAATTACTAAAACATATAAGAAAGGAAGTTTCCCTTTAGTTAATCCCATCATCACTGGGGTTTGGTTTTGTTTTTTCTCAGTGACTCACTGTTGTTCTGGATTCCCAAAGTAGTAATGTTATGATCATTCTGTGAACAAATTTACTTTAATGTGAGCCTGACATCATCTGTAATACATTTATATTGTCATTACACAGGGCAAGCCAAACGTAAAGCTTTCATTTCTTGCAGTTTGTTCCCTCTCAGATGTTACACTCATCTCACTTTCTTCCATGTTTTACCCCCATCACCATTCTACTTTTAAAGCAACATAGAAAAACCTTTGCCTTGCAGCTATTGGTACATGTTTTGTCAGGTAGTTCTTGTTAGGATGTATATCTAAGTATGTGCTTTGCTGTCATACTTTGAGGATACAGGAACACCATTTCCCTTCTACCATTAATGTTTGTAAGAGCAATAAAAAAAAGCAAAATTTGTCCAAATAATATAGATTACAGAGAAACATCATTGATATAATATCAGATAATTCCACTCTGTTTCCATTTGATTACTGGTGTTTTTACTCATTTATCACACCCTTTGATTTCCTTTCACCTGCTCTCCGACAGGCATGCGATCTGGTATTGAAGGTGTGGGAATCAGCAAATGGATGTTACCAGAAGTCATAACAATTTACGGTAAAGTTTGACAAATAAACCTGTAACTTGGGAATTTTGTGACAAAATGGTTTTCCACAGAAAAATGCAGATTCATCAAAACCAAAACTGTTTATGAAACAGTGTCAGGTTCAATGAAACACCCGACTTGAAAAATTGTTGGTTAAAAAAAAAAAAGTTTTGATATTGTCCAACCCCAAAGTTTCAGAAATTTTGAGGCAAAAAGATGTTTCATTTAGAAATTGTTGTAAATTTACATTTAAACGTTGTTTAAAATGGGAAAGGTCAAAACAAAACAAACAAAATAAATGTTTCAATTGACCTGAACCAAAAACATTTTCAGATTTTTCATTTACAACTTTTTTTTTTTTTGAGATTTTGACTTTTTTTCCTGATTTCAGACAAGACAAATGTTGACACGTTGAACATTGTCATGGGACAGGAATAGCATTTCCCACCCAGCCCTACATACAATGGTGTTGGAAACGTTACATACCCTGACAATGACTCCATCTCGTTGATATTGTTGTGGGTTGGGTGGAATGGCATTCGGACTGGAGGCATGATTGCCATCTTTTATTTGAGACGGCCGTACAAAACAGTTTAGCTCCATTATAGCAGCCCCCACCTAAAACAAAGGCATATGACTCTCCAGGAAGTAGCAGTATGTGGGCAGAGGGCTTTCCTGGGTATTGTTTTTGGTAAGGGGATGGGTGGGTGGGAGATTCATCGTATTTCCAGCTGGAAGTATAATTTGCTGTTTGAGGAGACATACTCACGCTAGTTCTGATCGAGGTAGTGCACTAAAAACAGAGTGTAGCCACAGCAGCATGAATGGTGGGAGGGGCTAGATACTCCAGGACACTAGATAAATACATGGGGTGGTTAGGCCCTCCAGCCACTTGTACTGTTAGTGGCTACATTCTAATCTTAGCGTGCTAGCTCTGATTGAGCTAATGTGGATATGTCTCAAGGGAGAAACCCACAAAAGACAGAAGCAGAAAGTGAGACACAGACTGAATAAGCACTGATTTATGGCTGGAGTGGTATATAAACCAGGAAGCCATCATATGGAGCTGTTTTAGCAGTCTACTTGCTTGAAGCTGCTCCACACCTTACTTTGCTGTGGACCCAAAACTCTGGCTTCTGACCCTGGTTCATCCCTGACTTTGCTACTTGCCTCCAGCCTGAAATTTGGTGCCTGACCCTGACTTCCTGGTATCTTGACCAGTTTAGCCCTGACTCAGCTACTTGTGTCCCAATCATGAGTTATTAATTGACTAGTGCATACAGGCTGCCTTTGACCCGGTCCTGACAGGGCTTCTAGATTTGGCATTGGCTAAAAGAGTTTTGGGGCTCAGAGCAAGGAAACTGTATCCTTTTGTTTGATTCTTCTTGTGTTCAGGAAAACAGGACTTGGTACATTCTTTGTAAATAAGATTACAGCAAAAATATCTGTATGATCAATTTCTCCTCCTGACTGGAACAACCTGCAAGACTGAATTTTTGCTGCTCACATCAAAAGGAGTAACAATATATATATATGGTTCACGTATCTGCCTCTAGAAGCTCAACAAATGGCATCTACCCTCAGCCCACATATACATTCCCATGCTGTCCACATAAGGCACCTCAGAATAGCATGGGCTGCCACCATTCAGGGCTTGTCTACACTAGAAAGTTTTACCTCTAACTATAACATTATAGTTAAAGCAGTAACCATCACCTCTAATTTAGATGGAGTCATACTGTTTTAAAAGTACCCATGGTTGGCCCTAGACCAAATGGCACCCCAGCCAAGGAGTGCCTACAGTGCCCTCATTTGTCAAAAATTTGAATACCTTATTTTTTATTGCATTTGTAGCCCATTTGACAACTTTGATGCATGATTTGCATGCATGTTATCACTGTCATATAAGACAATAATTTGAATGCTAGTATCTGTAAATTTGTATTTATTCATGCCATATATAAGCAAATAAAAAGCTTCATTTCCTCTAAGCTTATAGAAATGTTTTAAGAATAACTGAAATATACTAACATCAAGAAATTGAACTATACTCCAACAGTGAGTGGACAATTATTAAATAGTATTACAAGTAAATGACAGTCTTAAAATGTTAACCCTAATCCTTTGGTTCAAAAAGTCATTTTTCTCATCTTTGGCCTCACAAACTGAAACACAGCATCAGAGAGATCCAAAGATTGGCTAATGGCATTTTCAAACTATAAAATAGCAAGTGATGTCAGTCTCTCATTGGCCGTCATCGACTGAAGGTATGTGTTAATGAGCCTGAGTGTTGAAAAACTATGCTCACTATTTGCAACTGTGACCAACAGCATGAGCAGAATCCTCAAAGCTATCCACACATTAGGAAAAGTGTCCTTCCACTCTGCATTATGAATGAATTGGATAGTGCTTCCCGTTGTGCAAAATGTGACGGATGTTGTCCAATTTGACATAGAGGTCTTTATCATTGATACCTGAACGTTCTCCATGTCAGCATCTGGTGAAGGTCTGTACAATTGTTCAAGAGTGTTTTCCGGTCCACTGGCAGCTTACTAAGGTCATACAAAATCCTGTGGGTCTTTTCATGGTATTTCATTTGTCCAAACATTTCTTTGATAGACACTCAAGCAGTGTCAACAAGCGAGCAAAAAAACTCCCTCTTGAATTTTTCTTCCAAACTTCCCATCACGTCATCTCTGCCCTTGTTACCAAACTGTCTCTTCTCTTACTTTTGAAATAGAAAACAGAAAAAAGAAGTGGAAATAATTCAACTGTCTTGAGTATTTTATTGTATATCTCAAAGTGCACTTCGCACTCCATTTTCTCTACGTTTAAAGAGACTATAGAAGACATGATATGTCTCTGAAGGCCAAACTTGGCCCATGGTCTGATATAGATCATAGTTCTCAATCTGCATCATTCGGGGCTTTGCCAATTTTGTAGTCTGTGAAGAAGAAAAACACACTCAAGTGTTCATATAACGTCATTGTGTAATAATAGTTAATATAAATTGGCATGCCACTGAGGATTATGAAACTACCAGTAAATATGTCTATCAATGTTGTTTTTTATCATTTTTGATACAATAGAACATTTTTCATCTGTCACCAGTGGGGAAATATTTATAGCTTGCATGTTAGAAAAATTAAACAGTGTTACCAGCACTCAACATCTTCCTAACCAGCCAATTTTGAACCATTTCTGTTATTGTCTTTATAGTCACTCTCAGACATCTGTTAGTGTAGGATATTTACCAAGGTTTATCCTTATGAAATATATAGAATGCAACTTCAAAGAAAAAGTTCATTTATGTGATATATTACTTATTTAGAAGATGGTCTGGGAAAGGACCCAAGCCAAGAAAAAAAAAAGCTTTTCAAACCTGATTATTATAAAGGCCTGATAGCATGCTACACACTACTCCTGCTCAAAGGACAAACACAAACCCTTAATTATGACTACAGCTGGTAAGAAAAATTTGAATGAAAAATGTTCTTTTTTATTATAATTTGCCAGTTTGATGAAATCACAATCTTGCGCTGAGATGGTTCAATTTTGCCAAAGTTTCAACCGAATGTAGGCCACCACGCAGACTGCCACCTGGACTCCCTGGGAGTCAGGGAGCACAGAGCTTCCAGGATGGACAGCTCTAGGACAGCTGGCCAGGTGGACTGCCCTGGATCCAGGACTCTATCCCCTCTTGTTGAGAATTTCTAAATTTTGGGGTTTTGTTCAAAGTCAGAATGAAAAGATTGAAATCCTGTACTAAATGGAATTATCCCTCTCTGACCACCTCTAATTACAACCTCATGTTTCCTTCACAACCACCTAACACACCACACACACACCCTGTTCAGATAGGTTAGTGCTGAATATTTGTTCAAATTGCTGAGGTTATATTTAGTAGTGGGGTTATACTGTAAAGGGGATTGTGTATTGTGTGTTTCCTTATTCTTTGGAGACCTGAGGAAGATCTCAGTGCACAGTTTATCACTGTCACCAGAAAAGTGCTGTGTGGGCAGGGTAAGGTTAGGAGGAATCCCATAGTTTGGTGGTTTTGTTTTTGTTTCTTTGCTTTTAATGGTTTGCATTAGGTTTATGTCATACTTAATGATCCTTAACTCCTTCATAAGGTAGTGTTTGTGTACAGTCTTTGTGAGAGCAAGAGGGCAAAAGGGCCGCAAACATTGTTCTACAAATGTGTGTGCTTCCTCAGGTTTAATAAGAGTTCTTACGTAAGATACCAGCAAATTTTTCAAGGCTTTAGGATAGATACCTTGAGCCAAGCGAAATTCATTTTTCGGTTATGTTCTATACCACATCATTAGGGTGATCCTTTACTTTCTGTTGTTTCCTTGGTAGTGCATACTCTATTAATGTGGCATAATCTAACTGGCATGCATTAAATCTGGGTTTTTCCCATACCTAGATCAAGAGGTGACAGTTACTCTCCTTGTACTGTTCCTACATACTACTTAAAATTATATCTTTTCTACACTATGTTGCTCCTCTATTCTGATCACTATTTTATGATGTACAGGCATTCTGAGAAAATAGTTTCATTGCTGTTAGAAGACTGTCTCTTGGCCTTCTGACTGAAGAATAGGAAAGCAAGCAGAAATGTTACAGTCCTCCTGAGTGAAATTACTAGCATTAAACTTCTGTGAGTTTTTAATGACTTTACATGTGAATTCAAAGGGGAATAATCTCTAAATAAATAATATGTTTATTATTGAAAGAAAAAAAATTAAACTAAATTTCAAGTCTCTTTGATGACAACCAATATGTTGTTAATATAATCCAGAAACAGCTCTGGTGGCATTGGCTGATGAGCACAACCTCGGGATGGAGGAATCTGGGTTACTATGCTGAAGATCTCTCTGCCGTTATTTTCTTAGTTGTTTAAAATAATGCCTGTATTGTTAAATTAGGATATACCCCTTGCCATAACATTCATTGAGTGGAGTGATGATTCACTGAAGTGGAATATCTTGTCTGTTATACATATGATGACTGCTTATGAATTTTTGGGCAACTAACCTACAGCTCAGTCAGTTGGAGTGATGGGTTCTTGGGAATTGACCATGAGGTGGCGTTGATGAATCTGCAGACCCTGAAAGGAGTCTTTATGAAAAAGTCCAGTAAAATTTAAAAGAAAATAATAATCTTGCTGTAGTAATTTTAAAAAACCATACTGTAACATTTAAGATAAAATTAAATCATTGCATTAAAATTTTATAGGATTGTTCAAAATAAACCTACAGAATGGAGATCATTCTGTATTAAATTGTGCCTCAAATTTTCAAATGCAGGTACCTACACTTAGACTCCTAAATCAAAATTGGGGTTCCTAAACAAATCTGGCCTAATTTTCAAAGGTGCTGCCCTAAGTTCCTGCTGAAGTCCTGCTCACTTATAGGTTTTACTATATGTTCCTAAAATGAAATAGCTTGTGTCTGATGCATATGATGACTGCTTATGAATTTGTGGGCAATGAACCCACAGCTCAGTCAATGGGAGTGGAAGATTCTCAGTGTCTCTCAGGTTCTCAGATTCCTCTTTTAATTCTTAACAGCTTTAGTCTACTATGTTTTCTTAGAGAGTTCACTACCACCATTTTCATTTTTAAACATGTGTACAGTACCTTCATACTGGTAAACAAAGGAGTTATTGAAATATTCCAGGTAAAATCATCCTTGTTAATTCTGTTCTTTTTGTTTGAAAGAATGTCATGGAAGTTCAATACAGCTTTTGAAAATTTCTTTAGGCTGTATTGGAATCCATGTCCTTTTGCTATGCTTAAAAAACACAACAAAACAAAATAAACAGGGTATTAGTATGAAGGGTTTTGTGCTATTTGGACATCTAAAACATCTGATATGCCCATGTTATTGTAATTAACACTATTACTTAACAATGAGCCATTGTAACTGGTCACAGGATCTCATTCAAGTGAGTACCCCTTCTGACGCATATTGAAATCTACAGTTCTAAGCAAAACTGAAGTGCTTGCTCTTTTAAAGGATGTTTACAGTCCAGTGTACTCTGTACTATTACATTCTGACCAGTAGTCTGAGTTCTTCTCATAAAACAACCCATTTGAAAAAGCAAAATATTTGTGAAACATGCTGATCTTGTTTTGGGATTTTTTTTTCTAACATAATAAATAACAGTGTTTTGGTTGATTTTCATGTTTCCTTGCTGTATAACTAAGCATTCGCAAAATTTCTTTTTCATTATCGAATAATACTTTTATATTTCAAGAACCTCCTACTATTGTAGTCCCCAGAGCTCTGCAACCAGTCTTACTCAGAGGACATTCCAAACCTTTCACTACACAGCTGCTGTTGACAGATAGCCGCCCACACAGGGCCTGTGCCATAACATCATTTCGCTGGCCCCCTGAACAGTGCATTGGAGCACTGGTTAATATTGTGACATCTGAATAACTGCTAAATATTTTTGGCCTGATAATGGATTCACTTGCTTTGGTTTTACAGAGTAACACCACTGGGTTTCATGGAGCTACTCTCGATTTCTACCGGTGAAACTTAGCTCAGAATCCACCACAGATGGCTATTTATCATGCACCTTTGACCACCTGACCTGCACTCTGCTCGCTAATTCATTTCAGCTGGGGCTCCTAATAGTCCAAATCTTTGAACATCCACCATTTAAAGGAAGAAAAGAAAGATGGGGGGAATAAAAAAGAAACCTGCCCAAGAGAGTTTACTTCCTCTCCATACTCCTAGATATGGAATTTCTCCCTGCCATGAATGTCAGGAGGGATTTGATTATGGTCCTGGTAGGTCACAACTATCAGACTTGGAAACTGTGACATTGTTATCCATGGAAAAGCTATTTTAGGTCACTTTTTGGAAGTTTCAAACATTGATTCATTATAATTTTTTTCTTCCTCCAAAGCTTGATTTCAGTGGGACTTAAACACATATTCAGAGTTAAGCATTGGTTTGAGTGCTTTTCTACACCAGGATACATGGCTGATTTGGGGCACTCTATGAATAAGGGAGTAATTCAGTCTCTTGTTTCAGTGTTATGTTTCCCCACCCTTACTCAGAGAGGGCCCCAGCTTTGTTCTTAGGTTTTGGATTTGGAATATATTTCTTTAGGCCATAATCTTACTAACTTTTTAGGAGGGAAACGTTTCACGTATATTAATTTTTTTAAATGACTGTATATTGCAAAATTTACCACACTGCCAGAGATAAGCTCCCATATCTTTTAAATATTAAATGTTTTCAGGTGTATTTTATTTGCAGTTGTTTAATATCTCTGATGTTGCTTTTAATCTAAACCAGTAGGGCTCCTCATAAATATTACAGTTGGCAGGCAAAGAACCAAAATGCAAAGATGAGGCATGAAATCCTGGTCTACTTGGAGTTAATAGAAGTTTTGCCATTGCCTTCAGTAGGTCCAGCTTTCACCCAAGGTGTCTTTATAACTTCTAGGACTATTTCAATTTTTTTGGCATGAAGCGCCGTATCGTTCATTCAGAAATTTATGAAAGCTATTTAAAACTTACCTGATAGAATCATAGAAGTTTAGGGTTGGAAGAGACCTCAGGAGGTCATCTAGTCCAACCCTCTGCTCAAAGCAGAACCAACCCCAACAAAATCATCCCAGCCAGGGCTTTGTCAAGCTGGGCCTTAAAAACCTCTAAGGATGGAGATTCTACCATCTCCCTAGGTAACCCATTCCAGTGCTTCACCACCCTTCTAGTGAAATAGTTTTTCCTAATATCCAACCTAGACCTCCCCCACTGCAACCTGAGACCATTGCTACTTGTTCTGTCATCTGCCACCACTTTGAACAGCTTAGCTCTATCCTCTTTGGAATCCTCCTTCAGGTATTTGAAGGCTGCTATTAACCGCCCCCCCACACACACACTCTTCTTTTCTTTAGACTAAATAAGCCCAATTCCCTCAGCCTCTCCTCATAAGTCATGTGCCCCAGCTCCTAATCATTTTCATTGTTCTCCGCTGGACTCTCTCCAATTTGTCCACATCTTTTCTGTAGTGGGAGGTCCAAAGTTGGATGCAATACTCCAGATGTGGCCTCACCAGTGCCGAATAGAGGGGAATAATCACTTACCTTGATCTGCTGGCAATGCTCCTACTAATGCAGTCCAATATGACATTAGCTTTCTTGGCAACAAGGACACACTGCTGACTCTTAGCCAGCTTCTCATCCACTGTAATCCCCAGGTCCTTTTCTGCAGAACTGATGCTTAGCCAGTTGGTCCAGTTGGCAATGCATGAGATTCTTCCGTCCTAACTAAGTGCAGGATTCTAAGTGCAGTCCTTGTTGAATCTCATCAGATTTACTTTGGCCCAATCATCCAATTTGTCTGGGTCACTCTGAACTCTATCCCTATCCTCCAGCATGTCTACCTCTCCCCCCAGGAATAAGGGCTGTGTACTGGGTCTCAGGTTTCAATAGATCTTCATTCCCATTCCAACTGTGCACTGAACCCTTTTCTTCTTGAGCCTTACCAATGAATAAAGGTCCCTGTCCCTCGCTGTTTTCACCAGCAGTAGTGAGCTCTGCTGCCTGCATCAGAATAGTTTTCTGCTGCACTCTTTACAAATTAATATAGGTGAATGTGGATCCTGCTCTGAGAACAGTTGCCTGGCCCACCATCTGTGCCCAGGTGCTGAACAATGTGTGGTCAAAGTACACCATCTCCACAACTTCCCCAGGAGCAACAAGAACATACACCTGCAGCAGGAAATTTCACAGACACCGGAGCAGGTGGGCATTAAGTGGGAACTCCTCAAGTGCTGGGAACTCATCAAGCACTTGAGGCTCCTGTATGCGAGGGCAAAAGGCTCCAACAATTGCTCTGGGAGGGCTCATCGTACATGCCCTTTCTATGATGAGCTTGACTGGGGGCTGTCCTCGGATCCCAGTAAAATGCCTAAATTGGCTCATGATCCCTTTGGCAAGCCCACCTGCCACTGTCCAATGGGATGCTGATCAAGGCCAGGGTGAGGAGGCAGCAGGGCCTGTGGAGGATGTCCTGGAAGATCTGGAGGACAAGAAGCATGTGATTCTACATCTCTGTGTACAGGAGACAGTTGAGAAAGTGCCCCCTGACAAACCTGAGGAGAACTGCCACGCCCAATCCCTCCCTGCCAATATCCCCTCTTGCTCTGGAACTAAATTCCTGATGTTAAGATCCAGGTTATTTGAAGTACTGTGCGCTGACTTATCCTTTCCCATGCCACACACTGCTATGTCTCTGTGAGTTTGATCTGCAGTGCTGAAGCCAGGGCACTGTCACACCCCCACCCCTTTTCTCCCCTCCATCCAGCTCCCATTCCACTGCCCCCCAAGCAAGACAGTTACAAATCAATGACTTTATTGATTTCTGGTGAACCACTATTATGTTACTATGTCTAACATAGATTATGAATGAAAAATCATTGTGCCCCTGCATCTATGCAGTTCTTGGCCAGCAGTCAGACAGACAGCAATGATCCTGGAGCTGTGCAGACTGGAGGAATTAAGAGGGCAGGTTAGAAAGATCCCGGTTTGGGGTGGGATCATTGTAGAAAACTTACAACATTTAAAATTTTTTACTATCCCTGTGCCTGGAGTTTGGCTGCTTCTCACACTGAGCCATGTTTTACAAACAGGTGAGAGAAGGATACAGTCTGGTGGTTGAATAAACACTCTGCAGTGTCCCTTTGTCGAAGAGCGGCAAGGGACGTGTGTCGCTGATCTGAAACTTAAGGGAACCATATCCAATTGTGATGTGTCTCTTTCTCTCCCTGTCCATTTCACCATTGTTAGGCAGGCACAGGGCAGGATTTTCTGGCGAAGCAAGGGATGGGATGTAGGGGGCAGTGTTCATGGTTTGCATCTCCCTTTGCAAGGAAACTTCATCTGATTGCTGAGAATACAATGAGTTTCCAGCTGAATTACCTCCCAGTCCTGTAAGCATATTTCAGCAAATTTCTAATGTAGAAGAAACTTGAGCTGGGTCTTGAGTTTCAGCAGCAGTGCAAGTCTGCTTGGTCCACCTTCAGAGGCAGCCAAACCCCTCCATTCAACAATATGGAGAAGGTTAATCATTAGCAGAAACATCTCTCTGGCACAGATTGCCAGATCTCCTCCACAGGAATGGAAAGCCGGTTCTCTTTTCCATTCTAGTACCTTGAAAACTGTTCTGTTCTCCAAATTTTGGCCAGGCTTTAAAAAGAAAGAATTGTGAACTGGTCATAGTCCCTCAGAGGAACTGCCACTCCTCCCACCCCTTCAGATACTATGGTCATTTAAAAATTTTACAAACCTTAGTACATTTTTCATACCATCTAGCCTCTGCGCCTTCCTTATGGGCTGCAGTAAAGTTATGTTATATGGGAGGAATTATCACCTTCTTCCAAAGCAATATATATATATATATATATATAATGCTACTGTAGTGAAGCGGACAGGCCTCCCTCCTCCGGGGTGAGTGAAGGAGTTTTACATGCCCCTTGGAGAGTGGAGTCTAGGCCGTCCCACCCCCCTCACCAGAAGAACAGGGGCGTGGATGTCAGTATAAAAGACCAGACCTGCAGCCCATTATAGGGAAAGCCTGCAGAGGGGAAGGATGTCCCGCTGGTTCCAGAGTAGCATGGAGCAGATTCCCCACCTGGCTCAGCCCATACCTTGGATGCGGATGACAACTGGCCCGGAGTCCCTGCTGGCACTTACCCGGAGGAGCCAGACAACAACTGATGTCAGAGATAACCACCCCAGGGGAGATAGGAAGTGGCTCAGGGTCAGCCACCATAGGGCTGGCTGCAAAGCCCAGAGCACCAGCATCAGCGTGTTGTAGATGGAATCTCGCCGACCCCAGGCCAGCTGATTCTGCCCCTGCCAGGGCCCTGGGTTGCGACGTGGTGGAGTAGGGAGGGCCCACGTCCCCCTGCTTCCCCCCAACCCCCGAGTGGCTGACCCTCCTTCCTCTGCAAGGGGTTCTCGCTCTGAAGAGGAGTTGCCTCGGCCCCTTAAGACTGTTGTTTGCTGGCTGCCTGAGCACTGCAAGCCCAGGCCCCAGCCTACCTTTGAGACTGTAGTACTTGCTGGCTGCCTGAGCCCCACCCAGGCAGGGCCGGCTTTAGTCTGATTCCCCGGAATTGGGCCCCGTGCCTAAGAGGGCCCTGTGCCTAAGAGGTCCCCATGCCTTAGGCGCCTTTTTAATTTTTTTTACATACCTGTCAGCAGTCCAGGTCTTCAGTGGCACTTTGGTGGCAGGGGGTCCTTTACTCCCTCCCGGTCTTTGGTGGCATTTTGACGGCAGGGGCTCCAGAGCAAGTGAAGGACCTTCGCCATTGAAGTGCCACAGAAACCCAGACTGCCTCCAGGTATTCGAATCAGGCCCTGCAGTTCCTAAAGCCGGCCCTGCATCCAGGCTATAGCCAGCCCCTTAAGACTGTTGTTTGCTTGCTGCCTGAGCCCTGCATGCCCAAGCCCCAGTTAAACTGAGACAGGCCTGGAGGTGGGCTACCGCCAGCCCTTCAGTGACCTCCCTTCTCTGAGTTGAGTGAGGCAGTGTTACAGCTACATACTTGTCTTTGTATTGGTAGGACTTTTGGCTCTCAAGAGGGTAATCATTCTACCAGGAGGGCTGGAGCAGCATCCCAGAGACAGCAGAGGCAGGCAGATAAGGACACTGGAAGAGCTATGTTACAAGGATGGGCAGGAGATACCAAGAGCACTTTGATTCCCTGTGACAGGAGGAGCAGGCAATTCAGCATGAAGAAACACTGATGAACCAGTTCATGGAGCAGGAGGTACACCATGAGGAATGGGAGCATTCCCTAATGGAGATGCTCACTGACCTGGTGGCCGTACAAGTGCAGGGTCAGCCTGCTGCCAAGACCACTGAACCTGTCCATGAACCACAATACCTCCTCCTCTGGCTGCCACCCAGGGTCCTGCCTAGCTGAAAGATCTGCTTTCAAGGACATCCCCCAACCACCCATATCCAGAGTGACTGGGAGGAGAACAAGGGACTTTCAGGACTCCTGGAACTTCACCCTCCACTGGCACCTGAAACTCCTTGCAGAGAAACCCTCCTGAGCATGAAGAGGATCCTTCTGGGTGTCTAGGAGGTGAATGATGAGCCTGAGGGAGTCCTGGAAGCCCACAACAGGAGAAATCCCCAGTTTTCCCCAAGAATAATTTCCCCCATCATTTTCCCCTTGCCTGGTGGAGGACCAGAAGATGGGTGCAGATTCAGTAATATTTAACTAATGTCCCTAGTTTTATTCCCTTACTGTGTTAAAGATTTTTAGTTGACTTTTCTTTTAAACAAATATTTCAATTACATATGCCATCTACTATTGTTTCCTTGCCTGATGTATGGCCTCTCCCTCCCCTGAATGATGAACTGAAGATGTTTTCAGTTTGAGGATTAGGCCCCACAATTCACAGCATATGAAATGAAATGATGTATAACTATCTGGTGCCATGATACTGCAAACACTTTTCTGTTTCTCCCCTCTCCTCCACGCAAATCTTCATAAGCTCTATAAGAGAGAGTTTTTCTACCCTTTGGTGTGGAACTCTTCCATGAGCAGCCTAAGATTACTTTCACTACCTGGGTTGGGCTGGAAATGCCATAAGATTATCTTCTTTTACAGTATTTGCCAACCCAAGCCAGAAAATACAGAAGCAAATAAATGTGGAAAATGAAAAGAAAAATAATTTTGTCCTTCTCGCAAAAGAAAAGAAAAAGGGTGGCTGGTTTTATTCAATTTGAGTTTTGGGAAAATATCTATGTCATTCTTTATTTAGAAAATCTGATATACTCTTCCCTACTGGAAATGCTATGACTTACTCGGAATTTAGAAAGTGAACAATTTGTTTACCACCCCATTGTAATTTTTTTTTCCTCTGTGGGACTGGCTTTTGTTTGTCAAACACAACCTCTGAATCTATGATTAAATATGCAAACTTTACCTATTTATTAAGTGACTCAGCTAGAAAAGAATCTATGCTGAAGGGCTTGCCAGTTAAGTGACATTTTACAGCTGTGATGATGTTTTTGAATTCTGACTTCAAGTCCGAAGTACAACAGATGTTCGCTAAGATTCCTACTGTGATGAATTTTTATGGCATCATTTACATCCGCAAAGACTTCAAGTGAAATGGGCCCCCAAATCTCACTGTAGAGTGTTATGTACAGCCACAAGTTATTACTTGTTTTTAAGGAAAATTATACAGATCTACTAAAGTTGCTTTCTCCTTATTCCAAACTAATAGAATCTGATGAGATTCCTTTAGACCATTTCCAACACTAGCACTTAACTTCCATTAGATACCTATTAAGTTCAGAAAAGAGATGTTCCTTGTATCTTTGGTGAAGTAGATGCTACAACCCTTATTGATTAGCTTTCTAGGAAAAAAAGGAGAGAAAATATTTCTTAACTGTGCTTTGGCTGGATTTAATTTATAGGGACTGGGACTCAGAATTGTAGAAGGAAATCTACTTAAATAACCCAAGTAACTTGGTCACTATCAGCAAAATATTGTTGAAGTTACAAAGCAGTTTTCAGCAGTCCTGCTTTATGCCAGGAAGTTACTGTACATCACTGCAGCAGGTGGAGAAGGGAATTAATTGATTTTATATTGTCAGTGCTTTCATTTGTGATGGCAGCAGCAAACAATTTGTTAGTAAAATCCACAAGAGACTCAGTGCTGGCTGGAACAAGGCAGCCTTCAAGGCAGCCCACCATATATAGATATGTGGCAGATGAAAGTGCTGTTGTCTGCATTCAAATGTCTAAACAAATGGACTGGAATAAAGTTCAAGCAAGTAAAATCTGAAAAGTAAAGTAAGCAGAAAATTTAAGATGAGAATCTAGGGGATCAATATTTTTCATGAATGGCCCTATTCTGTTTGTGGGTCCTTGAAATTAAATGGAAGAGTTAAACCTATAAATACAGAAAAAAGAAGGATAGAACATAGTTGCTAGCAACCGGGCTATGAAAAGCTAAAGAATGAGAAAATTGAGACAATTAATTATTACTGCCAGCAAATGTTTACCAATACTTTTTCCCCAAGGGTTCCTGAAGAACTTTTTAGCTCTTGCCAAACTGATGTACAAACTCTATAGAGAAGAGCCCAAGCCAGATCTCCAGATCCAAATACCCACACATTTGGAAAACTGCATATCTAGCAACTGGTTCCTCTCTCTCTAATAGCCTGAACCACAACACTGGACCTGAACATGCCCCAAACTTTAGAGAAGATGACATCTAGCTCCAGACCCAAACTTTGTGGCTCAGACCACCTTCTAATGTATAGGGATCACTTTATCCTCTGCTTGTATGCAGCCGCCTTTAAGTTATGTATCTTCTGCAGTAGCAGTTCACAAGGATGGGCAAACTTTATGAAGCTTGAGGTTTTGCAGACCTCATAAACTATTTTGGGTTTTTTTAAGGTAAGGAAACTGATTCAGATATTTTCTCTTCTAATTTAAACTCTTGTTTCTTTTGTGGGTGATTCAGTTGTTTGTTTAGTGCTACGTGAAAGCCTGTATTAGTCTTTGGGAATGGAAGAATAGAAGAACATCCCACAAAAGCTGCACTAGAACAAGAGGGTGTCCTACATAAGGGTTATATTTGAGGTACATTCTGCCCTCAGTCAATCATGGGCGTCTTAATTAAAGATAACATCAGCAGATACCGGGTCAGAACTGTGGTCCACCAAGTTCAGAATCCTGTTTCTGATAGTGGCCAAAACTAGATACTTCAGAGGAAAATGCAAGGAAAATGTGGGGGTAATCTGCCCATGATAAATGTCTCATCTTGAGTTTTAACAGTTAGAGTTCATTTTAAGCCATGGAATATGAGGTTTTATTTCCCTTCCAATACTCTCTGTTTGTTAGTATTAACTATTGTAACTCAGGATATTCATGTTATCCACATAATCCATTTTGAAGCTTGCTAAAGTCTTTACCCAATGACATCTTGTGGCATTGAACTCCACTGCCTAAGTATATGCTATTTGAATCAATATTGCCTTTTATCAGTTCGGTATTTATAACCTTTCAGTTTCAATTTCATGGAATGTCCCCTCTTTCTTGTATCATCCGACAGAAGAAACAGAAGATCCTGCATTATCTTGTCTATATCAGTCATTGTTTTACATACTTTTATCATGGTGCCTTTTCTTCATTTTCGTTCTGAGACAAACAATCCCAATTTGTTTTCAAGCTCTCTAGAAAGAGGTCTTTTTCCATGCCCATTCTTGCCACCTTTCTTTGACACTCCTCTAATGTTGCAATATGCTATCTGAAATGAGGTACCAGTACTGCACACAAAATTCCAGATGAAGCTATAGCATTCATTTATATAATGTCATTACAATTTTTCATATTAATCTACATTCCATTTCTTATTCATTCTAATATCTTGTCTCCTTTTTTAACCACAGGTGTATGTTGCACAGAGATCTTCATTGAGCTGTCCACAATAATACCCAGGTTTCTTTCCTGAGATGATACAGTTAAAATCTTGCAGAAGTTTGCAGGCCTACTCTAGCTATATTTCATTAGAATTTTAATATCTTGCCCCCTTCTCTGCTCCTTCTACCTGATCGTTCACAAATGCTGCAAGAAACCAACTGTTATTTGTGTTTCAGTTGAACTATTGAACGTATGAAGTTTGAGAGGTTTCCAAATTAGACAAGTTTGCTCATCTTTATTTGTAATATAGTTAATGTGTAATTAATGTGTAATGTGTAGTTCTTCTGTATGTTGTGTGCTGGGATACTGTTACCTGGGCATATAGAAATAGTCATATTAACATAGACACAGAGGGCCAGATTCTAATCTCACATACACATGTTATACTGGTGTGACTTCATTTCTTTCAGTGGAGTTATTCCTGATTTACAATGGGGTGAGATCTGAAGCAGGCAAAGATATTTCATTTGAGTAATTTCAAACTTTTTCTGCAGCTGCATTTATTAAGGAATGAATCGTTGACATTAGGGGCACAGAGAATAAGAGGAGACATAGTTTCTGTGTTTCCTTGGTTTAGACACTGATGTCCTTTACTAAATTCTTACTGATGAAAACTCCCATGAAAGCCAATAGCCAGTTTCCATAGGGAAAGGATATGTGGTATAAGATGTGCTGGATAATAAAAAATAGAAGCAAGTTTTGCTCTTTCATTATATTCCTAAAGAAAAGCTAGGTCAGGCAACTAGCACTGGATTGTATAACATTTGGGAATTGAACCTTAAGCACAAATAAAGGCTGCATAAAGTTTGGTAAAGGAATCCTGACTGTGTGTATAAGATGCTTCCCTGATGAGTAGTTAGCAGCTTTGGTTTGTGTTTAAATTCCTCCTTCAGAACTCATACATCTATGTAACTAGTCTGGGAAAGATTCATTCGTATCACTAACTGATTAACTGGAACATGTAGGAGCACATTCACTTCAGAGAAATTCACTTCAAGAAGGAGCAGACAGTGGTGCCACATGGGGGAGACATCTGTAGATTATGACAGAGTCTCCACAGTAAAACTGCCCATGAAAGATGCAAAGGGGCCACACTAAATCAGCATAACAATTGGGTGCTGTGGCCACATCACATTCTCATCATACAGGTTGCACTCATTTTGCAGATAGATCCTTTGGATGACAGATTTTTGCATATTATGCTACTTTATCACTTAGTCCTGTATCTTGACTCACTAACACCCCACGAGTAAGTCATAGTTACTAACCCAACTGATTAATTTAGCCTAGAATTTTATGAGTTGTTCTTACTTAGATCACACCTGAGGACTAGATCATGCTGTCAGTCTTTAAATTGGACTGCCCACTGAAATGAATAGCCAAGTCTGCTCTGAATATAATGTCACAGAATGGCTATGAATTTGGTCTAATTCCTCTGCACTTGTGTATCTGACAGCAGATCTTGGCCTATTGCACGTTTTATTTTAAAAATGAGTGGCATGTTGTATGAGAAAATTGTTAATAATTTGTGTTGCAGTGAACTCACTTAAGAACTGAAGTTTACTTCTTATTAGTTTAGGGAATGGGGTAATGTTTTAAATTGGGATTTGCCAATATGCAAGTTAATTATTGGGCAATGTTTATTGCATCGGCCTGAGAGACAATAAATATTTTGGGGGGAGTTATTAAATACCTAGTGAACTAAGGCATTTGACTGAAAGTTGTTTTAACTGGAGTTGTGGACTACAACAAATTCCTTGAATCCACAGAAAGCATTAGTCATTGACATCTAAAGAGGATAAAAATATTACAGCTGTTTATTCGGGGGGCAGAGTAAAATGCCATGGAAATTATTTGTATTAAGCAACATGAAAAAAAATCTTCAACAAACCACAGGAACAGAGAGAACATTTTGCTTGTAGTGTAAGCCTTGAGAAGGTCTGTGCTGCTGCTCTCTTGGGGATCAGACCATCCATTCCATGTGATGTCCTCCAGGCAGGAAAAAGCTCCTGGAAAAAGAGTAACAGTGGGCAGCACAAAAACAACACCTTGTTCTTCTTTCCAGGGAAGGAGGGAGAAGTGAAAATTGGAGTGCAGGGAGCATGCCATAGAATTGCTGCTCTTCATCCCCACACTCAGCAATAACGGACGTCAGAATTAGATGCTAACTTTTTATAAATAATGTGCTGAGGATTAAATATACATTACCTATTAACCCTCAACAAATATAATTGTAATACGTGACATTTCAATACAATAATTATCCCTTTGAGTAATACAGTTACTGTATGTTAATTAAATGCCAATGTGCTTTTGAAACCATGTGCTGATGTTTTCAGTAACTGTTGTTTAGCATACAGTTAGGGGGACCACCTACATTTCTAGGAAATAAAGACCAACAGTACAGAAAATTGTTTTTCTTTTTAACTTTTCCCCCCCGAATACATATATTTATATTGTGTAGCCTTTGAACAGAGAGAAGGAAAAACATTGCCATATTTTAAATTACACAGAAGTCAATGCTTGATTTGAAATGAAAGAGGTGCCTGGGCTCAAGCAGTTAGGTGCTGGGGATCAAGCAATATTTTTACATTCAGAACTGATGCAGCAAGTCCAGAAGTTCCAGGGCTACAAATAGGCAAGCCTAGAGGGGCCAGGGCTCAACCCTAGCAAGCCTTGGCACAAAGTAAGCACTGATAGGACAATTTCTAGAGCAAGATCTGATACAAGAAGAGAAATGTAACATCCATCAAGACAATTAATTCCATATCTTGCTAGATCAAAAGTCTGTACTTCACAGGCATATCTGCATTTTTAATAACATGCCCGTGTTAACTTTTTAGGGAGTTTTTTCAAAAGCAGTAAATGAAAACACATGAGGCTTTTATACTACGGAAGAATTATTAACTCCTCCCCATTTTTTAATAATTCAGAAACAGTGTGAAGCTTTCATTTCTACCCATAAAGAGTTAGAGGGGAAATATAACACATCCCAGCATCCTCTTTGATAGTTAGATCAATAAATAAAAATAACCAATTCCCTATGTCTCTTTTTAGTCTGCCAAAGTAAATAGTTACTAGAATAGTACATCTGAAGTTAAAAGTAATGGAGCATTTTATTATCCTAATGGTATGGTCAATGTCACTGCAGTCATTAAAGATCTACTAACTAATCACAAAGTCCCTATAATCAGAGATTCTTCACTGGGTGAGAAAAAATCTGTAGGAGATGAGACTTGAAATATGTGGCTTCATGCCAAGAGTAAGAATCAATTCTTTCAGAACACTAGTTGTTCAAAATCTGGGGCAAGAGAAAGAAAAAACAATTAATTGTATCATGCTGAATGAGAAAACTCACCAGTAGCAAAACAATCGCTAAAATATTTACTGCTTCTGTACCTGAAAAAAAAACAAGATGAATTTTTTGCTAGTGATCAAAAGTCATTGCATAATGACCATTATGTCCAGACTGGGGTCCCCAATTAGGCATTTATTTAGGTGCCTAAATCTAATATGGATTTAGATGATCCCTCCAGGTCAGTTTTGAGGCATAACTGGTGGCATAGTATAAGGGAAGAATATATTGTTCTTGTCCATGTTATACTACTTCTGTGATTAAGTAGAAGTCTCAGTGTCAAGGACTATTACCTTTTATGAGCTCTAGTTGTGTTAACCAACAAATGTGTTAAAATATGTAGCTGAGTTAAGAACAATTCTCGTCTCTGGCATCTTGCCAATGCTTTTTACCGTTTTGAGTAAACAATTCTTTCAGCTGAGTCATTTTGCCAGAAATGTGATTCTGCTTTAAATATTTCCTGAAATGCTTTGAGTTATAGAGTTTAATGCCAGAAGGGACTACCAGATCATCCAATCTGACCTCTTGTATATCACAGACCACTAAACACCACCCATCCACCCCCAACACCAACAGTTAGACCAAAGGTCTACAGGTCTCAGGAAACTAAACTACTGTGTATCACAGGGAGAGACAGAGGTGTATCAGCATCTGAGGCCCCTACAATGGCGGGAAGCGGGGGCTGGAAAAACATTATTTCACATGAATTTTTAAAATAGTGAGTCTAAACCTTTAAAAACTGCATTCTTTCCCCTCTAACTGAATTTCATCCAACCCATCTGAAGTTTAACCAAGCAGTACATAATATATATTGCCTTTGGACGAGTTGGCCCCTTTGAAATCAATGGAAGTCTTGCAATTGACATCAGTGGAGCAGGATTTCACCAACGGTATCTGCCAAATGGGGCACAGAACTTCTATGTCCTGATGCCAGAGTAAAGAGAATATCTGGATGCCTATTAAGCAAGTGTTCATAAGTTTTTGTTTGAATAAAAATGTGAAAATTCATTTCAATGTGTATTCAGAACTCCTTTTTATTAGTTTTTGGTAAACAGTCACACAAGTTAAGGTTTGTTCACAAAAACATCCCCAGAAGGAGAAAATGTTGAAATACACACATAAATGTGTTTTCATGAGTCTGCACATCTGTTTGTGTAGCCATCTGGAAAGCTTTTTTCAATTCTGGGAGTAAAATGATTCATGGGATTTAGGTGTCCAATCATATTGTAAAATGACAAATACAGTAGTTATGGTGAACAATGGACACTCAATCCAGAGGCTGCTATATATGTATGCATAGACCATTCATCAATCACATTTTAATAATCCATTAATAGAATCTGTATCTCAGGCCTGCACAATATACATCTCAGGCCTGTGTGGGCTCACTGTGCGGCTGTGGGGGGGGTGAATAGGCAAGTGGTGAGGTGGGGCAAGCCAATGGCTGGCTGGCCGGCTGGCCGGCCAGCGGGTGGGCAGGGTGACAAAGAGGCCAGTGGCAGGATGGGGAGTGCGGGTGAGCCAGCGGCAGGGGGTAGAGTCAGCGGCAGAAGGTAAGAGGCCAGCAGTGGGCAGGCAGGTGAGCTGGCGGCGGGGGGAGCAGGCAAGCTGGCAGTAGACAGGCAGCTGAGCTGGTAGTGTCAGCAAGAGACGGGGGCTGAATAGGCGAGCGGATGGTGGGGGTGAATAGGCAAGCCACCGGTGGGGGAGGTGGGATGACGAGCTAAGCAAGCAGGAAGTGGCGGGGGGGCTTTATACTGGGGGGGCGGTGAGGAGGCGAGTGGCAAGTCGGTGGCTGATATGTTCTACTGATCTTGTCTGTCATAAAAAATTGGTCCTTTTTGCTGCTTTTCTCTGAGCTGGGGGTTGTCCCAGTGCTGCAAAGAGGGTGTTCCCAAAGGAAGGTGCTTGCTTCTAACCCTCTAGGCCATCAGTATGTCTGCTCTTCTCTAGTCAGCCCACTTGACAAGTTTGATTGTCCTTGGTCTGGCGCCCAGCCCCTCTCCACGGGTTGCAGCTGTCTGGAGGTGCCTGCCTTCCACGCTTTCCTCATTCACACCTCATTCATTCAAGAGGGAAATTGATTACAAAGTAGGGGGAAGATCTTATTCTACTTCTAGCAAAAAGACATTTTTCTTTTACCTTAATTATACTACCTTAGGGGCCTGCTATAACATATTACCAAGGTTCAATACTGCTGTTTTGGCGGGGCAGAGCTGGGGAAGGAGGGTTTGTTTCTGCGGGGCAGGCGGTGCTGGAGCGGGGGAGTTGTTTATGCAGGGTTGGGCAGCGCTGGGGGAGGGGTGTTTTGGGGGACTTGGAGGTGCTGGGGAGGGTGTTTCGGAGGCGGGGGTGGTGGGTTTCGGCCCTCAGCTGTTTTCTTTGGAGTAATATGGCCCTCGCTGCTTTACGAGTTGTGCAGGCCTGCTGTATCTGTTTAGTAGCTAATTTTCAAACACAAATTAGGACTAAATTCATTAAACAAATTATTCTTTGAAAGTCATTTAACCAGTTTGTGGGAGGTCCTGAATAACAGAGAAACACTGTGTTTGGGATATGCATTGTAGATGGCACAGTAGCAGCCACAAGGTGCTGAGCACTCTAGCTCAGCCCTGCACAGCACTTAAACATATGCTGCGTTATAAGTCTAAAAGTCATCCCATTAAAGTGAATGGGACGATTCATGTGTTTACAGTGTAGCATGTACTTAAGTATTTTGCTGGATGAAGCCAGCATGCTCAGTATTTTACAGGCTCAAGCTGTAAGTGAGCTGGAGGGAGGAAGCTGCTTGAACCAGAGCCCTGAAGATCAAAGGTGCATTCATTTGAGCTGTTCTGAATATGTGTATTTTAATGGATTACCTAGAAAACTCAGTCATATCTCTAATTGCTACCATACTCTAATGCAAACAAACTGTCTTAAAATACTTAAAATACTCAGGGATTATTTTTCTAGTTAATATTTTATCAAACCAAACTCAGATTCTGAGTAGACCACGGACTGACGAACTCAAAAGCAAATTGTTAACCTCTTGTAGCTATTGTACATAGTCTTGAATATAAACAACTGCTTACCAGATATTTGACTATGAGCATCACAAAGTTGCTCTTTAAACTGATGTTTTTTTATTATCCTGATCTGCCTCCCATGAGATGGTTCTAGAGGGTACCAAACCCCTCATTGTTACCATTGCTATATCAGTATTGACTTGTTTTCAGGATGTCATTTTGTGAATCACAGGAATATTGCGATACATTAAAGTTGCCAGGGAAATGAATACCAGAGCCTTTGACAGAAGAGACAATGAATAGGAGAGAATGTTAATTTGTATATAACTTGCAAATAAGAAATGATGACAGATATGCAAATATCAGTGGCTGGTTAGCAGAGTTTAGGGTCTTTGAAAACAAATACCCATCTACCTAAATAGCTAAAAGACATCTATTTGCTTTGAAAGAATCAAAGTTCCTTTACTAAAGTTGACACGTGCAATTGTCTTGTGCCTATAGCCAGTAGTTTTCCCACTGAATAAATGTTGAATGCATTCCTCACATTCCTGGAGAGAGGCTACTGGTGAGGATCCATCTATTGTGAACCTAGGCCACATCAATTATGTAATGACTCTCTCCTTCTTTCTGCAGAGTTTCATCAGAGAGTTGAGCTCTGACTTTGACATTACACAAGAGCACTTTCATGCCACTATTCAATGCTATTATTTGAACACAGACTCCATTCTCTCCCAAGCCCTAGGTAGGATTAGAATGCATTTAAACTTCATTTGCTGGGCTTTTAATGATATAATCCTGTGTACTCTAAATTTGGTAGCTACCCTTCCTGACTCTGTTTTGTCATTATTGTTTTTGTTGTAGCTGTCACATTGTCTGAAGTGGCTCAAGACCCTGAGTGCCTACCTCAGGGTAGACACCTCAAATTGGTGGTATGTTCTATAATTGGATTTCACTGACCCAGTAACAAATGTGAGCTCCTGGATCACTGTAACAATCTCACCATGGAGTCAGACAAACACCTTAGACTCTCCAGTCTATCTTGCCGTCCAGGCCGACTGGACTTAGTGATGACTGGTCACTTACAGCATATTCAGGTTGCTTCCAGTCCCAAGAGACCAGCTGCATATCCCAGATCAATTGGTAGCCAAAGACAACACCTGGAGCCAAGCCAGTAATAAACTGTCTAAAGATTTATTAACTAGGAAAAGGGTATAAGAAAGTTATTTAGAGCTTAAGGCAAGCAAACATATACACACATATGATTTACCATCTAAATCTTAAGAGTGACAGAGTTGTAGTTGTCTGTCAATTCAAAGTGTCTTCTGGGTGGACCCAGGAGGTAACCCCTGGGGAGCTCTGGCTTCAGTTTGGTTTCTCTGGCCCTGTGCAAGTTCAGACAGCAAAGAAATGAAAAGTCTTCACATCAACTATTTTGATTTCCCTCTTCCAGCATTCAAAGCAATGGGAGGATGTCTTCTGCATGTACTTCTCCATGAGGCAATTAACAAAGCTTTTATCTTATAATGGCCCATTTAAACGTTGATATCCTCCTGGACTGGGTGAGGGGGAAGATGATTCCCATGCCTGGGTTCACAAGTTCAGAGCAAACATTTTCAAAATTATAAAGCAAAACTTACATTTCATTACAGCATGGAATACAGACATTACAAGTGATATTAATGCACACAGCAACTTATTTCATGGAGTCTAAACCCTGAATAGATTCTTGTAAGACGAATACCTATTTTGAGCAAAGCTAACATATAGGAGAACTGATCTGGTCTTCAGCTATGAGTTTGTCAGTCCTTAGCTAATACCTGCAGTCTTGCCAAGAGCTGGCACCTGATCTGCCAGTGTCATGGTTGTTTTTTAATTAAGATGGAAGTTATTTCAAGCTGCTAAGAATTTCAGAAGTTTAAAGTTTTTCTCAGAAGCATAAACTATTAATATATATGACTTTAGAAAGATGTCAAAGGACCATGATACAATTTACTTTAAAATAGAATTTTTTATACAGAAAACATTTCACAGCAAATAAAGATGTCTAGCTTCTGCATGCTCCAGTTAAAAAATTATTAATAATGTTGCTTAGTACTTTAATTTATTTTCAACTTCAAGGTGCTTCTTTACAAATACAACCTAACAGCATCAGGCTTTGATCCTGCAATTGGAGCCTGGTGCCCCTGTGGAGAGCTACTGATTTAAATAAAGGTTCTGAACAGGCATAAGGGCCTATCCATATGGATCCAATTGTATACTAATGCAGATAGGGCTTTCTAATTCCATGAAACCAATAAAGGGGTTGGGGTGCAGGGTAGGGGGGTGAGGGCTCCGGCTGAGGGTATGAGCTCTGGATTGGGGGCAGGGATGAGGTTTTTAGGGTGAAGCACCAGACTCAGGGATGGGGTGTGGTGGGATGCAGGCTCCGGGAAGGGATGCTGGGCTGGGGCACAGAGTTGGGGGGCCTGAGGGGGTGCAGGCTCTGGGAGGGAGTTTGAGTGCAGGAGGGGACTCTGGGCTGGGGCAGGGAATTGAGATTCAGGGTCCTGGCAGTGCTAACCGCTAACCGTGGCTCCCAGGAAGCAGCCACCAGGTGCATTGGTGGCCAGTGAGGCACCACGTGCTACCTTTGCATCTGCAGGTGCTGCCCCTGCAGCTCCCATTGGTTGTGGTTCCTGGCCAATGGGAGCTGCTTAGCTGGGATACAGAGCAGGGGCATTGCACTGAGCCTCCCTCGCTGCCCGTACAGCTAGGGGCTGCAGGGACCAAGTGGCCACTTCTGGGAGCTGCGTGGAGCTAAGACAGCCAGGGAGCTTGCCTTAACCCTAAGCCCTCACTGCACTGCCGACTGAATTTTTAATGGCCCAGTTGGCAGTGCTGACTGGAGCCACCAGGATGCCTTTTCAATCAGGCGTTCTAGTAGAAAACCAGACTCCTGGCAACCCTAAATATAGATGTTGTCTATTGTAACTTAGAAAATTTTAAGTTTAACCACAAACTTGCTTTAGCATTAGGTGTCGTGTATGATTATGAGCTAAAGGCATTAATATGTTAACCTATAGAATAAGTGTGCCACAATATTATGAGAGTGGGGGAGTTAGATTTGGACAAGGAAGGCTGGGCCTCTGAATGAATTTATAGAGCAGGTTCTTGGTCATAGACTGAAAAGGAAGATCTAACAGACCCTCACTAGTCAGACAGGACCATCACTGGCACAGCTCCTCTATCACCAGCACATTGCAGTTCTCAATACAAACTTCTATAGAAAAACATAGTCACTTCCTGGATCTCTGCAGTGCCAGCTCTCTGACACACACCAGACAGCTGGAAACAGTGAATCTCCTGATGGCCCACAGCCTTTCTCAGCAACCAAAGACATATCTCACTGTCGTGCAGCTGGATGAAAAAGGCCTGAACCAGAATTCTCTACACCTACACCTACACCAAGTGCCCCAGAAGCCCATACATTTCAGTAAAAATGAGATGATCAAACAGGATGCAGAGCAATCCTTTCTTTCAGGAATTTTAACCCAACACCAGCACCTGAAAATTTGAGTCTTAGAGCCCAAGGTAGAGAGCAAACTCTTCTCTGCTTGCACAGATTCCTCTTCTCTGAAGTTGCCCTGCTCAGCCCAGAAACTAAAACCACAGCCTGTCTTCCCAAGAGTCAAAATTTGCTTCTGCACTTAGAAAATAATCTGCAAGACTGTGGGTAACAGCAACACCTGCTGATGCCTGCCATAACAATACTATCCATAATCAATAGTCCCTCCAGCTTTACATCCACTAGAGATGCTTTATTGAAGAAAATCCTGTTCTGTTTTAATGGAAGCGCAGCTGTACCTGAATAAAACTGCAATCACTGAACAGTTTTCCCTTTGTTCCTGTTTTCTTTTTGTCTAAGGTGAATATATAACAGGGAGAATCAATGAATGGCAGACAAGTAGGTAATATTTTGTAGACAAACATGCTAATACTATGTCTTCATCTGCTTCCAAAATCAATAAAAGGGTCAATATGTTTTCTGTTCCTCAGATGGTTTATAATAGGGCTGTCGATTAATCGCAGTTAACTCACACAATTAACTCCAAAAAATTAATCGTGATTAAAAAAAGTAATCACAGTTTTAATTGCACTGTTGAACAACAGAATATCAATTGAAATGTATTAAATGTTTTTCTACATTTTCAAATATAGTGCTTAAAATTACAATACAGAATACAAAGTGTATAGTGCTCCCTTTATATTATTATTTTTATTACAAATATTTGCACTGTAAAAATGATAAAAGAAATAGTATTTTTCAATTCACCTCATACAAGTACTATAGTGCAATATCTTTATCGTGGAAGTGCAACTCACAAATGTAGATTTTTTTTTGTTACATAACTGCACTCAAACACAAAACAATGTAAAACTTCAGAGCCTAAATTCACTGCAGTAGCAATTTTTGTTTGCCAATACTAAGACAATAGGTTTGTTTACATTTACGGGCGATAATTTGCAAGCTTCTCTTATTTACAATGTTCACTGAAAGTGAGAACTGCTATTTTGTAGCAGCATTGCAAGGTATTTACCTGTCAATATGCTAAACATTCGTATGCTCTTCATGCTTTGGCCACCATTCTGAGGACAGCTTCCATTCTTGATGACGCCGTTAGAAAAATAATCACGTTAATTAATTATGACTGAACTCTTTTTTGGGGAGAATAGTATGTCTCTGCTCTGTTTTACCTCATTCTGCCATGTATTTCATATTATAGCGTCTCAGATGATGACCACGACAATGTTTGTTAAGAAACTTTCACTGCAGATTCACAAAACGCAAAAAAAGTACAATGTGAGATCTTTTAAGATAGTACACGACTCACCAAGGTTTAAGACTCTGAATGCCTTCCAAATCTCAGACAGCAGGGTGTGAACATGCTTCAGAAGTCTTAAAAGAGCAACACTCATGTGGAAATCAAAACCGACAACGAAAAAAATCAGCCTTCTGCTGGCATCTGACTCAGATGGTTAAATGACATGCATCAGTCTGCAGTTTGGATATTAGAGAAGAACCATCATCATCATGGATGCATGTCTCTGTGATAGTTGGTTGAAGAGAAGGGCCATATGAATCTTTAGCGCATAGGGTAGCAACTATGGCAGGTGTGCCAAACGCATACGAGCTGATTTTCAGTGCACTCAACATGCCGGTCTGGACACCAGTCCAGGGGTCTGCATTTTAATTTATTTTAAATGAAGTTGCTTAACTTTTAAAAAGCTTATTTACTTTACATACAATCAGTTTATTAATATTATAGACTTAGGGAAAAAGACTTCTAAAAACTTCAAATGTATTACTGGCAGCAAACTCAATCTGAGTGAATATAATGAGACTCAGCATGCACTTCTGAAAGGTTGCCGACCCCTGCTTTAGCGCATCTGACAGTAAATATTTTTGTGACAACGGCTACAAACAGTGCGCATGCAAATGCCTGTTCTCACTTTCACTTCTGTAACAAAAGTGGGCAGATTATCTCCTGCAAATGTAAACAAATTTGTTTGTCTGAATGACTGGCTGAACAAGAAGTAGGACTGAGTGGACTTGTAGGTTCTAAAGTTTTATGTTGTTTTATTTTTGAATGAAGGTGGGTTTTTTTGTACATAATTCTACATTTATAAGTTCAACTTTCATGATAAAGAGATTGCACTACAGTACTTGTATTATGTGAATTGAAAAATACAATTTCTTTTGTTTTTATAGCACAAATATTTGTAATAAAAATAAATATAAAGTGAGCACTGTACATTCTGTATTCTGTGTGGTAATTGAAATTAATATATTTGAAAATGTAGAAAACACCAACAATATTTAAATAAATGTTATTCTATTATTAACAGTGCGATTAATTGCCTGATTAATTGAGATTAATTTTTTTAATCACTTAAGAGCCCCAAGTTTATAAACTCTCCTAAGTTTTCATTCCTGTAACAACTCTGCCAAAGCATTAAGAAAGGCGAGCAGTGAGACTGTGAAATGAACGTTGGTTTGCTTACTGGCCTTTATGTCATTTGAGAGATCAAGACAGCATTTAGGAGAGATTTTAAGCATACTGTCCCCACACAGAGATCTTGATTGTTTTGCCACATGTCATATATTATCACGTCATCCCGCATTATATGTAACATAAGAATGATTTTCACACTGTTTCTATAAGATGTAAGGCTGTGGAATTTGAATAAATTACCTTGAGCAAAAGCAAGCGTTTCTACCCATCCCCACATTTCATTCTATGTGAAAGCTTACAATAGATAACATGCTGATGGGAAGGTCTTCCAGAGGGTACTCAGGGGTGAATAATGAAAAGTTCGTGCAGGGGGCACCTTGCAATAATGAACTCCATAGAGTGGAAATTCTCTTTAGAGATGAGAGAAAACTTCAAAGATACTTACCCCCAAACAGCACAAATTGATTCAGCGTTACTGATTCTTATAACTAGACATAAGCAGTTATTTTTATAGTTCAGCTGACATATTTTCTATATACATTTCCACTACTATAGTTTTATTTATACTCTCGGTATTTCTTCATTTGAATGTTCCTGTGATTACTTTACTTTTCATCTTTATGTCCCACCGGCTGTGGGCATCCATGCTATATGTCAGTTTCAAATTACTTTGAAGTATACTGATTCGTCAGAGAATGTATACACAGTTGTAAAGGCAGCTGTAAATCCTGTAACGTCTTGCCTCCTGAGACAGACTAGTTTATAATTCTTTGTTAATGGTTTTTATGTTACAAACAGCCATTTCCATAGACTGAGACCAAAATACTCCTCTCTGATCTGATCTGTCTTTCTGAAGTCAATAGTATTCCAATTCTGAACACACAATCTGCATTAGAGATTTCCAGTACAGATAAGTGCTGATCGTAGAGGAGAACTGTAATAGAAAACCCTGCAACTGAGCATTTTTAATAGTACTTGGACTGGAATGATTATATGTTGCAAATGAATTTACTCCTAGAGATGTCCACAGTTTTCATAAAAATCTTAAACCAGATGAAACTCTGCACTCAGTTCCACTACAAAACTAAAAATTCAGACTGGGATCATGGAGGTATTTTCTGCAAGTCTTTAAAGTGTGCCTGATTTGAGTGTCAGGTCAGTACTGGCTGCAGGGCTGGTGCAAGGATGTTTTGCACACTAGGCAAACCTTCCACCTTGCCCCCTTCCCCGTCTCTGAGCCCCCCCCCTGATACCCCCTCCCCGCCCCAGCTCACCCCTGCACCCCCTCCTCCCCGAGCATGCCCTGGCTGCTTCACTTCTCCCACCTCCCAGGCTTGTGGTGCCTAAGCTGATTGGCGCCGCAAGCCTGGGAGGCTGGAGAAGTGAAGCTGCTCATTCCTGCCCCACCTCCTCCCCTAGCATGCTGTCACTGCTTCACTTCTCCCGCTTCTCAGGCTTGCAGCGCCAATCAGTTTAGGTGCAGCAAGCCTGGGAGGCGGGAGAAGTGAAGCAGCCACGGCGTGCTCGGGGAGGAGGTGGGACGGAGTGAGCTGGGGCGAGGAGTTCCCCTGCATGCCGCGGCGTGCTCTGGGAGGAGGCGGGACATGGGTGAGCTGGGGCAAGGAGTTCCCTTGCGTACCGCCCCCCACTTACTTGCTACAGGCGGCCCTCCCCACGCTCCCCTGCCCCAGCTCCCTCCGTCTAAATGCGAGCAGTGACTGGGGTGGCCGAAGATCTGGATGCCATGATCACTATCAAAGAAAATGCCGCCTAGGTTCCCTAAATGGTTGCACCTGCCCTGACTGGCTGTATTTTGACTGATCCTAGGCTGATTTTTGGTTTCAAGTGGATATTTAAAACTTGCTAGTTTTGCATACAACAACTTTCTAAGAGGCAGAGGTTCCCTATGAATTTTTCAGTAAATCTGAACCTAAAATTTAAAAGTTCAAACCTGTGCAAAGTGAAATAGCAAGTATAAGATTCTCATGGAGTGCTGCAAATGCAAACCACCACATTTCAATGACTTTCATAATTTCATCTTTTTTTCCTCTTTTTCTAAATGTTTAAAACAATGTGGACTATATAGTAAGTTCCTAGAAAAGGAACATACATATAGTGTGTCTTTGGAAGTGGGAGAGGGCATGTGATGGGGTGTTCACCCCACACTTGCCCAGAAAGGATTAATTTAGAAGCTGTGGCATTGAGCAGTGAATGGGAAGATGGCCTAGGAGTGCTGAAGGAAGACTTTGGTACCCTGGAAGGGGAAAATGCATACTGTGAACTGCCCAGAGGGCTGAGTCATAAAGATGCAGCAGCAGCTTGTGGCACAAGAAAGGGTCTTCAGACTGAGAGAGAGAGAGAGGCAGAGAAACGGCATGCAACTGTGGGAAGGGGCATTGGCCTCATGAAGCTAATCCACAGAATGGCCAGGAGGAGGTGCCATCCTAGCTATGATTACAGCACCCAGTCACAGGGCAAAACTGTGAAAGGCTAATATATAAAAGTAGAATCACTTCCCATACAGTGGGTGCACTTTGAAAAGTCATTCTAGATCTAGAGAGATTACTGGTTTTTCTTTACAATCTCCAAAACCTATAACATTTCCATAGCTGGAATAATTATCTTTTTAAGTGTGCACACTGTCCCTGCATATTAAACCAGATCTTGCAACAGGCCAAACTCCTAAATCACAAGGGGAATTGAGGGTGCTTCGCACCCCCAACCATCAGGCCCATACAGTCATTTATTCATTAAGTAGAATGTGGAAGGCCAAAGGCCAATTCAAATATCCTTATCAACAGGATACGTCACTATATGTTAGATAGCTGAAACTAGAGGGCTCTTTAATTTAGCAATAAAGGTATAACAAAATCCTGGCTGGAATTTGAAGCTAGCAAAGTTGAAATTGGCAATAAGACATCAGTTGTTAATAGTGAAGGTACACAGCCATTGGCACAAGTTATCAAGGATAAACTATCCTTCATTTAGTGTTTTCAGAATCAAGATTGCATGACTTACTTAATAATAGGCTTTAGTTCAATGACAAGTTTATTGGGTTTGATGCAGGAATCACTGGAAGAATTTTTATAGCGTGTGTTATGCAGGAGGTTGGACTTGATCATAACAGCCCCTTCTGGCAATGAAACCTATGAAAACAAATGCAAATGCACGGTGTGCTGTACAAAACATTTATTTAGGACGTTGGGTTCAATACTTGAAACCTAATTTACTTTTCCCCTTCAAATTCTTAAGGTCATTTACATCAGGCCAACTTCTCATGATTACATATATTTATAGTTTGACTGCGTGGTTGTCACTGGTCACATTTTCTAGGCTTTGCATTACTTTTCAAATCCCCCAGAGTCGTATTCATATTCATGTTTAACAACCTCTTCCTTCCGTTATGAGAATTTTCCATGAACCTGAAATTAAAAATATCCCTTCCTTTTCTCCACTGAAATGTCACAACCACAAATCATCCATCACAACTTCAGTTCACTCCTTGAAACATTTTTCTCTGCTCCTTTATAGATGATGCAGTTTCAAACAAGCAGTTCAAACTTCATTTTTCTCCATTTCCCAGGACAGGTAGAAAAACTCACCCCTCATACAAGTATTTCATTTGCATTTTCTTTTCTTGCTTCCGAAGCAGAAAATGAGAACTCCTGCCCCCCTCACACACTTTAGCTCCTCTTCAATCATTTTTCACTGAGCTGTTTTTGAGCTATTTGTTTCTTTGAGAACAGGCTATGCTGCAGCTATACTCCCCTTCAATCTCTCTCTCTCTATCTCTCATCACAGCATAGTTCACCTGCCATTTCAAGTTTCAAAACCTCTTTGCTTTTCTTTGTTCCCAGAGACAAGGAGCAGGCCTCTTGGGAACGAATGGAAACAATATGAAACCAGACTGACGTATGAAGAAATACTGTGTAATGGCATTGTATTTAAAATGTAGTTTGTTAGCAATTTAATATCACATTCCATGCTCATATTTACACTGTGCTCCAGGCTTATCTTCCTGAGGGCAGAGATACAGCGAAGTTCATCCCAAATTTTATATATCTACAATCTCAGTCCTAGAGGAGATTTATTATTTTGAAATATACTGTTTTTTCCCTTTATTACACTCATTTAGGGCCTGATCTTAGAAATACTTACTGATGTGACCAGTCTTAATGGCATCAGTGGGATGACTCACATATTTAATCTCTATAAATATAAGCAGGGCTTGCAGATCAGTCCTGTGGTTTCTATATCTCATAGGCCTACTGCAGTTTGGGCTCTAATCCGACAGAGTTTTACTAAATTACATTCTGTAAGAAGCAAATATGTGATGACTGGGAGGAGATAGAGATGTTTTTTCCAAATGTTTGGGAAGATCACATTACTCACAGTTCTGCCAAAACATAGCATGCAGTTCTTTTCTAACAATAAGTATTTATTTTATGTTGAATGTGTTTCCACACAGCCCTCAGCCAAAGCATTCAGCATACTGTATAACTGCATAATGACAAAACATAATACAATCAAAATATAATAGTCAAATAATAATAATACTATAATATAAATACAGTTTCTTAAAATTCAAATGAAAGATACAAACAAAGGAGCTCAATGAAAGAAGCAGCCTGGGAATGGATAGTGGTAAAGAAAATAAATAGAGGGCCAAAACTGATGGCAATAGAAAATTACCTTGATATGAAAAAGTCTGGATGTGCTTCTTAAAAATGTGAAGAGATTAACTGAGATGGATCCTGGGCTGGGAAAGCAAGTGCCACACTCTGGGGTCTGCAGGAAAAAGAATGATTCCCTCTCAGCCTAAAGCACTATGATGGGAACCTTAAAAGTCAGATGTGCTAGAGTGCAGAAACCCATCAGAAAGAGGTCCAAGGAGGTGGCATTAAAATATTAGAATGTCTTCTCACACAATCCCATGCTTTGTATATACCAAATATGATCAGTTTTGTTTGCTGTTTCTCCATTTTTATTCTTGCTCTATTTTCCTCTGAATGTTATGGCAAAATGGTTTCCATATTAACTGAGTCTGAATGGACCTGAGCAATACAATCGCTACAATGTAAGATTAGGGGGTGAGATTTCACTGCACTGATGTAGAGGGACTGTAAACACCATGTAAACGGCTGGAGGAGAATTCCCCTGGAGCTGACACAGTACAGAGTTGCAATCAGAGGTCCTGTGAGGGTCCCCTCACAAGTCCTGGCATAGAAAACATGTCTCGGGTAGGAGTGGAGCCCTTGTAGTGCATTCTGCTATTGGAATTCTGGGTTGCTGCAGGCTGCAGAACAGCCCATATTCAGTAAATCAGAGCAGCTACAGATTGCTCTACTTAACCCCAGGGGCTGCTTTGACCCCTGCTGCAGCCAGAATCAGGAGGGCATAAAGGTGGCTTTAAAGCCTCTTTTGCCCCTGTTTCTCTTGACTTGCCCAGCCTATGTATCTAAATGGTTGCTTGTGATGACCATATACATGGTGTAAAATAAGTACAGGTATTAGCAATGAGCTCAAGCTAGAAAGTACAGTTCCTTAGTCAAACTTCCTCAAAATTTAGGGTGCGTCGGGGGGTTTAGTCTGGACTCATTTCTTATAGGCAGAATCTATTAGTTCTGAGTCTTTGCTTCAATTGTTATCATTATTCTATCACTACAATATCAAGTCATTATGACAGGGTCATGTGGCCCAGCCCAAAGGTTTCTCATTTCAGTTACTTATCCTGGGCACAGAAACAAAGAGAGAGGTCCTTGCCTAGGTCATTTGCTTTCTGCCAACTCCTTTTTTGGTTTTGTTGTTTAGTAGAGCTGCTTGAAAATTGGAATTTTCATCCTAGAAGACATTCCAGTAATCCAAAATCTGTTTTCATCCTGAATAAGGATAAAATATAAAAAATAAATCAAACCAGAATGTTCCGAAAAAATATAATTTCAAAATGTCAAAATGGTTCACTCAATATTTTTGATTGAAAGAAAACATTCAACATTCCCAAATCCAAATGAAATGAAACATCAATTTGTGTAACTCTAAGCTGTTGCATTGCTTCATGAAAGATATAGTTTGGGTGCATCATGCTCCTATTCTCCTCTGTGGGCCAGGCTCCCAGCTGGCCTATAATTCCCTTGATGCACAATGTTCACATGACTCCCAGGATGCACTACTGTGGCTCAAAAAGAGGGAAAATTGTGGTACCTCATGGAAGATGCAGTCCACCTAGGGAGTCTAAACCATTGCAGAAAATGGGGACATTAGACACTCTACCTATAACACACATAAGGCACCAATGTAGCTCAGGCAGACAGAATAATATTGACATGAATCATAATATTTTGTTTGGATTCTCGTGATTGAAATTTGAAAAAAAAATTTTTGCACAAACTATTTTCCACTGATTTTTTTTTAAACAGGCAATTCTCAATTAACGCTATTTCATTTTAAAATTTTATCCATTTATAGTTGATTAATCTTTTTACAGAAATAATTTTTTCAGGAAAAATTGCTGACAACTACTGAAACTTTTCATTTTCCACAATATTTTTTATCTTTGAAATGATCAATTATTTTTTTTACTGAACATTTAGTTTGCAGTAAACAAACCATTTGAAAATGATTTTCATTAATGTTTTATTTAAAAATATGGTCCATTTTGAGCCATATAAAATGGAAGCAACTTTACATTTTTTTTCCAATTATATGGGTTTTTTTACATGGTTTACAGTATGCACCAGGAATGAAGTAACCTTTTCAGTAACCAAGAACGTCTTGGTAAAAGAAGAAATAAAAGCTGATGGGCTGTGTCATGTTGATAAGCTTAGAGGAGGTGTCTAGGTTGAGCATATGTTACTGGTCCTCCTCCTTTCTTCATTCCAAAGCTGCACAATGTACAGGTCTGTCGCATCTTACTCGCATTTAACATGCGCGATTTCAGCTTTACACGGTCGGCAAAAAACAAAACAAAAAAGAGAAAAATAACAATTTAATACTGTACCTGTAGTGTGGGTGATTCCGCCAGCCATTCAACTCAATGTAATTTTGACTATATGCGGTTTTCACTTTATGCGCTAACCACGGAATGGAACCCCCACGTAATATGAGACTCGCCTATAGTGAGATCTTTCTATTTTATGAGGTTTCTGTCCAGGCACTCATACCAAGAGTATGAAGTTATAAACTTCCAGTTTGTGAAAGAACTGCTCAGATGCTGGAATCAGGAGCAATCATCCATTTTAGGGAAGCTTGGATTCTGGAGCACACGGTGAAACCACCAAGGAAAAGTACCAGCTTATCAACCCACTGCAAACCAACCAATCCAATGTGATTTAGTTGGGTGCAGAGCTGGATAGCTGTGATGAGTGGGTCCCTTAGGATTTGCAGGAATGAGGGAGGAGGAATGTTATTATTTCCAGGCAAACAAGCCAACTTTCAGATCCAGCCTCTGAGAACATTTACAAGAATTTTCTACAGGTTTCACCTCTGGGTTGTCATCTGAACTCTGCTGTGAGCCACATCACCTCTTCATTATCTTAACAAGAGCATAAAGAACACTCCCTTTATACTAACTTCCCCCCTTCATAAAAAATATGTGGTGGAAGCATAAGTATACTCACAATAGCCTTTTAATGAGAGAGAAATGTGGTTGTGTAATCTTATAGATTTTATTAAAATGTGCTTAAAGGTGCATTCACTTTGTTGAATCAAATTATGGCAGCAATTCCTGTCTGAGGATTGTTTATTGTCCCAAAACATCCATAACTCACTGGGTTCAGCCATCTACAAGTGTTTAATTACAGACTGTCTGTTTCATGTAAAGAGTGCTTGCCAGCAGTCTTTTGGCAGAATATAGAATGAACTTTGTAAAGAAAAACTCAGCAGCAGCAGCAGCAGTGGGGAAAAGAATATCCCCAGGGTTCTTCATAGGTTTCCAGTTACCAGATCCAGCAGAATTAATATTTACAGGACAAAAGCATGTTAGGAACTGTGGAGATGTTGAAATGAAAGGCATAACGTGTTTTCCACTTGCATACCTAGTAATGCCTTACCATTTTGCAACACAGGGGCACGGAGCAAGGCAAAAAGAGGGAGAGAGAATACTTGGTCATTGTGTTTTTTAAAAATAAACAAAGCATCAACTTATTGGTAAAGCAAAGGTGCACCTCACATTTTACAGATGCTAAGAATCAAAGTAGAATGTGCTGAGTATCCCACTCTAGAGGCTCAAGCTTGTTTTGGAAATGGAGATTTTTTCACACAGTTGTTTAAATTGAACTCATCCATAGAAAATTTTGACTCTTTGATGAAAAAAGGAGAACCAGATTTTTTTGGTTGAAAACTTTCAACAGAGAGCTGAACATCTTAATTTGGAAAAAAAACAGTTGTGCCTCATGGGATTTGTAGTTTGGATGCCTCATGTCGTCCCCTTCCCCCATTCTCCTTTATGGGGTGGGGTCCCAGGCTAGACTATCTCTCCCATTGCATGCCCAATTTTCCATCCAAAAACCGTTTTGAGAGAACGTTTTCTACAAGCATTACCCCACACCCTTAACTCAACAGTTCAAAAATCTCTTTACCATTACCAGGAACTGCTGGATGCTGCATTCCAACTCCCCAGCACCACCACTGCCTGAAATGGTGCTCTCACTTATAGGTCTGACCTTATTGATGTCACTAAATGAAAGCTCCTACTCATATGTTGACAGGAGCTAAATCCACCAAAATAAGTGGAAGCTTATTTTAAGAGTAAGCGATGCTGTCTTATCTCAGTCAGGAAGAGGGAGCACAAACCTGACATTTACAAAGACAGGGACTGAAAGAGGAAGCATGTTATTTCAATGCTTAGTATCTATAATTGAAGGCTGGACTAGAACATTTGACATGCTTTAAAGGGAAGGTTTGTTTGAAGGCTAAGGAGAGGAAGTTTACCAAGCCTGTAACTGCAAAGTTAGTTGTAATAAATCAGGACATGAGGATATGTGCTATTTCAATTATTTTTTCTCTTCAACATATAAAAATTGGTTTCCCCTCTCACCTCCTTATATATATTTCCAACTTCTGGATCCAGGTTCCTCAAAGGCCACAAATAGAGCCAGAATGTGTCATTAAGATAAAGGCCCATTGTAGAGAGGAGTAAAGACCCTTACTCCTCCAGAGAAATCTCAAGACAGAGATCGCTGGAGCTCTGAGGTGCTTAATATGATTGAGAGGGTACAGTGTATAATTCCAGCTGTGGTGTGCAGAAAAGGAGGGGTAGATCCATAGCTTCACCTCTTTCCTGATCCCTTCTGTCTCTTTTGGGGTGGCTAGTGCCTTCATGTGATAGCATGAAGCAGTCCTTGCAGTCAGGATAGTGTAGGGACTGCAACTGTGACTCACCCATAGGCAGTAAAGAGCCGGAGAAAGGGTGAGGATATCTCCCTGGACACTCTAAGTCTTATGCACCCACACAAGGACAAAGCATAAATCTGTTTCATAGAAATTAATAAGCAAATACAATATAACATGAAGGGGAATAGGGCTCTGAGTCCGCTGCTGCTAGGTCTTATAGAAATAAATACCAACCTAAAGTGTAGGGGAGAGTCAAATTGAAGTCAATGGACTTGTACTAAGAAGAAATGTTGTAACTCAGAAGAGATATTGTTCTTGTAACTAAGACGAGATGTTGATCAAAGGCATGGTGCAAAGAGTTATACAAGCATCCCATACTCTGCCTATGGAAGAAAAGCAAAGACTTACTTAATAAGTATTTTTTAAGTCCAGATACAATTAAATCTCTGGCTGGCAAGCTGAAAGAATGAAGATGGCCTTTTCATGTTCTCATTAAAAAGACATTAGAAAGGGTTGGGGATGAGTAATTATATTGAAGTTTACCACATCACTGATGTTCTCTATTGGAGGTTTCCATGAGCTCACCCGATTTCAGTTAGTGGTTTTGCTGAGTTCCCACCAGTAATATCTTAAGCACAACATAGCCCCTTACAACACAATGCACCTGTTGGCACTTATGTTCCAGAATAAAATAAGTCAAAGGTACAGAAAATGGGCAAAACACATGCAAAATTCACAAGATGTGGTTGCTAATAATCCCACTATATTAGTGAATGCTTGGAGGATATGTGAAATCATCTTAGTATATGAAATGTATAGAATATAACTCTAAAATACGACCTTTGAAGGCTGTTTTTTGGAGAGCTAGCTAGCTGTTAGAGAGACAGCTAGTTGTCTCAAGTATTGATATGGCCCCCATTACTACAGGATCTGAGTACCTGATCTTTAATGTATTTATCCTCACAGCACCACTGTGAGGTAGGGAAAAGCTATTATCTCCAGAGGCACAGAGCACCTAAGCAACTTGCCCAAGGTCACAGAGCAAGTCTGTGGTGAAGCATTGACTCAAACCCAGGTTTCCCAAGTTCTAGGCTTGTGTCCCAACACTGGATCACCCTTCCACAAAGAAAGCAGTGCTGCCAGAGGACAAATATATGTGCCGAAGTATAGATTCATCTAGTGCCATGACACAAGTTTTACACTCCTGCTGAGAAGAGGGCCACCAGTCAAAGGGGCATTATCTTGTAAACTGGGTGTGTGGTTTTCTTTTCACAGGGTTCAAAGAGCCCAGAGAGAGCCTTGCAGATATTGGTACTGGATAAGAAACACTCAGATTGGCATATATTTGAAAACACCAACACAGAAAATAACTATCATCTTCTATGACCAGTCAGTCTATGGTTAGAAGTACAGTAAAATCAGCTTGAGATGACGAAACCAAGGCAAGCAATAGATTAATTATCTGTCAGGCCTAACGAAAAGCATATATGAATACTTTTCCAAGGACACATTTTTTTAATGTATAATGTTAGATCCTTTATTCTCTTGTAATAGTACCATGCTGTATGCCAGGTGACTTGTGGCTTTGCAACAAATTAACATTGTATATGGATGGATGCAAAATGGAAGATTCTCCTCAGGAGAATTTGGTCTCCAGAACCTAATGAGAAGTGAACTTGGCATTATAGGTAATACCACTTTCTTTGAGTCACATTATGGCCAGCAGTATATGCTCAAGCAGCAGAGGAAAGGATCATTTGGCTTCCTCTTTGTCCATTATGCAAGCTGCCTTCATCATGGGTTGTAGCACAGGGAGTGTGGAGCAGGAGCAAAAAGAACACTCCATGAGGCCACTGCTCCCCTCCTGTGCATATGAACAGGGAATACTTGACTCTCTTCTCCCCCTGCCACCAACAGTGTGTCAGCCAGTGCAGCTGAGCCTGTATAAAGGAGGAAGTAAGAAGTGCCAGGCACAGGGCTGTGGCAGATCACTTCCCTCCTGGAGTATGGCCAGCCAAGGTGTGGTAGATACTGAACTGTGGTTCTCCAAGTCACAGTTTGGCCTCTGGTATGCTTCTGGGACAGTGAAACTACACACAGCCCCCGACACAGTGCTTGTGCTAACTCCAAAATCTAGCCTTATTTAATATAATTCTTAATCATTAATACAGTGTTGTTAGGTGTAAATGGCACATTATACTCTCTTGCACTTACATTTTGTATTCTATTCAAGAACCAAAAGAGAGCTAAGACTTTTCATTACATGGTTGCTAAAATATTTGCCATTCGTATCCTAAAATGTTATTAAACCATATTTTAAATGTCTCTTACTGTTTATTAACAAATATAGACTGTTGCATGCTCTGTGTGTGTGTCTTATGGTGATAATTTTAGACTTTGACATGTCTGACATTGTCTTGTAATCAACACGTACATTATGGTTGATTTATCATTCTAGTGCCAGAAATGTAGGAAATGGATTCTGATGATACATTTTCATAGTTGCCTCTTGTGAGGTTGTTTTTCTTAATTTTGTTTTTGTAATAGTATATTTTATACTCGAAACACTTCCCTCAATTCGTCCTTAGCATCCTGAAGATAAAAATGTGGAAGCAATAGCCAGCTGGACTGGAAAACATTGATATGGACTTCAAAGTGAAAAAAATATGGGCGCTATAGCTGTGTATATACAACACAATTCATGGGCTGTGTGTGTATCCACAGACACCAGAGGTGCTTTAATCACAAACTATTCTCAGGCTAATTTAATGCAGGCAAAAATTCATCTGTCACACCATTTGCAGGGTTGGCAATGGCCAGAGTGGGAAGTGGACTGATTACATTGCTCAATATCCTGCCATCAAAATTTAAGGCATGCAATAGGATGAGCACTGTCTGATGTCCAAGTCTTCCAACCAGGTGCGTTGTCTTTCAGTCTCTTTTTGTGTGTGTTACTAAATGTATGGGTGTGCTTCTGACATCTACATGCACTTAATGACAACAAGCTTTGAAAAGTATTCACTTTCATCTGCAATTCAAGGCACTCATACTGATCAATGAGCTCTGAATAAATCACCTTAATTAAGTCAATGGTACTCTCTCTACTGACTTTTGTGGGTTTTGGATCGGGCCCTAAATAGCATGGCTTAGGTTATAGCAACCTGAAAGGCCAACTCTCATGCCCTGTACCATCATGAAAGTTGAGATCAGGTGATTAGCTTTTGCTCACGCTCTCTAGACCTGAACATGGAAGACAGGACACTTTCAGCAGAGAGCCCTCATGTCTGGAATTCATGTTCCCTTCTGGTCTGTGACAGCCTGACTCTGTTGACTTACAGGGCACAGTGTAAATCCCATTTGTTTATTTAGGGTTTGTATGTGATGAGAGATGGTTGTGAGGAGTCATCCCTGAACTAGAACCTGATTAAGCCATATGCAAGGATGAGTCATTCCTGTGTGATCTGTAGGGGGACTTATCCAAATGGAACCAACTTTTGAATATTATAAGTCTCTGCCATCACTAATAATTATTGGAGTTACAAATAATGAGGAAGAATTTATGTCTTCCTGGTCTGACATGATTAGTGAAGCAGTGTGATGCAATAGTAAGGCACAGGCTTGGGCGGCAGGAGACCTGAGAACTAATCCTATTTTAGCCACTGACCAGCTATGTGATTTTTGGGCAAGTCATTTCCCCTCCACACTCTTTTTCTGTGTTGGCCATCTAGACTGTAAGCTATTTGGGACAATTTCTGCCTTTCACTATTAGGGTGCATTGACAATTATGTTAAAAATTGTAGGCTATCACTTTAAATTTCAGGGGGATTTCCTAATACTTATTTCAGGCTAGGCAGTTCTATATGGAAGTGTGAAATTTGAGCCTAGCAACAATCAGTTTTTAGACTACCAGCTTACAGTAATGTGAGTTTCAGGACTTTGTTTTAGGGAGAAGCTTTCCTTGTCTCACTCTGTTTTTGTTCTTATGGTGTTAAAGTTATGCCTGTTAAGAAATAGACTAGTGTTACGTTACAACCTCCTATGCAGAATAGTCTGTCTTTTAGCTAACTTCTCTGTGTGTGTATATCATGAACGTAACAGCTATGTTTTGTACAATGAATAGCACAATATAGTCCTGATCTTGGATGGGATTTCTAGGTCCTCTTGTAATACACACAATAAATAATGATCTTTCTCATTAACAAAGGAATGTAACAGAAAACAAAGAACACATTCTAGACGCTTGCCTGAAGGAGAGGAAGTGCTAATGCAGCCTTTTCGGTAGGCTGTGGATGAACCCATTATGGAGATGCTAAGATACAATGTCTGAGTCATGTATTTGTACATCATCAAATGTAAACTGTTACTAAATAAATCTTATTTTCTCAGAGTCCCTTGGCTGATGAGGTAAGGTTTTGGTGTCTGAGCAAAGTTTTTTGTTTTGGGCTGCCTGTGATTTTCATTTGGACCAATTCCACCTGCAACATTTTACTTATTTCACAGACTATGCCATCACTGACAGGCCATTAAACAGAAATAAGGATGAATTCCATTTTGACAATATATTACACAGCACAGAAGTACTGAATGCCTTCTGGGAAGTTTTAGCTATGAGGGTATGTAAAAGAGAATGAGAGTGACTTCCAGTTCATAAACAACACAAGACAAGAAGTCTGTTTTCTAACTGGTTCCAAAACTTTTGGTCATATATTTAGTACTTCTAGAACTAAAAGTGCTAAAATGTAACATGACTAAAATGGCAAGGCAAGCAATAAAAATTCTAATTTGACTCTAGGGATTGGTTCAGAAACATTGTGGTCAGAAACTTCTCTTTATCTGAGTTGCAGAAGGAGAATATACTTTGTTCTGAATGCATTTGGGAGAAATCTATTACCATTTTAAATTGGATTCAAGAAGAACATTTATAAGTTTTGAATCCTATTTAGGTTAGAGGCAATTTAAATTTACCTTCCTTTAAGATCATGAGGATGGCTGAGCTGTAAGAGCTTTATGCAGTGTAGTTGTAGCCATGTCAGTCCCAGGATATTACAGAGAGAAGGCGGGTGAGGTAATCTCTTTTGCTGGACCAACCTCTGTTGTCCAAACTATCTCTCATCCATAGAAGTTGGTCCAATAAAAAAAGGTTACCTCACCCACTTTGTCTCTGTAACAGCTTTGTCATTTTCCTGTAGGCTACCAGATGTTTTTACCTCTGCTCAGTAAAAATTCAAGGAATGATGCTAGCTTTTGGGATCTACAAAACTAACCACTGAAGCAGAAGCCTTGATTAATGGGGGTTGATGATAAAATAAGAATTATGAGCTGTTTCTGCCCCTACTTACCTACTCTCACTGCTCTGTGAAAAGAGCCAGGCACTTTTTTTCTCATTCTGTCTTCCACCAGAAGACCCTTATGGATTAAATGGCCTTAACAATAAGGACTTTGCTGAAGGGAGTAGCCAACTAGGATCCCATGAACATCTGAGAAGTAGAGCAGGTGAAAGGTATTTCTTTCCAGGAGGACGTAATAGGACCATTGGACCCACTCCAGAAAATAAGTTGAGGGGACCTGAAATCTGGCTGTTAAAAGCAGCTTTGGGACAGTTCTATGGGACCTGGATCTCCAAGGAAACCTGTGAGAGTTGGCTCCTTGTGAATGGACCCTCCAGAGTCAGTTTGTGAACTGCATGTGAACTGAATCCTTCAGAGTTGGAACTGATCTAGCTTGGTGCTGCCCAAATGCATCGATCAACACCCTGCTGGTTCTACTAACTCTTAGGCAGAGCTAACTGACAAATGTAATATAATCCCTCCTGAAACATGTGGAAAAAGATGTCACCTTTTGTCTTCCCCATCAACCACTGAAAGAAGAGGAGAGCAAAGATCCACTGAACCCTCCCAAATACAGTATATGGGAAGGGGAAGAGAATTTCCATCATCTTTCAGCTATGCAGTGGGGTGAGGGAGAGAGTGAGTGGAGGAAAGTGGATAAGTTAATTAAAGGGGGGGAGATAAAGGGGTATTGTGGGAAGAAAGAAAAGACTGAGATTCCTCTTTTCCAGCACGTCAAAAAAAACAACAAAAAAAAAAACAACACACACACACCTTGCTGAAGCACCCAGAACCATTTGGACCTTATTCTCTTCTGACTTGCACCAGTTACATTTGTGCAGCTCCATTGACTTCAGTGGAGCTAGTCCTAATTTACACGGGTGTAATTAAAAGGCCCATAATACTCATGCTGCATAATAACTGCCACGTCAGATCAGAACAAAGGATCATCTAGTCCAGGATCCTGTTTTCAGCAAGGGCACCTCCTGTTGCTTCTGAGGAAGGCCAACAATCCTATAATGCACCTACCTACCTGTACAATGGTGTATATCTGGAATGGTAGAGAGGGGGAAATTCCCTGTTTGCCCTCCTCCTCAGCCCCCACAAGCAATCATTTTGCATCCTGAAGTATGAGGTAAGGTTCAGTTATCAATATCATTACTTTAATTTATATACTAAAAATTTTGTCAATGGTTGACAAATTTTGCAATCTGTTTTTAAAATGGGGCCACAGCACTTGTCTCAATGACTTTCTGTGACTGTGAATGCCACAAGTTAATTATACCCTGCATAAGTCTTTCCTTTTATTGGCTATAAATGTACCCCCTTTGATTTAATAAGAACAACTTTAGAAAAGTGAGCCTGACAGACCAGGCTGTTAACAACAGAAAATGTAGCTCTCTCCAGTTTCTCAGTCTGAGTCTGACACAGGTCAATTAGAAATAACTACCACCATCATATGACTCTTTGTGGCCCTCATTAAATCTATTTCCTAGTTGACTACAATGGCAGTTGGATCAGACCCTAATAAAACTTCCTTCTTCACTGTACCTGTACCAAAAGGACATAAAAAGCAAGTGTAGCTCATAGGCCAATTAACAGGGCATCAAGTGCAAACATTTGAATTTGTTAGCCAGCAGCAATACATTTGATGGGAAATTGGATCACAAAGAGAACATGCATTATTCGTTGGCACTACAACTGATTCAGTGATTAAGCCAAATTCACTGTTTCCATTCCTCCTCCTGTTGCTGTGAGTCACTACAGGATTCTCCAGCCTCTTCCTACACTGAGGTTTCACTGCTTTGGATGGAATTACATAAGCACAGGTGTTGCAAATTGTTTAGTTTTCGCAATCTCTGCAGCAGCTTTTTGCCTTGCTTTGTTACAGTTTGTTCTGAACAGGAAAGGGCACGGAGGGTGAGAATGCAGCCCTAGCGCTGCTCAGTACTGTTCTGTAAACACAGAGAATTCTGTGATTAAATGACACATTTTTCTTGTGATACTTAGAATTCTATCTCACTAAAATGCATGATTTGTATTGGAACGGCATAGAATTCTAATAGTTAAAGATGGGAAGTGGCTGTTAGGCTAGATTTACATTTCCAGTTTGTCCATGAAATTCTGATAAATGCACCTGAAAATCTGTATAAAGAGCTAGTTTTTTATCCTTGGTGCATGTTGTTGCAGTAATTGCATGCACAAAGGTGGTGCTCATTTGATTACTTAACATATTTGAAAATCTAGCCCATTACATTACCTAATCCAGCCCACTGCCAATGTGTGAGTATTCCTTGTAGGGTATTTTCCAGTGTTTCGTCCATGCCAGTTTTTAGAATTGCAAGGAATGCAGCTTTTGATGCTTGGGAGACAAGTTATTATCTCACCTGTTTTTCACTGATTGTAGAAATGCATTTGAACTACAAAGTTCACCTCTGAACTGGAGCTTTTGCAAAGAATGCTCACACTCTAAGTTCCAGTCAGGGCCTATTACAGGGAGACACCATTAGGGTTGGCTCTAGTTTTGACTCCTACCATACTCAAAGTTAAGGTCGGGGGGTGGGAGGAATGATCTGGGTCTGAGGTTCCTGATCAGACACATCTCTAATTTACGGAACCTTTTAGCACATCTAATACCCACCATTCTTTCCTCAGTCCTCTCTAATGTGAGAAGTGTTATTGAATGGCCAAGGGATGCCACCTGTATATGTGTTAGACATTCTACTTCTCACTTAGTCATGGAGAAGGAAAGAATGCTAGTGTGACTCAGAGACAGGGAGGGGAAAGTAAGAGTCAGACCTCTGGATCAGGCACTCAGCCTGCTAGGGAGGAGGATTATTAGTGCCGGTGAACATGGATTACTTTATCCTTTGCCTGATGCAATAACAGTGGGTGGGTGGGTGACTTCCTTCCCCCTTGTACCTGCCTTCCCCCACAAAAACAAAAAATTCTGGCTCTGGCTATTATTGGCTCACAAACAGCACTTTGAACAGCTGCTTTGAGATATGGCTTTGCTAATCTAGTTACTATGCCACTTGAAAAGGAGCATCAGGCAGAGAGAGAATAAAAATGAGTCAGCCCCATGCACAGTCAGGGATCCTCGCGTGTGTGCTTTTCTTTGCTTTTATCTTATCCCTTTCATGCTGTATTGATGAATGGCATGCTCTAGTTGTTCCTGTCCTGTATGGTCAGGGAACTCACTATAGAAATCTAGACTTTGTCAGGAACTAAACAGATCAGGTTGACAATTACTGCTTTGATTTGATGTGGCTGTACCTAATGCATTGACCATCACATTAATGTGAAATGCATTTGACCAATAAGCATCATGAGGCAACTAGCTTTGATGGCCTTTCCTTACTATTTTGATCCTTCTAAAAAAGTGAACATGCCAAAAGTAGTATTATTTGTATTGATTTACACTTCATCTCAGGACAAAATGCCAGATCCTCTGATGGTGTAAATCAGTTTAGCTCCATTTGGTTTCAATTTGCTTATACCAGTTTTACAGCTAATGAGAATGTGGCCCGAAGTATAAAAGCGCCAAGAATTTATTATTTTGAAATGCTGTGTATACTGTAAAATTTCACATCAGAACCCCACAAATGATATAATAGTATCAGAGAGGTAGCCATGTTAGTCTGGATCTGTAAAAGCGGCAAAGAGTCCTGTGGCACCTTATAGACTAACAGATGTATTGGAGCATGAGCTTTCGTGGGTGAATACCCACAAAATGCATCCGACGAAGTGGGTATTCACCCATGAAAGCTCAAACTCTAATAAGTCTGTTAGTCTGTAAGGTGCCACAGAACTCTTTGCTGGTATAATAGTAGTTACAGCTAAAATTAATGGATTTTTAATCCAGAAGGGACTGTTATGATCTAGTCTGACCTACTACCTGAAAATGGACACAGATTTAATTAAAGCGTGTTACTTTTGAATCAAGATTCTCAAATCAACTACTTCAGCATGGCAACCTTATGGAATGCCAGGCAAAAGGCAAAAGGAAAATATGTCAGTGTCAGTTGTAACTAGTGTATTTCATACACTTTCTGCTGGAAAACCACATTTCTTTTGCACAATTTGAATCAACACAGTGATATAACTTGCTATAGAAGATAAAATCCTTCAGAATAGTAGTCAAACCATTCCAAAGTCTAGTTTAAGGTAAATTTTTTCAAAGTCTTCATGAAAATATAAGTGGATTTTGTTTTTTTTTCCATATGTATTTTACATTAGTGGTTCTCAACCAGCGGTCCCGGAGCCTCTTGGGGGAGCCGTGAGCAGGATTCAGGGAGTTCACCAAGCATGGCTGGCATTCGACTTGCTAGGGCCGAGAGCAGAAAGCCAAAGCCCTGCCATGCAGGACTGCAACCTGGAGCTCCGAGCCCCACCACTCGGGGCTGAAGTCAAAGCCTGAGCAATTTAGCTTTGCGATGCCCCTTATGTCATGGGACCCTGGACAATTGCCCTGCTTGCTCCCCTTTAATGCTTGCCCAGACTTTTATATTCAGAAAAACGGTTGTGGCACAGCTGGGCTCTGGAATTTCTATAGCATGCTAGGGGCCTTCTGAAAGAAAAAGGTTAAGAGTCCCTGTTTTACATAATTTTCTAGCTTTACTAAGATGTTCTCCAAATTAAAAAAAAAATCTTAAGAATAATGAAACACATTCTTGAACCATAATATTGAATCGACAAGAAATACTGCAAGCATTCTTTGGATTCTTGCAGAGATCTTTTTTTCCCCTCTTGGGTGTGAAAAAGTGGGAAAATACTCTACCTAGAAGCCACAAAGTATGCAAATAATTCTTTAATAGGTTATTGGGCTGCACCTGCACACTCAGATTATTTAAAGCTCTAGTTGCAGCAGAGCAGATTTCTTTTAATTGAAGATGTCTCTGCATTTTTAATATGTAAACTCTTGTACTGGATTTCAGGCGTAATTCCACCCTTTGTTAGTGAAAGTAATAATAGCAACATCATAAATAACCCCTCAAAGTTCAGCTGGATTCAACACAATTTGACTTGTCCCTTGGTACCAAATAGATCTGTTTGCAGATGGTCTTTATCAGAAAAATTGATGGTGAGATTATTTCACAGCACTAATAATGTCTGGCCAATATCTTATAGGTCTTAATATTTACAGTAAATATTAAAGATGAATGTTCTCTTTAGGATCATCTGCCTGCATGCAAAAAAAAAAAAATCAAGATACATATAGAAAAGGAGAAATAGTCAAAGTAGCTGCTGGGCAAATTAATAATTCTTTTTCCTTCTTAGATGTATTCTTGGAAAATTGCAAGGTTTTATTTCTGCATGCTAATAACCAGTAACTCAACAGGACAATTGGTTTATTCTATATAGCTAAGATTAATCATATATTGTAGAGCTGAATTTCTGTTGTGGACAAAATTGCTCTATCTGAAAGAATGTATTTGCCCCAAATACTACCACAGTACCATGGACAGACTGATAATTAGGTATTTTACTGCCCCAAGCACTGCAGGAAGGTTGCCTTCGGCGGTTTGCCTATGGGAGGTCCCCAGTCCCGTGGATTTGGCGGCAGCCTGCAGGAGGTCCGCCGAAGCTGTGGGACCAGTGGACCCTCCGCAGGCATGCCGCCGAAGGCAACCTGCCTGCCGCCCTCACAGCAACTGGCAGAGTGCCCCCTGTGGCTTGCCGCCCCAGGCATGCGCTTGGCATGCTGGTGCCTGGAGCCACCCCTGATTAGGCATACAGTTATTGAACTTGCATGTATAACTTGACAGCCTGTTCACCTGAGCTCTTCAGTAAATTAGTGGATTTGCAGGTTCAATGGGTACATGCATATTTTGGTGAATGCACAATTGTGGCTATATCTGAAAATCTGGCTGATCGTCATAATCAGAAGGTCAGCAGAAAAGCTGGGCAGAAAAATGTCAAGAATGTTCATGACAAATTCAAAAAGCTTGGTTTTTCTCTACATTTTTTTATTTTTTTCAATGAGAAATCAAAATGTGTGATTTTTTAAAACCAAATGTTTTCCAGTTTCTGGCTTTTCAGTTATTTTTTTCCTTTCTTCCTCTCCCTTTATCTTTCTTCCTCTCCTTTTCTCTTTGTCCAGCTTGCCGCATTTTTCCTTTTCCCATGTTGCTGTTGAAATAGGATTAAAAACAGAAAAGGAAGACAGGAAAGGAGGAGTGAAAAAACTGACTCAAAACCAGAAGTAACTTTCATTGATATGACAGTAGTCTATTAAAGAGATGTCTGTCCATCTGTAAATATGCCAGTAGATGGAGCTCAAGAATATGCAGCATAGTTCATAACACACTAGGCCCTACCTTATTTAATTGATCACAAATATTGTAACTGCCTCAGCAAAGTGTCAGCTCTTACTGTGCAGGGTAGGACCTGGTCCTGATTGTCCTCTAAAGACAACAGTGCTTCATTACACGACATATAAAAGTTAATGTTTCCTTTTGGCTTACAGTTCTGGCTGTTTGCAATTTGTGACCTGATTCTGCAAGTACATATTTTTCAAATATCTGTAACACATTGCCAAGAAAAGAAATTCTATTTGGGGTTGCAAAGGCAAAGAACCAAAGGGAGTAATGTCTCCAAGTCTGGGTTTATACCATTTCCACACTTCAAGCTTCACTTATTTTGTTTCCCCTTCAACAGCTGCCGGAACTCCCCTTCAATGGACTGGGAACAGAAAAGATTTTTTTTCGCCACCTGTCCCAATTTGGGTTGGGTGCTTAAACTGTGAACTGTCCTGAGGTTTAAGAACAGAAAAGTATTCTCAACTTCAGATTCTGTGCTTTGAGAAATGGAAACAGAGAAGCTCCGAGTACTTTCAAAACAGATTGACTTGTAATTACAATCTAATCACCATAGTCTCTGAGAGATTTTTCTCTTTTGTTTGCAGTCCAGAGTCCAGGGTTCTCCTTCAAACTTTGATCATTACCAGCATGTTTCAGCTGGAATTTTGCTTTGCAGCTCACGTCACAGGCACATATCTATTCCATTGCAGGTTAAATATTGACGTCTGGATGACTCCCTCACAGAAATGGCCATGGAACAGGGCTCTGCAGGAGGTATGGAGTTACAGGGGAAGGGAGGGAAGAGACTGTCCTTGTAGACTGGGCAGTGATTTTTGCCTTAAATTCTGCAGATCTCCTATATTATACTGATAAACACTTAATACAACAGAAACACCGGTTTTAAAGCCAAGCCTCTCGATCTAAATCCCAAGATAAAGGCTTTAATATATTGGAACCAGGTTTTAGGTTTGTATTCAGTTTTATGTTAGCACATCAAAAGAGCATAATTCTATGCTTTTGAAGCACAATTTGTTTTGCTATACTGTCATGCAAACCTTTGCCCAAATTCTGAGTGCATGATCTGTCAGGAGATGACCCTATAGTCATAAGCAGAAGGTTGCTTATTGAGATTCAGGGCAAACTTGTCCCCCGAGTACTACTAAAGCAATGTCCCCCCAGAGCCAGCTGACCAAAAATCTATTCCTTAAAACCCCTAAAGATTATAAATCATTAGCGATTATCTTTGAGAACTCATGAAGGACAGGTGAGGTCCCAGAGGACTGGAGGAGAGCAAACATAATATACATCTTGAAAAATGGGGGAGGGGGAATGCTGACTCACCTATAATTCCTCAGGTCCTCTAACTTAGATATTTGAAAAGATACCGAGACAAAGTATTAAACAATCAATTTATAAGCACTGTGATACACGAAGGCCAGAGAGCAGTGGAAGAGTGGTAGAGGGGAAATATATAAACTCTAGGCTAATTAAGGCATGGTTCCCTGTAGACTAGGGAGGGTGGCTACAGGTTAATTGGAGCTCCTGCAGTCAATTAAGGCCCTATCAGGAACCTAATAACCCCTACTCCCCTCCCTGCTTCAGGTCCTTAAGGAGGAGGAGGAGGAAGAGGAGGAAGGTGAGGGGACTGGAGTCTGGAGGTGTGTTGTAACATTTGAAAGACCAGAGAACTGAAGTAAGAGACTCTCTTCCCCACTGTCTAAGGACTGAAGGTACTCCACCCAAGGGGCAAGAGGGTAAGAACCTGCAGGGACTGAGAGGGGCTGGGGCTTAGAGTGAGGAGCAAATCTACTTTCCTCCTCTACTACCTTCCTGGGCCACTAATGGGGCCCTTGGTGCCCTAAGAGCAGGGGCGAGGGGTGGCATTGTAGCCCCCTGCCAGGAAAAGTGCAGGACCCACCATACTAACACTGGCCATCTTGTTACCTAGAGGCTAATAGGGGTGCAAGGAATAGCCAACATGAGTTTGTCAAGAATAAATCATGCCAAATCAACCTCATTTCATTCTTTGACAGGATTACTGGCCTAGTGGATTGAGAGTAAACTGTAGGCATAATACACCTTGATTTTTATTAAGGCTCTTGATGCAATCCCAAGTGATCTCATAAGCAAACTAGAGAAATATGGTGTAGATAACATTACTCTAAGGTAACACTGGACAACTGGAAAGATCATAGAGTAGTTATCAACAATTTCCTGTCAAATTGAGGAGATGTTTCTCATAGGGTCCCACTGGGTTCTGTCCTGGGTCAGTTACTCATTAATATTTTCATTAATGACTTGCATAGTGGAGTGGTGAGTGTGCTTATACAACTTGCAGATAAGACAATGCTGGGAGGGGTTGAAAGTACTTCAGAGGACAGGATTGGAATTCAAAGTGACCTTGGCATCATGGATCTGAAATCAAGAAGATGACACTCAGTGAAGACAAGTGTAAAGTACTATGCATAGGAAGGAACAAATCAAATGAACAACTACAAAATCTAGAACAGACAAGGCTGTAGTACCCTGGAAAAGGAGCTGGTGGTTATAGTGGATAAAAAATTGTATGAGTGAACAATGTGAGCACTTGTTCAAAAGGCTAATCACTCTGGGGTGTGTTAACAGGAGTGTCACATGTAATAGGAGTGCCAAACTTTAGCAAAGACATGGCCAAACTGAGGAGTCCAAAGGAGAGCAACAAATGTGATAAAAGTTGTTAAGGGCAGTCATAAAGAAGATGGTGATCAATAATCTGCAGCAATAGATTTAGGTTGGATAATTAAACACTAGGACAGGTTTCCAAGGAAGGTTGTAGAATCCCCATCATTGGAGGTTTTTAAGAACAAGATGGCCTAGATTTTCTTGGTCCTGCCTCAGCACAGGGGGATGGACTAGATGACTTCTCAAAGTCCTTCCAGACCTAGATTTCTATGATTAGTAGTAAATCTTTCAATTCTGATTTGATGGATGCTTACTGATCTGGATTCTTGGTTTTAATCTATCATGTACCTACTGGGATATCAATGGAGGTATGGTGAAACATACGATGGACAGTCCCTTGGCTATTATTTAGTCAGCTTCACCCTCTATCTAGGAAACCAGTAACTCAAATATTTTCTCTTAAGTCATTTAATCTTTTAGAGTGAACCAGTGCAACTAGGTTTAAATATACCCCAAAGAACACTGAGGTTTTTATAATTAATGAAATGTCATTTGAAGGCAAGGACAGATGGGGATTTAGTTAAACTAAACATGGTTTGAATCAGCTCAAGAAGGTATGAGATTCAGCCAAAAATTGTTACCCAATATGATTGGGTTTGGATGGCCTATGTGAAATGAGTTGGTGGTTTCAGTGTGAGTCATAGTGGATTGGTGTCCATATTGCCTTCAAAAACCCACAATTGGCACCTTTGTTGGCAGTCCTGGTTGAGAGACCAGGGCTAGATCCTGAACTGTGTCTCAGTAAATCTGAGAAAGTGGGAGGCAGCATACAAACACATTTTCCTTCCCAAGCTCCAGGATTACTGGGGCTTTATCTAACTCATCCCTGACCTCGGGGGAGTGGAAGGCTGGTACAGAACCAGCTACACGGGGCCTCAATCAGGTGAATCCCAAGTTGCCCTAATTTACCATCCCTTTGCCTCTCTCGGATGGAGAAAAGGGAACGGCTTCAGTAATGAAAACTGGCCTGGAGAATGAATTCAACTCTTATCCCTACTCTCTCGCCTTTATGTCACAGTTGAGGCAAATTGGCAGGATAATAGGAAGATGACACTGGTGCTGCCCATGCAGTACATTTTCTGTGTCTTAAATTTCCAGGAATGTGTGCCTGGAATATTTTTCAAGCACTACATCACTATTAAGAAAATATAAATTGACTAAGAAAAGCAGCTGCAAGTACAATCTTCATCCTCTTTTATTCCTGGCCTGAATTTAATCAACTTCAGTATAAACTAGAGAAGTGTCAGAGCTGATGGAGAATAAGTACAAATTAGGGGATGAATTAGTGCTTTAAGTCTCAGTACTGTCTCAGGTTAAGCAGTCAGAGTGCTTTGCAGAGTAGCATTTAGGGATGGGACAACTTAGTTTGCTTTATTTTGAAGCTGCTTGAGCGGTATTAGACTGAAAGGTTTATTAAAACTGAAACACCATTTGGTTATGTCTTACTAGGAGTGAAAAGGAGGGGGAAGGTGAATGAAAATAATTTCTAATGAAAAAATACGGTTAATACAGACTGAGAAAGCAGAGAAATACTTTCTAACGAAAAAATAAAAACATTACTTGTCACATCCTTGACAGAGTGTGTGTATAGATTACAGTGGTTCTCAACCTTTTTGGGGCTCAGGACCGATTTGTAAATGTTTATGGCCTGTCACGACCCAGTAAATAGTGGGGGGGGGGGGGGTGGAGATCAAGGAGCAGAGCTGTAACTAGGCATTTTAGCACTGGGGCCAGCATGGATATTTGTGCCCTCTGCCAGAATCAATGTGGGAGGCACACAGGGTCACGTGCCCCCCAGATTTGTGGCACATGTCCAACCCAGACACCTCAGGTGGCTCGCTGAGGTAATTCAGGGGGTGGAGGTGGTCCCTCCCCGAGACCTGTGGTTCCTGCAGTTCCTGTGCTATGGGGTTTTGGCTCTTCCTGGCTGGGCTTGGCTCTTTACTCCAGAAGTTGCAACCTATGGGGTTGCAGCACCATTCAGGTTTGGCCCCTAGCCCATGACCAGACCAAATTTGTGGGAGTGGAGTTGTGACCTGGCTCATGGTGTTGCAGTGACACTCAAATTAGGCCTACCCACAGTCCTGTCATCATGACAGCTGAACAAATCTGAGTGATGCTGGGACCCCAGAGGTTGCAGTGCTAGAAACAGGGAAATGAGCTCAGCCAGCCCCATGGGATAGGAGCTGCCACAGAGCCCTTGAAACATTCTGGCAACTCAGTTTTGGGTCTTGACTCATGGGTTGAGAAACCCTGGACTAGTAATCAGTTTAATTTGCAACATAGGAGATTTAGATTATAGTTAGAAAGCTTTTTTCTAATATCTAAGGAGCAGGTTACCTAGGGAGGGTGTGGAATCCCAATCACTGGAGGTTTTTAAGAACAGGTTAGGCAAATAAGGATGGTCCTAGGTATAATTAATCCTGCCTCAGCACTCATAGACTTGAGGACCCTTCCAGCCCTTCATTTCTATGATGGCATGAAGGTGTTCTTTTATCCCTCATATGCAGTCCAGACTTCACTATAACTAGAAAAGATGTGTTTTGTGTGCCTTAAACTGAATAAACCATGGGAAAAATATAAGTTTAAGGTACAGGAAAAACTTTCACAAATGTAACCTACAGTAGTTTGGGAGTTTCATCAAATCTTGAACTATACATTCATCCATCCCTTGCAGTATGTTTTCAGATCTCTAAAGGTCCTGAAGTGAATACAAATTGCATCTTTTTTCCATCTGGCAGTATCAAGAAATAAATGGAGTTCCTCAAGGTATACTTTGTGTATCTCTACACGGTTCCAAGTCCAGGTTGAAAGTTGAGCACTGAAGCCTAGGAAGAGGGGTACGTCCAACCTCCAGCCCAAGCCATAACTTCAAACCACAGTCTATATAGCTATTTTTAGAGTGCTAGCATTAGCCCTGCAAGATCAAGTCTGCCAGCTCAGGCTGGGTAGTGTGCTTGTGTGGGCTGTATAGATATTCTTGGAGGTTCCAGCACTTAAGGACACCAGTGAACCAAACTCCAGAATGCTAGGTAATAATGCAGGCTCCAGGAACTCACTCTTTCATTTTTAATGTAAATGATGGGCACCACTTACCAATAATGATTCCATGCCTTTGCTCTGGCAGTTCATTCAATTCTGTTTTACTCTCCTCCCCACATCTAACTATTTCTATGAAAACACTATGGTCATAAAAGGTGAGGCTGGCTTGTTTTTTGTAGCAGCAAATGAAATTGACAAACATGCCAAATACAAAAGATCAAACTGATAAATGGGATGAGCACTGTTGAAATGGATGCTGAAATCCATGGAGGTATTCTAGACTTACACTGCTGAAACTATGATCAGCCTTCGTCCGACTGTGTTCATTTTGAGGGGAGAATGTGGTGCACTATCTCTTGAACATGCTTTATCAAACGACATGACAGAATGAATGAAATACAAATCACAAACTGAATGCTGCCTTTTTGTAAGTTTCATTTTGCACTTTTCATCCTTGAATCATATTGAAAACCTAGGAATATTCCTGGATTCCCATCTGACTTTACACCAGTTTTATAGAGGTGTAATGCCACTGTCTTTAAAGGACTTGCTTCTGATTCATGCTGGATAGGTGAGAGGAGAATCAGGCCTATTAAATGCTGCAGGGATAACTAGACACAGGATTTTCTTTTCACTAAGGAGAACTGTTGGATAATGGCTCCCCTCAGAGGTAGCATAGAAAGCATGCACCTATTCAAAACTTGCCTTGTGCTAGATGTCAAACCAGGAGGGAAATTTTGTCCCATATATGGTACTGGAAAAAATACTTATACCATTACAGGATGGAATTTTAAGAGACACTCTAACTTAGTTCCTTCTCTTTATGGATGAGTGACTAACTATATAAAATCTGTCACAATTAGCTATGGAAAAGCACATAGGATGCTGGAAAGGCAAAACCAGTACTGAAGTTTAATCTTTGTTTAGCAAAATATAATTGCTGACTTTAAAAGTGTAATGTCTGATGCTTATCTGATGCCTGATATTTCAACTGGCTTCATAAAACTAAACCTGAAACAAATCAAAATAGCCAATAAAAACTTAAATTGAATTAAAAGACCATTACTTGCAAGCTAGAAATTTTAACATTTTGACTAAGCCAATGTTTGTATTGGCTGAAGTCCAGTCTTGGCTATATTGTGTCCGATCCCTTTAAGCTTATTAACTAATTTTCTTGCCTCAGATTCAGTGGTTAGGAAAAAATATCACATCTTTTACTCTACATCTGTTCAAGGGCCTCAAGTGGAGATCAGAGATTTTGCTTCCATTGTTCTCTTTGCACATTTGAGCTGCACAAAAATGTTTTCAAACAATTTTTCTGAAAAATTACAGCTCGGGTGTTTTTAATTGCTCATGGCTTCAGCGTAATGACTACTGTGGAATTTAGTCTTTGGATTCTAATTAGCCTATCTTATAGTATCCCAAGCAATATTCATTACATTCAGGTTCACAACCGTGTACAAAATTTGAATCTGCTAAATAGGTAACTGAGTGTCCATGGGTTTGTCAGAATATGCAATTATCCATTTTGTGTGTAAACATGGGCAAAAGGAGCATATGCCAATTTTACATGCTCATTTTCTTTGAAAATAAGACTACATGTGTAAGTATTTTACTTTAACATGTTTACAGTTGTGTATATGCAACAAAAGTGTCAGCCATTCTGAAACCTACGTGAATTGGCTTGTGATCTAAGCTTTGTGCTGATTGCATAAGCTCTGGATAAACCTGTCACAGGTAATTTGGCATAATAGCCTGCCCCTACTTAGAAAAGTCTGAACAGCAAATGAAATGTACTTATCCTTGAAGACAATCCAGGATTAAGAATATTTCTTGTCAGTGTGCTGGTACCTTTCATCGGAAGATCAAAAAACACTTACATTAAACATAACAAGAGTGTTTTGAGAGTGAAGGCAGGAGTATTTTGAAACAATTTCATGGCTATGTAAGGTGAAGCACAGAAGCTGGTATGGTGGAGGTGCTGCGCACCCACAGCTTCCACTCAGAAGGGTACGCTTATCTTCTCCACCCCACACACAGCAGGTTTGTAAGGGTTATTGCCATTCCCATGTGCTGCCATGGGGGATATGGAACCTATGTGCAATGTGGTCAGTGGAGGACAACAGGAGTTTTGCTTAAGAGTGTAAGCAGTTTAACCTTAACTAGTTAGATGAAGGGATTTGCATAGTCTTCCAGTATATAAAGCTTTTAAAAATCCACGGGGTAAACTGTTTTCTGGTTAACTCTATTCTCCTGGGATGGTTTTGGTTCAAGGTGTCCAGGAGGTGTCACTAATCAAAATATAACCTATAAATTCCTTTGATTTAAGCTTAATATTTTCATTCCTCTTACACAGTTCTTCAATCTCATCTAAAACTTCTAGCAATGGTGGTTCAACCAAGAATTTGGGAAGCTATAGAGTGTAGATCTATATCTTAATTAAATTTTCCTGAAAGCCACAGCCAAACATATCCCCTAAGCAAATGGTTTTTATGAACTAGCAAATAAGTCCTAGTAGCTCTCTAAAGACCTTAATATTGCTTACTTGATTTGGTTCACTTGGACAATTATTGTAATTAGTTTCTTTGCAATGAGAGCTGGTATGAAGTCTTACTGTAGTAATTCATGTGTTACAATCCTTGCAACACTTGCTTACGGGTATATTCAAAGCCTCCATTCTTCCTGCAGAGCAGAACGTGGCTTGGAACTGCGCAGACTCCTCAACTATAATTTAAGATGTTTTCCTCTATTCTAGACAACCTAGGGTGAACTATGCAGAAGGACACCACAAGGGGGCTCTAGCACTAGAGCTGGGTAGGAACAGCGTTTTGATCTCAGGGGAAATTCTGTGATTTTCGTTTAAACAAGTATGCTAATTTGGGGTTAACTGAAACATTTCATTTTGATGAAATTGAAATATTTGCTCTGATATTGACCTTTTTCAAACTTTCTGTCTAAAAAGCATTTACAAACAATATTTGGTTTGAAAATCAGTTTGGTACAAAGAACTGAAACTTTTCATTCCAAAAATGTTAAAACTAGATGACTTTGACAAAAACAGCTTTTGAAAAACAAAACAAAACCATTTAGATGAAAAACTTTGGACTGGCTCTATATATCATCAAAATCCCAAGACTGATTTGGCTGTTGCCAAACTGGTTGCTAAAATCACACCACAAAGGGGAAAAAACCTGCTATTTGCTCAATGTCTTTCAATCCTTAATCTTGCATTATTGTCAACCTACCTGCACGCAAAGACAAGTACTTGGCTGTAAAATGTAGCTAGACATCAGATTTTTGGCTTTCAGTCCCCCCAGAAAAAAAGCCTCATAGTAGCACAGTAAGAAAATCTTCCTCTGTAGATGCAACACAACCCTCTCCAATCATTCTCGGTTATCTTTATCTCCTCTTTCACAGATGTTTAATGTCCACAATAATAAATATAATAGAATATACTAATGGAACTGGAAAAAGGCATAATTTTTTTTATTCCATGATGCAGCTTGTTAGTCTTCATAAATACTATAAGGGCCACATACTGTCTGATTCTTATGAGTGTTTAGTGAAGGTGAGAGGGCAAAAGGTTCCCCTCCCCCCACTAACAGCTCTCATAGCTAACATTGGGTACAGGCAGAGTTGTAGTCCCTGTACTCATGGGAGAAAAGGGACACTCCAGCCTTACTCCCCTGGGAATACAGGTCTCCCAGAAAAAGATAGAAAGAGACTGACAGGTGTCAGGATATGGACCTGCTTTCTCCATGTGGTGCCCAATACAGAAGAGTAAATGGTGCTACCTTACAAGATGTAGCAACAATTGTACCACTCTGTGCACATGGGAACTCCAGAACGCATTGTGCATCCCTGATGCAAAATGCCTCCAGCTGATCCCCCTGAGCTAGTGCAGCCTGGCACCATGCCAGTACAGGGCTTTACCAAACAGGCAGTCTCCGCCTATCATCATAGAATTGTGTTCTAGGAGAAGAATCTGTGGCAAATGCAAAAATTTTACTTAGCTCCAGCACCAGACAATTTAATTTGTAAACTTTACCCGAGACCCAATTTTTCAAACCTGAGTGCCTAAAATTGGGCAGGAAACTTATTTAGGCTTCTAGAAAAAAAAGAGCCACTTCTATTTAGAAGAGTGGGAGGCACATTGGAAGCCAATGGTTGCTGTAAGCGCTTAGCACCTCTGAAATATCAGACCATGCATATGCAAGTGATTCAGTATGGATTTATGAACCTAACTTTATGCATCTGGGTTTGAAAATATTGGTCTGGAACTTTTGGGTAAAATTTTCAAAAGCAGCTTAGTCATATATATGCTTTTGAATATTTAAAGTTTGTCTGGCCAAAAGCTGGTTTGTCTTGTCTGAATTTCTGCATCTGAATTGTTTAGCTCAACAACGCTCCAGTCGAGCAAAGCACTTAAGCACATGATTAACTCTTGGCACATCAGTAGACCTATTGACTTGATTGCGACTACTCATATGCTTAAGTTAAACATGTCTTGGTGGATCATGATTCAGGGTATGGCTACACTTACTTTTGTACAGCGCTGGGAGTTACAGCTGTCTTCGTACAGCTGTGTAGAGAAAGCGCTGCAGTGTGGCCACACTGACAGCTACCAGAGCTGCAGTGTGGCCACATTTGCAGCATTTGCAGCGCTGCTGGGAGTGGTGCATTGTGGGGAGCTATCCCAGCGTTCAAGTGGCTGCAACGTGCTTTTCAAAACGGGGGGGGGTGGAGTGTCACAGGGAGCGTGGGGGAGACAGAGAGAGTGGGTTTTTGGAGCTGACACTGTTCTCAGCTCCCTGCCTTGCAAGTTCTAAGGACTGTAAGATACACAGCATCTACCTTCAATCATTTTAAAAGTTTTGACCCTTCCCCCACCCCTCTCTTATTCACTAAATGCAAATTATGCACTCCTAAATAGCCTTCAGACCACATAAGCAGCTGCTCAACACGGACTCCCCCCTCCCCTCTCTCCTCAAGCAAACAGCTGTGAACATTCCAAAGCAATTCCCCTGCCCCCGCTCACTCCTCGCTGGAGCAAAGAGCAGCTGTGTTTGTTTTTTAGACAAGTAGGTCCGGGGAGCTCGTAGTTCAGCCATTCTTCTGGTTTGTTCTGGGATACCTCTTAATACCTGGGAGGCCAATAAAAGTGCTTTTGGTGGCCACACTTGATGAGCAGCACTGCATCACCAGCGCTGCAATCGCTACACCCCAAGCAGACCAGGTGTACAGCCAGCGCTGCAGCCAGGTAGTTGCAGCGCTGGCTGTGCTTTGCAAGTGTGGACACAGAGTGAGTTGCAGCACTGTAACCCCATCACCAGCGCTGCAACTCTCCAGAGTAGCCAAGCCCTCAGTTCCCGCATTCTCATTAAAGGTGTCGATGGCAATTAAGATGTCTCAGCACCCCTCAGAAGGTGCTGAGTACCCTGAAGAAGCAGCCCCCACTAGTCCATGAAGGCAGCTCTGTCAAGAGATGCTCTCCTATATTGCTATAGTAGTCTCAGACACACCAGCCACACAGAAATAAACTGTATGCACTAGAACTCCCTGGAGTGCCCATGAGTCTTAAGAAAATATAAACATAAATTTGCTTCACCATCCAATTTATATTTCACATCCAACTCATGAAATAAATTAAACAAGTGATTTAAAGGGTCTACAAACATGTCTTTAAAATGTATGTAGAGTCTTCTGTTTTATAAAGATATATTTACAAACTTTCCAGCAAGCTTTATAGGCAACGAATGCAAGAAAGACAAGTAGATCAGAAACAAAGATAACCAGGAGAGCTTAATCTGTCATTCTCACATACTAAAGTTACTTAACCCGTACTAGTTTATCACTTTCAGTAGCTGTTTTACATCTTTCCAGGACACTTTTAAAGGGCCAGATTCTGGCAAACTCTGCATACGCCCACACCAGAAAAACTAGTCAGGATTGTGAGGGCAGGGAGAGACTGGATTCTGTCTTTCCTGAGAAGCAGAGAAAAGACTGCTCTGCAAGGTGTCTGTGGCTTCCATCATGAAGTCTAATGTGGCATGGGCAAGTGATCAGGGAATGTAGTCTGTATGTTTAGATATATAAGCAACTGTAGCCACAAGATCTTTGACAGCCTTACAGAAAGGAGAATACAAGTAAACTAACTCTTTACAAATGGCATGAAAAGTAAGGAAATATGAACAGAATAGTGACAAACTAAAATAATTCTAATTCAAGCAGAGTAGATCAGAGACACTTTGAAAGTGATCCACGTCATCAACTAGAATTCAACCAATCCTTCAATGCATTTGGGTTTTATTTGGGGATCCCTTTTTTTTTTTTTACTACATAATATGCATTGCCTGATTAAAATTAGTTTTGGCTCCATTGCTATTTAAAATTACATCCTCAAGAAATATTTAGGAATCTTTACATTTTATAAATTAAACCTATGGATGGGTAACTAATTTCTTTGACTGCAGTCACATTTTCAGTTAAAATACAGGGCAAGATTTTCATTCTTCGTGCTTTTTTTTTTAGAAGTCATTATTTTAATATGGAAAAAGTACAAAATGTATAGAACATGCATCCATTACAACTCAGAATTCTACTGAAACATTACAGAGCTAGTTGAGGGGGAAGCACATGCTGCAGTCTGCAATGGCCACTCAGGCCCACTCTCCTGGAGGCATATGGGACAAACTCCAGTTATAACACCAGTGAAGTCAATGAATGTGCCCTATTATGAGTAAATCAGTTTGAATGCCTCTGGGAGTGGCTGCTTTTGTGGCTCCTCCTCAGTGAAGCAGCACTTTAAAGCAACAATCTTGCCCGTAACATACACATATATAGGATCCAGTCCAACTCCCACTGACTTCAGTGGAAGTTGGATCTAGTCCATATGGAAGATTAACTCCCCCAAACCCACTGAAAATAATGAAACCAATTACAAACCTTACTCCATTAGGGCTCAATTCTGTATTATCTTCAATGGGATTACACACGTGCTTAAAGGTAAGCATGTGCTTAAGTGCTTTGCTGCATCAGGCACAGAGGCCTGGATCTACAAAAGGACTTAGCATCACAGTGCCTAACTTTTAGGCACCTAGAAAATCACAGGAACAATGCTGCAATTCACAAAGCCTGAGTTAGACAGCTAGGCTCCCTAGGCAATTAACGGGAAGGGAGAGGCACCTTACTGTGCAATCCACACAAGCTACCATGCTAGGCAGGGAGCTGCCTAAACTAGCTAATGGGAGATGCTAACAAAAGTGGTGTGTGCTAAGCCCTGCCCCTCTCCTGGAGATAGGTGCTCGTGTTCATAGAATATCAGGGTTGGAAGGGACCTCAGGAGATCATCTAGTCCCACCTCCTGCTCAAGGCAGGACAAATCCCCAGATAGTTTTGGGGTTTTTGTTTTTCACCCTAGTTCCCTAAATGGCCCCCTCAAGGATTGAACTCACAACGCTGGGTTTAGCAGGCCAGTGCTGATGCACGGTGGCCTCTATCTCTGCTTAGCAAGCCATGAACAGGAAGGTGTCTCCTGGAGTCAGGTAGCTTAGAGCCCTTAGTTAAGTGCCTGCTTAACTCCATGCAAAGTGTCTGGAGGAGGAGGTGGTGGTGGTATTCAGTTTATAACCAAGAGGTTAAACTCTTACCTGGGATGTGGAAAACTTAGGTTCAAATCCTTCCTCTGCTTGTGGGGGAGAAAAAATTGGAATAGGGGTTTTCTGCCTCTCAGGGGAGTACTCTAACCACTGAGATACAAAATATTTCTGATGTAGGACTCTCTGTCTCTCCTGAAACTGTCCCACTTTAGATAAATAATGGAAGTGATTGGAGGAGCAGGACTGATCCCTGCACTTCCCATGTGCTGGCCCTAATCACTAGACTACAAAGTCATTCTCTCTCTACCCCACTGACTATTTAAGTCCTTATCCATAGTGGAACAGTCACTGGATGCAGGAGAGAGTATTTTAAATTTCAAAGTGTTATTAATATTGGAGTCATTAAGATCACATTAATAAAAAATGGCAGGGTTTGTACATGCAAATCAGCCTTTTGTAAGTATTCAGGGCCAGATCTTCAGATGATGTAAACTGTCTTAGGTCCAGGGAAATCATTGTTCAGTGGCCAAAATGAATTTGGTGGCCAAAATGAATTTGCATGCTATATTTTAGGTTCAAATTTAAAGACTAGAATGAGTCAGTCCCAAAAAAGCTGTTCTTACTTAATATTAATGTATGCAAAACTTTCTGTTTAGGGACAATTCTCTTTTAATTTCAAGACATTTAGATATATGTCTCTTCCCTCATTTATTAAGAATAGATGCATAAATCCTCTTTCTTATAAAATCTGTTTTACACTGTTTCATTCCCACTTAAATCCTGATCCTTTGTGGCACTAATAATTTCCCCAGCAGCTAACTGCGAAGTCTCCAGTAAAGAATTAGAACGTCAGGTAGGAAAGAGCACATAGGAACAGATTAAAAACTCTTAGAAAGCAGGGATCATATTCTCAGGTGTATGTATGTATATGCTGAGTAATAAAAACAAGCATATACTGTGAGTAGGAGTGAATTATAAACAAATAACTCCCTAAATACTGTGAGTAGGAGTGAATTATAAACAAATAACTCCCTAAATAGAGATCTATGCTCCCCTTAAAGCACATGTGTAATTCCTAGTAGAGTAATGGAAGTTATGTGTGTGCATTAGGGAAGGAAATAGCATCTCATAAATGTTACCCATCATCAGCTCTTTCAGGTGGAACCTCAAACTGATAATCAAAAGGAACAGAGAAAGGAAGCAGTTTAAAAAATATAGAGCCCTTGGAGCAAAAATATAGCGTATTTGATTTGATCTTACTACTGAAAGCTTAAAAACTGGCCGATGGAAATTCAATCTAGAGAGAGAAAATTGAAGAGTAAGGCAAATAGACAACTAAACGTCATCTGGAAAAGGGTACCATTTTCCCATTGTCTAATCTGGAGCATAGCTAGACCACGCTCTCTCCTTCAAGGCACAGGTAGAGAAGACAAAAGGCAAAGTTAACACCCAGAACAACATATCGGAAGCCATAGACGACTCATAGAAGATCTCTCAAAGGCTAGAGATTGGGTCAAATCATGTGCCCAACACTGGACAAAACTATGACTGGTGGAAGGAAATGAGGAAAAGACTGGGGACTTCCATATCTTTATGGAAAGAGTGGGTCATGAGGGCTCTGACAACACATGCCCAGTCTGCGGTACTATTTTTTTCTAGTTGCTGGGAGTTTTTCTAGAGGGTTTCTTCCAGCAAAATAAACATTGATCTTCTTTTTCCTTTTCAATCTTTCCATTTAGAAATGAATCTGAGGTTGAACGCTGGATCTGAAGTTTGAGAATTTAATGTTTGAATCTGCAATGTTAGATCTGAATCCAGCCAGATTCAAAATGCAGAAGAAAACAATTTCAGCTTGTAGATTTGGAAATAAAAACCAGGCCCAGGGCTGAGCCTCCATGTTGCTAGCACCTTTCCTTTGCCAGGGGGCCCCATTCACCACTAATGTCTTCTTGGAGGGAGGTCCACAGATTTCTACTCCTCTCCAAGGTTTTTCAAGGAGGCGCTGAATGACTGTTCCCACATTGCCCCTTTGCAGGAATGGAGCTGTCAGAACAAGTCACTAGCCTTTCATTTAGCAAGGTGGTAGTAGGTAGCTGGATCTTCTAGTCACCCCACAAGGGCTAGTCAGAGGCCGGGAGGAGGCAAATTCATATGCTGACAGGGTGAACAACAGGAAGCATGATCTCTCTTTTGCACTGAGGAGCTCTGACTCAAGAAGCCAAATTTCCTCTTAGTCTGTTACAGAGCTCTCCTGGATAGGTGGGTCTCATTTTTCCAAGCCAGGACACTTCCTATAAGACACAAGTGATCCCTGTAAGAACTGTGTAGGGACCAAGTTCTCTTACTACTTCTGTAAATATTATAGGAGTTAATAATAAATTAAGCAAATATTTATGGCATTATAGCATGTGTACTCCCTTAGTTACCATTCAAAATGTTTTAACATTGTTGATGGAAATATTTTTTACAACATCCAAAACATCTCAGTAATGACAAACATGCAGTTTATATTAGAGAACCTAAAAAAGGCCACATTGCAGTCAACATTCTCCAGGCGTGGGTGATACAACAGCTTGGTGACGTGCACATTTAAGTACGGTTTGTAACAATCTGTGTAATTTGGTAAACAAGATAATCTTTCTCAGAGCTGCGGCAAGTAAGCAACTTACAGCACGAAAGCCCTGGATCAAACAGAAGGAAATGCCTTAACTCACTGAAATCTAGATACAGTGGATGAAATCTCCAGACTATTGACATTGATGCAGGATTTCACCTGTGCATGTAAGGATCTGATCTTGCAAACACTTACTTGGCCTGAGCTAGAGGACCAGGCCCTATATCATGAAAAATTAGATAGCTGGAGATGAGGAAGTAAGATGTGTCTTGTAGTGGTTATAGCACAGGTCTGTGACCTGCCCCAGGCACTCTGGGGTGGGCATCCTGCTCACAGCTTTATGATTATGAATCCTGCTTGCAGCATTTTCCCTAATTAATGTTGGCTGACTTCTCTCCGTTCATTAAAAGTTTCTTTTCTACACTCAGACTCTGTGCTTGCAAGTGGGGAAGTATTGCCTCTCAGAGGCGCCCAGGGGTTGTACATGATTTTCCCAGGTTACTGGGCAGGGAATCGAAATGGTTCTGTGTTGAATTGTTGGAAAAGAACCCCTGGATATTGAACCCAGCCCTGGTTGCTGCCAACTCCACCTGGCAGACGAGTTACATGAGAAATAAGTAGTTTTTATTACCTCATTTGGGGTTTTACTGCACAGGAGGAAAGATTCCTTTTAAATAATAGTGCTCTCAAAGCCTCTTGCTATTCCCATTCACCTCTGCCTCTACCCAGTCTCCTCTGGTGTGTGCACACAGCTTGTCCATGTACAACCTCACAGCTGCACTTTCAGGTACAAACATCTATGTACATTCTAGAACTTGTGCATATGCAAACATTGGTATTTTTACCCAGCCACATTCACTGGTCCTTAATAGCAATAGCTGGGGCATATGGGACTGAAGAGAGGCAGTGCCATGTTTTCACACTTAATGGATATAGGAGCAGGAACACTCCCTTTGTGAGGCAGGAAACTCCAAGAAGCAGGTCGACTCATGAGGGAAGAGTTTATAGAATCCAGCCCTAAGAGTGGAAACAGACAATCCACTCAGGAGCAGATTGTGACTTTGCATATTTGTATTGGCACAGGAACAGACCAGGAAATGAATTGTGACTGAGACTGGGACTCCACTTTGAGCCAATCTTTCATCCTGACATTAATATGCAAAGTCTGATGTATTGGATTTATTCAATAAAATGCTATTATTTGAAAAATAGGGTAAAATTCATTAAACTAACAGGATGGATCCAGTGTAGCACCTTAAAGTTAAACTTTACAGGTGATAATTGTTACTTCTCACTGAGCTGAGGTTGCAGATTCAGCAGAGCTCAAAAATGTGTTGGTATATTTTTTTTAAATGCAGATACAGTGTAGCTGATTCCCGTTTCAATTCACGACCACTTTCCTGACACCTTATACCCCTTCCCCCACCCTTTACTCTGTAGGATGTAAGCTTTTCAGGGTCAGGATATTTTTGTATAGCACCTAGCACATTTTGTAGACTACTTCATTGTTAATTTTCATTACTGTGATTGGCATTGCAGAATGTTTTATCTGTAGTGTATTTTCCAGTGCTCTGACTCCAGTGACAGGGCTTTGTCCACTTTCATTGGTTTGCACATCATTGCTGTACTGTTCATCAATTCAGATTAATTGACACCCCCTTCTGGTAGCCACAGCAGAGAGAGTAAGAGTTGAATGGACATGACCAGTGAACTACCTGCTCAGCTGTAGAGATACAACTGACAGGACTGAAGCTAATTGATGGTACCTATAAGACAGAACTGAATCTTATATTATTACTGCTCATATAGTGCCGCCTTCTGTGATTAGAGGACTTCAGTCTACAAGGCTGCCAATGCAGCATCTTTAACAGCCATATCTAAACAAAAATCTATTTTAAATTAGAAAGGAAAAAATCATACTCCAATGTTTTTTTATTGGTTGAATTTCATTATTCTTAAATTAGAGTTAAAGCAGACGGGGAAAAGCCAGAAAAAAGGTCAAAATAAATATTGATGTCCAAGTTATAAACCCTTGAATATAGCAGTTTATAGTGGAATAACTGATAGATAAACCCAGGTAATATCATTTCATCTCCAAACCTTTGACACATTCTGTGGTTTTGGAATAGCAATAGAAAGAGCTCTCCTCTTCATTGGACTAATGGAAAATAAATATTGTGTTTTATAGATTGTGTTACAAAACTGTGAAATGGCATCTTAGGGCTACTCTGCAGATCAGTGTTATCAGATGGAGAAAACCAGAATGTAAACAAGCTGAATGTTGCTCTGTGCTGCCAATCTATCGGACTATAAATTTCTACATGACTGTCTTCCCCATTCTTACAAACATCTATGATGGAAAAGAAATGTCCCCTTTGCATAATGGTTTTTATGTAAATAGTTCAGCAGTATTTAAAAAAAAACAAAAGTTAAGCAAGAGCTATTCAGTTTCAAATGCAATTCAAGAAATGTCTAAGAAACCAGTCCCATAACATGATCTGAGCTTATGTCTAAGACATTGGGGATCAGCATTCCACTAGTTCATCATTAAAGTGCAAAAGGGGGCAAGCGTGGCTGCCACCAACACAGAACTATAATGTAGATGGCCACTGGTATTTAGATCCAAGCATGCACAGACACACACAGAGCTAAAACTTGGTTACTATGCAAACGAAATTCATTTTAAGCAGTGAGTTATCTAACAATAAGCTCCTGTTCTAATGTAAGAGTTTCCTTTGTTATATTTTATTAATGTTAAAAAAACAAAATCCCACTTTTAATCTGAAAAAATTGTTTCAACGTCTGTAGTGATGTCAGAAGGCCAGATTCTCCTGTGAACCCATATCACATTCTTCTAAAGAACTGGTTAGTTTCTAAAGGAAAAAATATATATTTTTGAAAATATCCTTCAGTGATTTTGCCAGCTGCAGTATACAGAACATCTTCCCTCAAAGAGAATGCAGTGGTTTTTGGCAGCATCTACAAGTCAGTCTGGTTTTTCCAACCCAAAAGTGTTTTCCCTGCCTGATATTCACCTGAAATAGTGTCCTCAGACAGAAAATGCATGTTCAGTGTGTTTCTCACTCAGATACCATAAGGAGGCCCATAAGCAAAAGGTTCTGAGGTATCAGGGCCCCTGTGCCCCGAGTAGATAGACACAGGAGGGGAGATTAGGAAGGACAAGGATTCCCCACAATCTGGGAGTGATAGTGGAACTGTGGGGCAGTAAGCATGGAACCCATGCATCATGAGCTGGGACAGTAAAGAGGAGGGGCAGTGAACAAACAGTAGGTTTGATGGTTGGCCTTTGGAGGATAGTACCCTGAGGCTGGATGTTTGCAAATCTCTCACAAGCCTTATTCCTTATCCCTGTAGAAACTGATTAGTTTTCTAAGGTGTCGAAAGTTTTAAATCTTGTGAAAGGTGATCAGATACCATAGTGATAATTTAACAGTGTAAAAGCCTAAGATAGATACAAGTTTAATGGCATTGTTACAACATTGTGATGACTACTATCATCTTCAGGGCCAACTGTTTTTACCTGGAAAGACTCCCCTTTCTGGACTCGTAACACCTTGGCATTTCTTTTTTCCTTCTTGAATGAGAAGACTCACAAAGTCGGTAACATATTTGCTGACATTAAATATACTCCTTTTCCGCTGATGGTTTCCTCAAATTGCTTCTTCCATTTAATGAGCTCTACTAATATTTCCTTCTCCAAAAAATATTTTTGAAAATAGATTGTGGGGTTTTGTTTGGAGAATTTTTGTCTTGTTCACCTAACTGCTCTCAGGGTCTTACTGTTTAATATAAACTGTCAGTGTAGTATTCATACACACCAATTAGGCCACAAACCTTAAGTTACAGTATTATGGTGAGGGCTACTACTGCAGAATTTGTTTTTAATTTAAATTATTTTCAAAGCAGATGAGCTTTTGTGTGTCTTTTCCTCTGTAAAAATAACTGAGTGGAATTTTGTGGATTGTGCTATACAGGATGGCAGACTGGATCAGTGATTTTCAACCTTTCCAGACTACTTTCAGGACTCTGATTTATCTTGTGTACCCCAAGTTTCACCTCACTTAAAAACTACTTGCTTACAAAATCAGACATAAAAATACAAAAGTGCCACAGCGCACTATTACTGAAAAAGTTCTTACTTTCTCATTTTTACCCTATAATTATAAAATAAATCAATTGGAATATAAATATTGTACTTACATTTCAGTGTGATACTTGAGTCTGTTTTTCACCTGTGAGCCTTGTCTGATGCCGGAGCCCTGAGTTTATTAACTCCCAGTTGATAAACATTGATCTAAATGAGTCAAGTACCCCCTGCAAGACCTCTGCGTACCCCCAGGGGCACACTTATCCCTGATGAGAACCACTGGTAGATGATCAGATGGTCCCTTCAGGCCTGAAAGTCTATGAATAGTTCCTAGAGACCATGACTAAGAGGAATAAGAGCAGGGGTGGACAACCTGTGGCTCCGGAGCCACATGCGGCTCTTCAGACATTAATATGTGGCTCCTTATATAGGCACCGACTCTGGGGCTGGAGCTACAGGTGCCAACTTTCCAATGTGCTGTGGGGTGCTCACTGCTCAACCCCTGGCTCTGCCACAGGCTCTGCCCCCACTCCACCCTTTCCTGCCCCCCCCCACCCCGAGCCTGCCATGTCCCCACTCCTCCCCAGAGCCTCTTGCATGCCATGAAACAGCTGACTGGAAGGAGGGGGAGGTGCTGATCAGCAGGGCTGTCGGTGGGCGGGAGACACTGGGAGCAGGACTGGGGAGCTGATGGGGGCGCTGCTGATGTATTACTGTGGCTCTTTGGCAATGCATATTAGTAAATTCTGTCTCCTTCTCCGGCTCAGGTTAGCTATCCCTGTATAAGAGGATTACAATATTTACTCTTCTATGAGTTAAACACCCACCTGTGGGCTGTGTTTCTAATATGAAACCTTTTAAGGCAATATCATCACATTCTTGAGTGAATTATGTGTTGTTACATTAAGGTTATATTTTCATCCAATGATAATGGTAATTTCCAGACATCAGTTACTATGCTAAAACAATAAAAAGGTAGAATTTGAGGTTTTAATAGCACCATTTCTCTCAGATTCCTTTAAAGAAAATGTTTGTCAAGTTCATTCACTTCCTGCAAACGTTCCTGCAGCAGAAGTTTTGTTCATAAGAATGCTTATGGAAAGCAACATTTTTGCAAATACTCACGTGACTATATATTTGCTGAATGTTTCTGGTGCAAATAATGTGCAGTTATCTCAAAGCTCTGTGGATTTGGGAGTCACCCAGTCAAGGAGTAGAAACAATATCATTTGATTTACAATACGCTACATGAATAGCAAACTGAGAATAGCAAATATCTGAAGCAAAATTCATGGTGAAGCACTTGCAAGCAATCCATAGGCTGAAATGTGTGAGAAGGAACCATTTGTCAATAAATTCCAGAAAAGGGGCTACAGTTATTAGACTACTTGTAATGAACAATTTATTTGTGACAGTGGCATGATCTTTGTGATCTTAAAGGATGTATATTTTTTAGCATCCTGGTTTAGTAGTTGGGGTGGGGGAGGGAGAGGGGAACGAAAGAAGCAGTAAAGTTAAACCAGCAAAAGGGAATGAACACTTCCTCTTCTGGTGATCAACCGGATTTTGTCTTTTGCTTAATTTCTCTTTACGCTCCAGCACTTGGATAATGTTTTGTTTGTGGAAGGTTTTTTTAAGTTTGCTTACCAGGCCATTTTTCTAGATACTCATCAATATATGCCTTATTTATATGGTTCTGTGTGCTGCAATACTTTCATCATAAAGGAAGATGTAAGTCAGATTTACTAAATAAACAGAATATTTTACATTGACAATGAAAATGCTCAGTAGATCTATTTCTTTTGCAGTGAAAGACACAAGTGTTATAATCTAATGTTAGTCCCAAAGATGGCAATGGGGAAAAAGGGGTTAGCTAGTGGGTGACAACAAACTTATTGTATGTCTCTATACAAAAGCCTTCCCTCTGAGTTGTTTTATGTTAAAATAGCAAGCCTCCCTAAATATATTTCATAGCTGATAGGGTTTTTTAAAGACTAACTTCTGAACTTTTTAAAATTAGAATTGTAAAGAGATCAAGGCAAGATACCTTTGGATGAATGTCATCAATCAGTAAATGTAGGCCTTTGGACCCAGACTATCCATTCTTCCCAAAATGAGCTTGGCACAGAAATTGAGGGAACTGGCCAGATGTAGCTTTTAAGCAGCCTGGCTAGTAAGTAGCTCCAAGAGAATCACTGCAGCTGAGTGCATTCTGGAGCAGCCCCTGGAATCAGGGAGACAATCAGTTCCTTTGGGTCCCCTTACCCCTATCTGCTGTGTCCAGCAGAGTCTGGGCACAGCAAAGGATTCAGCCTGGGAATTCGAGGTTTTAGGCATTGATCCTGCAAATAATTTGCATGCTGTGAGGCGGCTCATTGAAGTCAATGAGCCATCTCACAGTACTTAAAGTTACGCATGTATATAACTCTTTGCAGGACTAGGGCCTTGGGTTTAACCTTATAGCCCTAATGGACCAGGTGCTACATATCTCAAAACTTTTCTGACAGTCTGTGTACCTTCTCTCCTCCAGCTGGTGGAACTTTAGGTTTCCTGGACAAATCAAGGCAGATAGGGGCTGACCATATTTTTTGCCTCTGCTATACATAGGACCAAATCACTTTCAGTTTTTCCAGAGGAGGCCCATAGAATTGGTGGCCTTTAGGAAAGGTGCTGAATATTTCTCTTGTCCCAAGTTCTCTGCACACACTAGTGATACAATAATGTTTATTATTGTTACATAGGATTCAAGAGGAGAAAGATGGAATAATTAATGGAATTAATAGTGTAATTATGAATAAAATGGCCAAATACTGATTTCTGAATATACTACACATGTAAAGGATTAAAATAGGAGACAAAACCCAGCATTTGCGTCTGACGAAGTGGGTATTCACCCACGAAAGCTCACGCTCCAAAACGTCTGTTAGTCTATAAGGTGCCACAGGATTCTCTGCTGCTTTTACAGATTCAGACTAACACGGCTACCCCTCTGATAAGTTGTCAGCAGTAATTCATTTTAATGTAAATGAGAAAAAGGTAATTGAGAGGTGGGAACAGCATCTGCACTTTAAATGTGGAAGATTTACTAACTCTTATGAATATATGGCGTGTGGACAGTTACAGTAAAGGGCTATCCTAATTTGCCAAAGCCAGCATTTATTGCTTTTAAAGAGATGGGCTCTGTGGTGGTCAGCCCTATCAGATGGTCCCTGTCATATTGCAATGCAGGCAAAATCAATGACCAAAGGGAGGCCTAAGCTCATTTATTTCAATAAAAGATACAGCAAGGTCCGGGGAGGAAATAGTGATAGGGTGATGTTTTAAGAAGTTAGGAGTTGCATTATATAGTTGTTTTTACAAAGTCTAATTCTAAATGAGTGACCTGAACTGCCCTAATTCTCTTAATATGCCTTCACTTAGAAATCTCTGAGGCTTCTAGTCCCTTGGAAAGTATTGCTAAGACATTCTTCAGTCCTACCTCTCCATATAATCAAGTTTTGTATGACTTTACTCACAAGTGTTGTTTAGCATTAGACAATTTGTCTTTTTCTGTACGTTGGAACATCTAATAACAAGTCTAGCTTAGCTCAAATACATGTGTGTAATGTGCTCTGCGTCTGTGTGGTTTCCAAGTCTCTGATAAGTTTGTGGCTGTTAGCATATTACAAATGAGTGTGGCAGTCACATAAATGTAATGGCAACTACAATGTCACATTAATGTTGCAGCTGTAACACTTGACAATACACAGTCCTTTGTATTAACTCCTTGAGTATCATACTGCAAGAAGAGGAAAAGAAATGATAATGTGCAGAGTGATGCACACAGAAGTGCAATGGAAGCCATGGAACAAGTTATCACAGATGTGGTGTCATGGATTGTACTATATATATGATAAATGTTAAACAAAAATGTGACTAAATGTGATCACAGGATGCCATATTCAGAGGGAACTTTAACCCAAATATCTGCTGGTAACAAATGCAGCCAAACATGGTTTTTCAGTGACAGTTCCTAAGTTACACACGGCAAATTCTTTTTTTCACAAAGAAGAAATAAAACAAGAGAAAATGCAACTTTGGAAATACTTTTTAATTTCACTAACAAAAAGGAACTAACCAAGAAGATCAAAGTAATAGGGAAGTTTAGTGACCATGAGCTACTTTTAATTCATTGTTTTGCTGAATGATGGCACGCTGCTTCATGGGAAACTGAAATTCATATGCCTGATGTCCCCATTCTCTCCTATTGGCTGGGCTTGCCAGCTACACTACATCTCCCCTGATATAATGCATTCTCCCCTCTTGGCAGGGTGCATCATGGCAGTCACATGGCTACAAGTGTGTCATGGGAGATGTAGTTCAGCTAGGGAGCCCAGCCCATAAGGTAGAGCGGGGCAGCAGGCACCCAGACTATAACCCCCAGAAGAGAATGTGCCACCCTAGGAAAATGCAGTTCAATGTTGAGCTGACTTGAAATAAAATGTTTAGAATCCATTCAACAAACCAAAATGAAATATTTTCATTCAAGAATATTGAAATGTTTCACTTTGATGAAAAATGCCAATACAAAACCATTCATCACTTCTGAATCCAATTTCTTCTGAACTTTTGGTTCCATGAAAAAATTGATATTTTAACTTTTCATCCTGATTTTCATCCTCTAGCTGGAAATTCTGATTTTCATCAGCTCTAGAAAATGCATATGCCTGGTGCAAGGAAACCTTTACTTCTAACAGGCAGAAGTTAATCTTATAAGCTAGAGAGGCCCTTTGTAGCAACTTGTTTTGTTAGTTTTATAGCAGAGACAATATTCTGAGTCCTGAAACCACTCAGTGACTTGAAACAAATAAAGGGAATGCAGTGGCAAAAAAACAAACAAACCTGTGTCGTGCAATTATTCTTTTGTACTGGCCAAAAAAACAATTGTTTTTTGGCATAGCAGGAATTGTGATAGTCTTCACATCTCAGTGAAAAATAGCTACCTGTATAGCATTGTTTGTTCAGGTGTCACCAACTCCCAAATCATATAAAATATGCTTTCAATGACTCCTAGATCAGTAGTTATTAACCAGAAGTCCAGGGGCCCCTGGGGGGCCACAAGCAGGTTTGAGGGGGTCCACCAAGCAGAGTCAGAGTTAGACTCACTGTAGCCCTGGGCAGAAAGCTAAAGCTTCGCTGTGCAGAGCTGAAGCCTGGGGACCGGAGCTCTGCCACCTTGGGCTAACGTTGAAGTCTGACCAACTTAGCTTTGCGGGGCCTGCTGTGGCGTGGGGCCCCAGGCAATTGCCCTGCTTGCTACCCCCTAATGATGGCCCTCGATTTTATATGCAGAAAAACAGTTGTGGCAGGACAGGTGGAGAGGGCCTCAAAAAAATGTGTTAGAACCCCTGTTCTAGATTGCTTCAAGCTCCAGATAGTGCCCAGTAAACATGAACATAGTTTTGATGTTGGTTTTTGTAAGGGGAAGAGCATGACTTCTGAGCATACTTGAAGATAAGAATGTACATTTAAGATAGGAGGGAGCATCTAGAAGGTTTTACAGATCTCCCAACAGTCCTGGGTTTTGTGGAACTGCCCCACATTGATACACACAATCCCCTGTCCTGGCTGAAGTGGCTCCTGTCCTGTGACGCTAGCTGGGCTCAACTCCCCACTCCAGGCATTGTGACCTGGCCTCTGGCACGCAAGGTCACAGCTCAGGTTTGGCCCTACCCCCTCCAACAGGCAGTTATCCAGGGCAAATATGAGTAAGTCATTTTGCAACTCCAGGCTTTCAGCACTACTCCATCAAATTTGGCCAAGCCACACCCCATAAGGAGGACCAGGCCAAACCAGAGCAGTGCTGCAACCCTATGTGAGGAAGGCCAGGTTGCAATGCCTGGAGAGAGAAGCCAAACCCAGCCAGCCCTGGGGCACAGGAGCTGCAGCAGTCACTGCTGCAGGACAAGTGTTGGGTGGGCTCACTCTGGCCTTCCATCCCTGGGGGCGTCCCACTTTAGCTACTGGAAATGTTGGGAAATATGGTTTTATTTAACTTGTTTTTTAAGATTGGAATCCAGCTCTGTAGAAACCTTTTTGTGACTTGCTGGAATAAGTCTTTAGTTAAATTCATAACAGCTGTGCTCTTTTTTCATTACACTAAACAGTATCTGCCACAAAGTTCAAGGGAAAATTGTCCATTTAGTGCATTGGGGTTTTTTGAGTAGGAGAAACCTGCTGAAATGCATCCTAAAACAATAATGATCCACTTTGGAAGGTCTTGATCAGTCAGTGAATGGAAAATCATGACCCATCCGTTGTGGATTCAGATGACCCTCTTGCAGCCAAAGTGCAGCAGTTCAGCTGTACTAGTTGAGAGAGAAGTCAGGGTTTGCTGAGGTGAAATAAAAGGTGTACTCCATCTGCATGGTGAGGAGCATTAAGGGTAGAACAAAGGTGGGCTGGAGGCGACGGAGGGCAAGAACTGACGGCTAAAGATACATAACTAGGTATAGTTGTAGAGTCTGTGGTACCTTGTCTACATGAGAAAGTTGTACCAGTTTAAATTCATTTAAAATCACACTTATTTAGTTAAACCAGTGCAAACCCCTGTGTGGATGCTCTCATTTATCTTAAGAATAGTTTATTTTGGGTTACCTTTTGTTGATTACAAATCAGTTTAAGCTAAATTGATATAAACCACTCTTACACCCAAATAAGGGTGTCTACACAGGGATTTTCATCAGTCTGACTGTTATGTCTTCACTGCAGAGTTAATTTGAGCTACCTACCCTTGAGTTATTTTCTTGAGTTAGCCTTACTCAAGTGATTGTGGCCATACTGCAAAATAACACATGAGCTGCTGTGTCCAGATTGGCCCTGCGCTCTTGTGTGTTGCGCTAAGACTTCAGGGGTCACATCCCATGGTTCTTAGTGCTGCAGTAAGCTGAGCTGCTCTATGAATTTTTTCCCAGTGAATTGTGAGAGAACTCAGCTTTCCTCACCGGCTACTCAGGGGAAATTGTGGGAAGAAGTGGTACATGAATGGCAATAGATTGTTTCCACGCTACAGAATGCTCATGTTAGCAGCTGATGAGTTGTGCTTAAGCAGGTTATAGCCTATGCCTCCTCTTGGGCCAGCCAACTTGAATTAAAAGCACCACTGCACTCAAGGGTTTTTGTGTGTGGATAGAACTCTGGGAGTACAGGTGAGGGAGTTTGGAGCGCAGGAGGTATTCTCTTCGATTCTTCCTGTCAAAGGTGGGGGCCCGGGCAGAGACAGATGCACCATGGAGGTGAATACCTGGCTGCGAAGATGGTGTCACCAGGAGGGCTTTGGCTTCCTTGACCATGAGATGGTATTCGAGAAAGGACTGCTAGGCAGAGATGGCGTTCACCTTTCGAGGAGGGGAAAGACCCTATTTGCACACAGACTGGCTAACCTAGTGAGGAGGGCTTTCAGCTAGGTTTGATGGGGACAGGTGAGCAAAGCCCACAGGTAAGTGGGGAACAGGAAGACCTGGGAGAAGGGTCAGAAACAAGAGGAAGCATAGGCTATAATGGCAGAGAGAAAGGAGGGTCAGAGCAAAACTAGGAGGCAAGATCAAATCAGTATCTTAGATGCCTATATACAAATGTGAGAAGTATGAGTAATAAGCAGGAAGAACTGGACGTGCTAGTAAATAAATACAACTATGACATTGTTGGCATCACTGAAACTTGGTGGGATAATGATTGGAATGTTGGTGTGGATGGGTATAGTTTGCTCAGGAAGGATAGACAGGGGAAAAAGGGAGGAGGGGTTGCCTTATATATTAAAAATGTACACACTTGGACTGAGGTGGAGATGGACATAGGAGACGGAAGTGTTGAGAGTCTCTGGGTTAGGATAAAAGGGGTAAAAAACAAGGGTGATGTCGTGCTAGGAGTCTACTACAGGCCACCTAACCAGGTGGAAGAGGTGGATGAGGCTTTTTTTAAACAACTAACAAAATCATCCAAAGCCCAAGATTTTGGTGGTGATGGGGGACTTCAACTATCCAGATATATGTTTTGGGAAAATAACACCGTGGGGCACAGACTATCCAATAAGTTCCTGGACTGCATTGCAGACAACTTTTTATTTCAGAAGGCTGAAAAAGGGTACTGGGGGAAGCTGTTCTTGACTTGATTTTGACAAATAGGGAGGAACTTGTTGAGAATTTGAAAGTAGAAGGAAGCTTGGGTGAAAGTGATCATGAAATCATAGAGTTTGCAATTCTAAGGAAGGGTAAGAAGGAGTACAGCAAAATAGAGACAATGGATTTCAGGAAGGCAGATTTGGTAACTCAGAGAGCGATAGGTAAGGTCCCATGGGAATCAAGACTGAGGGAAAAACAACTGAGGAGAGTTGGCAGTTTTTCAAAGGGACACTATTAAGGGCCCAAAAGCAAGCTATTCCGATGAGTAGGAAAGATAGAAAATGTGGCAAAAGATCACCTTGGCTTAACCACGAGATCTTGCTTGACCTACAAAATAAAAAAGGAGTCATATAAAAAAATGGAAACTAGGTCAGATTACAAAGGATGAATATAGGCAAACCAAACACAGGAAATGCAGGGGCAGAGAATTAGAAAAGCAAAGGCCACAAAATGAACCTCAAACTAGCTATGGGAATAAAGGGAAACAAGAAGTTTTTATCAATACATTAGAAAGCCAAGAGGAAACAAGGACATAGTAGGCCCATGCTCAGTGAGGAGGGAGAAACAGTAAGAGGAAACTTTGAAATGGCAGAAGATGCTTAATGACTCTTTGTTTCGGTCTACTGAGAAGTCTGAAGGAATGTCTAACATACGTTGAATTGCTTATGGGAAAGGGGGTAGGTTTAGAAGATAAAATAAAAAAAGAGCAAACTTAAAAAATCACTTAAAAAGTTAGATGCCTGCAAGTCACCAGGCCCTGATGAAATGCATCCTAGAATACTCAAGGAGTTAATTGTAGAGCAGTATCTGACTCTAGGTATTACTTTGGAATATGGAAGAGGGGAGAGATCCAGAAGAACTGGAAAAAAGGGCAATTATAGCCCCGATTCTATAAAAAGGGAAATAAAACCAACCCGAAACTACAGACCAGTTAGTTTTAACTTCTTGTGCCAGGAAGATAATGGAGCAAGTAATTAAAGAAATCGTCTGGACAACACTTGGAAGGTGGTAAGGTGATGAGGGAATAGCCAGCATGGATTTGTAAAGAACGAATCATGTCAAACCAATCTGAAGCTTTCTTTTGATAGGGGTAACAAGCCTTATGGATAAGGGAGAAGGCAGTGGATGTGGTATACCTAACTTTAGTAAGGCATTTGAATACAGTTCGACTATATCCTTATCAATAAACTAGGCCAAATACAATTTTAAGATGGGGCTACTATAAGTGGGTGGCATAACTGGGTGGATAACTGTACTCAGAGAGTAGTTATTAATGGCTCCAATCCTGCTGCGGAAAGGTATAACAAAGTGGAGTTCCTCAGGTTGGTCTGGTTTTGGGGACTGGCCTGTGTTCAATATCTTCATCAATGGGATGCGTACCTTGGCATAGAAAGTACGTTATTAATGTTTGCGGACAATACACAAACTGGAGGGATTGCAACTGCTTTGAGGGACAGGGTCAAAATTCAAAATGATTGGAACAAATTGGAGAAATGGTCTGAAGGTAAACCGGATGGAAGTTCATAAAGACAATGCAAAGTGCTTCCCAGCTTAGAAAGGAAATATCAGTTTCACACATAAGAATGGAAGAGACTGTCTAGGAAGGAGTAGGCAGAAAGAAGATCTAGGGGTTCATAGTGGACCACAAGCTAAATATGAGTCATACAGTGTGATACTGTTGCAAAAAAAGCAAACGTGAATCTGGGATGCATTACAGTGTGTTTGTAAACAAGATACGAAAAGTATTCTTCTGCTCTACTTGTGCTGGTTAGGCCTCAACTGGAGTATTGTGTCCAGTTCTGGGCACTGCATTTCAAGAAAGAATTGTGGTTAGGTTGGACATTAGGAAAAAGTTCCTAACGGTCTGGGTAGTTAAACACTGGAATAAATTGCCTCGGGAGGTTGTGGAATCTCCATCTCTGGAGATATTTAAGAATAGGTTAGATAAATGTCTATCAGGGATGGTCTAGACAGTATTTGGTCCTGCCATGAAGGCAGGGGACTGACTCAATGACCTCTCGAGGTCCCTTCCAGTCCTGGAGTCTATGAATCTATGAAACTCAAGTTATGGACAACACTGACATAATTAATTTTAACTTTTCAGTGAGGACAAGCTCTAAATCAGTTTAAAAACAGTTTTAAATTAACCCAACCCAACTTTCTCATCGGGACAAGCTCGGGCTGAAATAGGTGCTGTGAACAGCTCCTTTGCTGCTTCTGCCATTGCAGATCACTCCAGGCCAAGTCAAAAGTCAATCTGAGTGCATATGAGATCACATTTATCCCTGCAGTGCTCATCTGTAGGTAGTAAAGTGAGATTTAGAAGGCAAAGATTAAACCTTTCAAATTTTATTTTACCGTCTGCATACAAGAACTGAGCAAATAGACCCAATGGCAAAAACATGAGTAGCTTATGTGTTAAGTTTCTCAACTGAATAGTTTCCTTTAAGTGCATGAAATTATAATCTAAAACAATCTCATTTTAGTATCACCAAAGCACAAAGAATGTAACATTAATGCAATGATAAGTGGAGATGGGCAAAGGAAGATGTATTTGGGGCAGGATTTGGGATCAGAGACTGATCAAGAGCCAAGATTTGGTTTGGATTCAACATTTGCTAAAAATCAAATTAGTTAATCTTGTGAGACTTTTGACTCACAATGCTGGAGATTTCCCAAATCACGAGCAGTTTGCATAGCTATGAAAAGATCAACTCCAGCAGCCATTGCTCAGAGAAAGATCATGTTGTTTTCAAATGGAACTTTTTCTAGAAACTGAGGATTTAGCCCTAAGTGCAAGATTGTTTCAGAATATTAACAGGTGCCAGATATGCAAGTGCAGCATGGAAAGGACTGTGAAAGACACCATCTGACACTTGCTGAGTGTGCCTTGGTAGCTGTGGACCAAAGGACATTTTCCCCCTTTCGCTCTCTTTTTTTTGCGGGGGGCGGGGTGGGCAAGGGGAATTCAGTCTTCTCAGTGTGGAAATAACCCCCATAAAGAAGTGAAAGTCTTCCACTGGTGTAATTCTTCCCTATTCCCACAGAAGAGTCTGGGGTTTCTACCACCACCAAAACCACTGCTCCCCATAGAGCTATCCGCACAAATCTTAAGAAAGTTCTAAAGGCAAGGGGCCTCCTGGCTGCCTGCCACTTCTGAATGATAAAGTTCTTACAGACGCCATGCTGCTAGGTTAGGTTAGGTTAGGTCTCAAGCTGTTGGTTGGACAACGAAGAGGGCACCCAGTGTGTTATATGCCTCTATGATGTTCCATCCTGAGCCAAATCTGGGACATAACAGGGTAGGATCCCTGTGAGGGACAGGTGTCTGATGCTGTCCGGCCATCGTGTTTTAGGTATTCCAGGGTGTCTCTTCCATTCTGCATTCACTGGGTCAAAGCTGAAGACAATTCTTGCAGGGAAATTGTTAGGTGACCATATCACCACAGAGAGCTTTGGGTGACTTTTTGTTTGAGAAAGCAGGATACGGTTAGTTAGAAAATGGATCTCTGCAGGGGCTTCCCAAATCTTATTTGTTGTAGGCTCTGCATTCCAGGCATCTAAGAAACTGCTGAGTGGGAAATAAATACACTACTGCGGACCATGTCACTTTTTTGCATTTGATAGCTTGGAACTGTATAAAATCTAATTTTATTCATACTCAAGATACCATACTACTTTACTGTACATGATAGTGAGGTACTGGTAGCATAGTAATCATGCAAGCAAATGGAGTAGTCATTGGAGTAGTCATTAGAGTTTGGCCATAATTAACATATGGCATGTTATGGAGCCTATGTACCCCATGCTGGTTCCACAGACAAAGGGTTAACAAAGTAACTGCCTACCTGTTTAGCAGCTTAGCTTATTGGTAGCCCCACAGCAGCTGTGAAGATAAAAGAGCTGCAAGGCAATGGAGTGAGCTGCTACAGAGATTGAGGGACTGCTGAAAGAGGATCTTTTCAGCAGTCTGGTGAGAAGCTACCAAATGAACCAACCCCCTAAAGAAAGAAGAGCAGCGCAAGAAGCTGAGTGAAGACTACAGGGGTAGGAAGTAGCTCAGGGAAGAGCAAGGAGGACCAGTTCTGACTGTTCCAAACAAAGAACAATGTTTACGATAATTTTGTCTTGTACTGCGGTGTTGGGTATGACCCTAGAGATGAGTGGTACTGAGTTACACTGATACCTAGCAGGATAGGTGACATCAGTAGATCCACCTTCCTGGCTACACTAGCCAGCATCTTTCAAAACAGCTACCTCAAACACTCCAGAAAATCTAGCACCCTCATTGACTATTCCTGTTTGTCACTGCATATTTTAGAACAGCCTAGATCAAGGATTTCACAGTCACAGAAGATATCTACTAGAAGAAATGGCAAGATCAATTTGGCAAGATTAATCTTAAATGTCCTTTTGCTGCTGGGTTATTACTGGTTGTTATGGATATGCTGGCTGTTTGACGGGGATTACAGAAGTGGTCGCTTAGACTGGGCCGGCTCCAGGCACCAGCTCAGCAAGCAGGTGCTTGGGGCGGCCAAGAGGAAGGGGCGGTATGTCGGGCTCTTTGGCAGCAATTCAGCGGCTGGTCTCTTGGTCCCTCTTGGAGGGAAGGACCTGCCGCCAAAGTGCTGTCGAAGAAGAAAGAAACGCGGTGGAGCTGCCGCCAATCGCGATCACTTTTTTTTTCCTTCCGCCGCTTGGAACAGCAAAAAACCTGGAGCTGGCCCTGCTCTTAGACTTGTGTAACTGAAGAATTGTCAAGGAACGTCTTTCTAATGGATATGTGCATGAAACTTAGCAAATGAAAAAGGAGTAAGTCACAAACAAAACAGCAAAGACACAAAAACACCTGTGTCCAATAAATCAATGCAATAATTTTCAGAAATGTAACATCATCTTTTAACCCTATCCCAACCACCTTTGATTATCTGAGGGCATTATTCCAATAAATACTCTGTAAAGTGATTTTCTTTTTAGACAGCACTGAGGGAAGCAGTTGCAATGCCAAAAGCGCTTAATTCTTTTACAAGATTAGCTAAGTACCCTGGAGCAAATTTTATATCCAGAAAATTTCTCAAAGATCATTGTGGAAATGGTAGGTGAGCCATTACTATAAAAGTGCCAGTGACTTGTAACATGGTGGGTAGTGTTGTGCCATTCAGACACAGAACCACATTGGCGGAGGTGTGGAGTCACCCCACCCCAGCATTATCACAATTCCTTCTAGAGCTCCCTGGTGCCAAAAAAGCCATTCACTGGGCCACTCCTTACTAAGCTGGAGTGTACATTTCTTCTGACTTGCTCTGCTGAAGCCGAGTGCAGAGCCATGGCCTACTCTTCTCCATCCATTCTAAGTCCCCTAAAGGAGATTATTTCGGAGCAGTCCCTGTGCTCAGGAGACTAGCAAAACTGCAGTTGTGGCTGAAATCTTTGCAGGGAGGGAGCAACAGAGAAAAGACTCCACATTCCCTTTGCTTTGCACACCCAAGCGAAGGCCATCCACAGTCTGGGTCTTTTGGTGGAGAGAGTAGATAGACTCACTTCAAAGGCTAAACCTCCTGTGACCTTTTTGCACTGGGCCAATTTTTCTTTCACAGCTTTACTTACATACATTCTTATGCATGCACAATTTTTGTATAATAGAGCCATGTGTTGATATGGTTGCACCAACTACTTCTGAGGTTCCATTTAACTTCACACTGCAACAAGAATCCTGGGCAACAAAACAAGGGGAAATGAGGACACGCAGTCAAAAGCAAGACTCCACCAACCGCTGCCTTTCCAAGTTATGTGTGATATTGTTTATGAAGCAGCATGAGGATACTCATTTTCTGGCTTCTTTCATCCTGTCTGGACTATGAAATTTGATCTAAATAACATTAGGCAAAAATATTATACTCTGATGACACTTTACACACCATCAAGGGAGAAAGGACTAGGAAACTCCTATTTTTGTCAAGTGTTTCTAAATTTAAAATCAATTGAATCATTTGTATGCCTGCTCAATAAAGAATTTTTTTTAAAAATCACACTTTGTGGAGAGCCACACAAAGCTAAAAGGTTTGGACTCTAATGGGACAAAAAATAAAAATAAAATAGCAGCAGCAATAACGCTCCCTGTAACAGCACAGAGCTACCCCAGACTCAAAACATAATAAATACATCTTTGTTGTGCATCTAGGGATATGACTACACTGCAAAGAAAAATAGGCAGCACCAAGGTTCAAAGCCTGGATCAATTGACTGGGGCTCATTGGGCTTGGCTGGTGGAGTTAAAAATAACAGTGTAGACCAGTGGCTCTCAACCTATAGCCTATGAGCTGCTTGTGGCCTAATCAGCACACAACTATGGACAATGTGACCATAGGTACTGGAACTAGAGGTGCTGGAGGTGCTGCCACATCCCCTGGCTCGAAGTAGTTTCCACCATATACAGGGTTTACAGTTGGTTCAATGGAGCTCAACACCCCCACCATACAAATTGTTCCAGCACCACTGCATGTGACTTCCTCAGGGCCATACAGGTAGTGTATATCCATATTGTGTGTGGATGAGGCTCACACATAAAATAGAGAGCTACATATGTGGCCCACACTGGTAAATAGGTTGAGAACCACTGGTGTAGACATTTCCTGCTCAGACTGGAACCTGGACTCAATGAGCTGATTAGAATTCTGAGCTGCAGCTGGAGGGATTAGAGTTAACTGTTCAGAGATCTGAGCTGAGTTGTAGCTGATTACAGTCAAAGAATTAATTAACAATACAAAGAAGCCGTTTTTGTTGGCTATTTACTGTATAAAGGTAGCTCCCAAAGTACCCAGTAAGGCTTTGCACTAGATACCGTACAAACACAAAGAAAGATGTAGCTTCTGCCCAAATGCTTACAGTCTAAACCAATAGTTCTGAAACTTATTTGATCAGGCCTCCCTTCTTTGTGTCATTTACCACCCCCCAACCCCAGTACATATATTCCCATCCGGCTCTGGAGGCAGAGAGGAGAACAGCAGTGGCTGCTGGCTGGGTGTCTAGCTTTGAAGGCAGCAGCACAGAAGGGTGGCAACGTGAAAAGTGATATTTGACTTAGTTCCCCATTGCACTCTTACTTTTATCCTGCTGTTGCCACCCTGGGGCTAACAGTCAGAGTCCCTCTGCCTCCAGGTGAGGGAGGAGAGCACAAGCCTAGACTGCCTCCCAGTGAGGGAATGAAAGGGGTGGAAGCTGGACGAGATCCTGAGCCTGGGCTGTCTCCCAGTGAGAGATTGAGAGTGGGGGGCGGGGAGGAAAACCTGAGCCTGGGTTGTGGCGCTCTGGCTGTCCCCTTTATCCCCACCTCCCAGGTGTGCACTGCCCTTCTGCATGAGACTCAGCCATCCAGGGCTGACAGCCACGGCTCTTTAAAAAAAAAAAAATAAAAGAAAGCACACACAGCTCATGTCTCCCTTGACACGTTCCTGCCCCATAATTTGAGAACCACTGATCTAACCATTCAACCTTGTGCCTCACATTATGCTAGGTGTGAATTAATGCTATACAGTTCATGTTTTACAATGGATTATTTAAGAAAAAGTGCAATCTTTATAGTTACATCTTTCAGGCTTTATTGTATAGCAATAAACATGCACATTAATGGACCATCCTCAGACGTTTCAAAAAATTAAGTGTGAAAGATCCTTCCACTTCCTCCTTTCTCCTTCCAGTCCAAACCAGATTCTTCTCCGTTTCTTTAACGTCATCCCCCCAAAAGCCTCCTACCTTAGACACCTAAATTCTATAGTGTAATGTTTAGTGAATTATATCAGCAGGTCTAGCATTCCCTAGCAGGTCTAAATAATCTGCGCCATTCAAACCTGGCATTCACTGGAGCTTTTATAGGGCATAAACAATCCAGAATGAGTTATGTATGCCTTTCAGATGGAATTTCAGAGCAGATCCGTTTTCAATAGAATAGTTGCCAAAAACCAGCAATGACTACTGGATACCACACATGGCTGTAAATGCTATTAACAGTAGAAACCCTGTGATGATCATAGGAATTGCTGCACCCAATGGCTCAATATTCCATCTTGGCTGGTGTCCTGTCTCCAACAGTGGCTGCTGCAGGATGCTTTGGGGAAGATGCAAAGCTCTCTATGGCACCTAACTGCAGTATTGTGCCATAAAGGGTTGAGGGATTTCATCCAGATGCCATCTGGTGATCAGCTTGTTCTGAAGCATAAAACTGTTCAGCATAAAGCAAACAGCAGGTTGGAGAGATGGAATCTGGGTGCTTCTCTGAAGTGATTGTAAAAGTTGAAATGTATTTAGTTTGAAGAAAAAGGTTAATAATTTGGCCCATGTCTTTTCATTCATACAAGCACCTGAGCATTATATTAAACTTGATTTGACTTAGCTCCTTCAGTTTTACTTTGCAAGTTTGGTTCAGAATAGCAGAAATGTATTGCCTTCCAGCCTTGTAGAAAATACAGCACAAAGAGTCTTGTTATAAATTATTTCAATAGGCCACTCACTTCAGTCCAGCCAGGCACACCAGTCTGACCAAGGAGCACAGCTGAATAAACTATAAAACTCAGGAAATGGTTGGTGTTACTTGGACTTGGGCAAAACAGATCACTTCAGTCTTATCTTGTGAACTTGAAACTATACATCATACGAGTCCCTCTTACACTTCTGAACTGAGTACTAAGGGCCTGATCCTGCATTCCTAATCAAATAGAAGTTTTACAGTGTCCCTGGGCTATAAAATGTAAGCCCAATGGGCCAGATTCTGACTAATGTAAATCAGGGATAACTTCACTGAAGTTAAACTGGTATAAAACTGGTGTAAGGTCAGAATTAGGCCTAAGGTGGTAGCTTTATACATATAATTTTCACAAATTACTGAACAATCTTGAGAAATAATTGTAAATAAATTACTATAAACAATTATGATAGACAGTGAAACCTGTACTGAAGACAATTGGGCAATCTCCTGCCTTAAGTAACTGCTCCAAAGTATCTGTAAATCTTTTTAGTGGTGTTCCATTTTTTAAGAAAACCAACTGTTAGGTTTTTTTCTCTGTTTTTGTCAATGCCTCAAGTGGTCACTTGAAACAGATTTCACAGCATTTCATTTCCCATCATTGTTATGAGAAACCCATTCTCCACTTCTAGAAATTCACACTGAGAATTCTAACAAATAAACACTGCATACACTGTAAAATGTCTTGTTGTAACTTAGCAGTGAATTCCCAAATTTGGGGGTGTTTGTCTCTAGGGCCTTGTTTGGACTCATGTCTGTCATAAATTGATGTTTTCTGTTTCATAATCATTGGAACATAAAATTAGTTGACAAAGTCGTCCTGTGTGTCTCTGACTCCAGGGGGAATTGTGGGCGCCTCAGCATCTCTGAAAAATCTGGTCACTAAATATGCATTCAGGAGTACTCGTCAGCTTCCCTTGGCCTGAGGAGCCTGCAGCATTGTCTTTTCTCTTGGCCTCTCTGGCATGCTTTCAGGGCACAGGCTGAAACAGAGGAAGTCGGTGCCTATGTCCCAAATACTAATCATTCTTTACTTTAGCAGCACACAAAACATGCAGATCTATACCAAATACTAAACACAACTTATGCATTTCCCTGCCTCAGTTTTCTCACTATTCTTGAGCATTTTCTGGGGATAGCTCAGAGTAATCTAAGGAACCCAGGATCCTTCCTCTCCCCTGCCTTCCTGCATATGTCTTCTCTTCTGGAACATGGAGTCTCTCTGTCCTCTTTTCCATCTCTCTCTAAAATAGCCAGTAAGAGACCCTTTCTTTTAGAACCTCCAGCTCTTTTTGTCAGGTGACTCCCTACTCAGTCCCGTCAGTGGTGCCAAGTCCTCTGTCATGAGATCTGTTGTTACCATCCCCTGGAGTTCAGATGTGAAAAACTGGTTTGCCCTGAACAGTACCCCTTTTTGTCCAAGCGTGCTCCATTTTATTGGACAATCATTGAAGTTTAACAACCTTCCATTGTTATCTCTGTGCCACCATCCTCGGAATTTTAGTTCAAGATGGAGTTAAAAGGACAGCCAGAAGGCAAAGACCAGCTTTATGATCAAAAGGGAGTTTGCAGTCTGACAGAGATACACAAAGGCTACACCTATGCTTCAAGTTGGGGTGTAATTCCTAGCTCACGTAGGCATACTTGTGCGAGTGCCCATCTGAGCTAGCAAGCTAAAAATGGCAGTGTATCCACAGTAGCATGGGCAACAGTGGCATGGCTTAGCTGTGCCAAGTAGATACCTATGGGGTTCAGGACAGTTTGTATTTTGGATGGCTAGCATGGTGCTACCATTACCATTGTCCATGATACCATGGCTAAGCTACATTTTTAGCTTGTCAGCTCAGACGAGAGCTCACACAAGTATGTCTACACAAGCTGGAAATCACACCCTTAGCTCTGAGTGTAGACATAGCCAAAGAGTCCCCAACATCAAACAGAATTTCTAAATTGCACACAGCTCCCCAAATTATCACACCAATCTAGCCACACAAACTTTCTTGGAATTGAGAGCAGTAATTTCTCAGCTGATACATGAGCATAAAAAGAACTTGCCTCAACTGAATCTATCTGCCAGTCATGTTACGGGATTTCTATAGCACCTATCACCATGGTAGAGCTAAGAAAATCTGAAGAGAATTGAATTAGGTATAAGGTTTGGCAAATTAGACACCAACCTAGCATAGGCTTGTTCTCTTAGGAACATATCCGTAAACGGTAGGTAGCACTCTCCATCTGCTTAGTAAATTCATCTAGAGACTAGCAACAAAAGATATTGGGCTGCTCTAAGAAAATAAATTCAAAAGAGCCTTCCTACCTAAATAGGTGAAAGACACTCAGTCAGATGTGGGTAGAAATAAAATCAGAGGCTGAAAGCTCTTTTGGAAAAAAATGCCACTATACAGGAAAGTAGGACAATCAACAATATCAGAAACAAACAGTAAGTGATGCTACTGTACATGCACAAACACACATGCCCTCGAAACCTGGGCCACAATGAATAATGTATTTACAAGGAACCCCAACAGAAGGACTCCAAGAGGATGTGAAAGGTCTAGGCACATGGAACAAAGCTAAAAGTCACATCATACAAACCACTCCTCCCCAGCAGGAAAAGAAAGATTTGAGAATGAGGACTTTCTGGTTTTGTTGGAGTGGTGGTGGGGAGTTGCGTATGTTTTGTTTCTTATTTTATTTTAGTTTTACATGGGATTTTTTTCTCATGATGGTTAAGTTAAAAACAGCCAGACAGTGATGAGTAAAATGAATCACAGTCAAAAGGGAAAGGGGAAATATGTGCAGGCTAATTCCTGCTGTTTATAACAACAGGGATTTATCAGGCAATTTAACTTGACAGTGACAGCAATAGAGAGGATTGAAAAATAACAAATTTGAGATTAGCAGGATGGTCCTTGTTTTGGAGGCTGGAAGTATCCCCCAGTATTTAGTGGGAGAGAAGGTTTCTAAATGATAAGGGAGATAACAGTGAGGCCCTAGAGAGAGAACTAGGGGTGGGAGGAAGAGATATGATTTGGTTCTTTGGAAGAACAGTACTGGAGTTGCAAAGTGAGGTGGAACATAAGAAGCAAGCCATATTAAGGCTTTTTAAATTACGTTTGAAACCAGTTGCAAACATAAGTATGGCAACTAAAAGTCATGTTACACAAAAGTGCTATAGACTTGCTATGGAGGTAGCCTATATGGTACAGATCATTCTATGGCAGGGTTGGGAAAACTACAGTCTGCGGACCAGATCCGGCCCACAAGCTGTTTCAAGCTGGCCCACAAACCACACCACATGGCTCAACCCCGCTCCAGCCGGGGTGCTGGGTCAGGGGCCGCACCACAAAGCTCCTGGAAGCTGCGGCATGGCCCTGCTCCAGCTCCTACATCCTCCAATGGGAGCTGCAGGGGCTGTGCCTGCAGATGGGGAAGCATGCAGAGCTACCTGGCCGTGCCTCCACATAGGAGCCAGAGAAGGGACATGCCACTGCTTCTGGGAGCTGCTTGAGGTAAGCGCCTCTCGGATCCTGCATCCCCTGAGCTTCCCCCCACGCCCCAACCCGCTGCCCCAGCCCTGATCCCCCTCCCACTCTCTGAAAACCTTGATCCTAGCCTGGAGCACCCTCCTGCACCCCAAACTCTCATCCCCAGCCCTACCCCAGAGCCTGCACCCCCAGCCGGAACCTGCACCCCTTCCTGCACCATTGCCCCAGCCCTGATCCCCCTCCTGCCCTCCAAACCCCTCGGTCCCAGCCCATACCACCCTTCTATACCCCAAACTCCTCATCCCCAGCCCCACCCCCGAGCCCTCACCCTCTCTGTACCCCAACCCCAATTTTGAGAGCATTCATGGCCCACCATACTATTTCTCTTCTCCAATGTGGCCCTCGGACCAAAAAGTTTGCTCACCCCTGTTCTATGGCATACCATACTATGACTGCACTATTCTTTGTTTAAAAAAAAGTCCCTGTCCACACTGGACACTGCAGCAAAGCTAAACTCATATTAGCTACAAGCATGTTTGGAAACGGTTTTCATGCCAAGTCATGCAAGAACTCTGCTGGTCAACAGCTGTAGAACATTTTGGTAACTAGCATGTTTCTGTTCCTAGCATGGATAGGGAGGGCATTTGTGGGAATTTTGGTTGAGATATGTGATGATGAGATCTTATGCTATTAAGGAGAGATTTTTGGAGGAAGGTGGAAGTTTTTTAAAACTGCCTATCCTTATGAAAATTACAAAGCTTTTCAAATAAAAATATGAAATGCTGCCCGGCTTACTTTAATTTTGTTCACTTCACAACAAATTTATAGTCAGAGATAGAAGGGAAGTCCCATCTAAAAGTATGCTGAATTTTTGTCTGTTTGCAAAAATATTTTAAATCTATGTTTTTTTCCAAACAAATGCTTCAGTTATGTTGTTTGCTTTCACAGTCAGTCAGCAGCCTAGAATTCAAGAATAACCCTACAATAATAAATCAGTATGCAGGAGGGATGGAAAGGCGCTAATGTGGTAAGGAAATGGATTTCCATTTGAAACATCCCAGAGGATTTTATAAAGACCATGGTTTAAAAGACTGTACACCTTTTTAACACATTTTCTAAGTAGAAGATGAACTGTCAAGGAATTTTTTATGATATTTCCAGTCATGCATTCCTAAGACACAAATGGAAATTCCTCAGCAGATCACCTTTGTTCAGTGTGAATGCTTCATGTTGAAAGCTGTGCACGTTGTGGCCATTTATGGATGATTAAAGATAGCAACAGTTTTATTCAGTTTTAACATCCTACAGAGTGCATTCCCTCTATACTATAGTGACTACCAGCCTATTTTTAATGGCATAATTTGAATGTGAACTTAAATTGCCAAAGCACGTGTTCTGTTGTGCGCCTCTGGTTGGTGGTGGTTCTGTTTTTGTGAAGTACACTGTATGTATAAAGACAAAGCTGACAGTTCATTTTGTTTTCAGTACACGTTGATTACCCTAACTCATCTAATGTAGCAATGCTTGAGTAGAGCAGTATGTGGTCATCTGAAAGAGCAATTGTGTTCCCCTTTTTACTATTCAGTGGCCCAAATTCTTCCCTCATTTACACCCACTGTGCCATTAATACTACGGTTTTCAGGATTAACTTGGGGTTGGAGTGCATTTTAGGACCAAATAAGTAGAATTAGTCACAAGTCCAATAGATACTCTGCAGATTTCCCAAATAGCCCAGTTAAGGTATCTTTCTTTATCTGAGCTATTCCATACCTGATTCTCGCCTAATCAGGGAAGGTCAGTCATAATATACTTTGCAAATATTGTGTGGCCATTTTGTGATGGGGGGCAGATAAAGAGACTAGATAGAGACCAACAAAGTCTTGTGCATTTGTGACCTTAAGATTTCTGACCTGTATCCAGAGGTAGAAGACACTGCATTGAGGCTCTATATATTTCCTAGCCCTGTAATCAATGTCTTTTAACAGAGATTTTCTATAGTGGATCTAGGGGATTACCATGAGAAAAAGTGTATTGTGTTGCTCATACAATTGCGATAACATTAAAGATTTTCTTTTAAAATTTAAATAAAAACACTATTTAGTAAAACTGACTTTTGGGTATATTGTATCAGAGGGGTAGCCATGTTAGTCTGGATCTGTGAAAGCAGCAAAGAATCCTGTGGCACCTTACGGACTAACAGACGTTTTGGAGCATGAGCTTTCATGGGTGAATACTCACTTCGTCAGATGCATCCGTCGGATGTATTCACCCACGAAAGCTCATGCTCCAAAACGTCTGTTAGTCTATAAGGTGCCACGGGATTCTTTGCTGCTTTTTTGGGTATATTGACATTACATAAGAACATAAGAACGGCCGTACCGGGTCAGACCAAAGGTCCATCTAGCCCAGTATCTGTCTACTGACAGTAGCCAATTGCCAAGGTGCCACCAGAGGAAGTGAACCCTAACAGGCAAATGATCAGTGATCTCTCTCCTCGCCATCCATCGCCCATCCGCTACGAACCTAGAGCTAGGGACAACCAATTCCTTACCATCTCCTGGCTAAGAGCCATTTATGGAACTTAACCACCCAATGAAATTATCCAGTTCCCTTTAAACACTGTTATAAGGTCCTAGCCTTCAACAACCCCTCCACAGATAAGGAGTTCCACAAGTTGAACTGTTTATTGGTGTTTTAAAACCTGCTGCCATTATTTAATTTGGGACGCCTAGCTCCTTGTATTATGGAATAAAATAAATAACTTTTCCTATATCCACTGACATTCCCACACACTCATGATCTTTAATACTTCTAATCATATCCCCCCCTTAGTCTCTGCTCTTTCCAAACTGAAGAGTCCTAGCCTCTTTAATCCTTTCCTCATATGGGACCCTCTCCCAAACCCCTAACCATTTAGTTGCCCCTTTCCAGGAACCTTTCTAGTGCAGTAAATCTTTTTCGAGATGAAGAGACCACAATCTGTACGCAACATTCGAGATTGTGGGCGTACATTGATTGTATTATAAGGGCATAAAAACTCGTCATTATTCTTCTTGCTACTTTTATGATTCTTAACATCGTTTGCTTTTTGACTGCCTCTGCACACTGTGTGGACATCTTCAGAGGAACTATCCACGATTGACTCCAGATCTATTTCCTGACTCCACGTTAGCTAAATTACCTTTCCATCATAATTGTATGTATTAGTTGGGTATTTTTCGCAAAAATGTGCATAACTTTACCTTTATCCACATTAAATTTCATTTGCCATTTTGTTACCCAATCACTTAGTTTTGTGAGATCTTTTTGAAGTTCTTCACAGTCTGCTTTGGTCTTAACTATCTTGAGCAGTTTAGTATCGTCTGCAGACTTTGCCACCCCGCTGTTTACCCCTTTCTCCAGATCATTTATGGGCCTGAATGCTTAAGTAATCAAGTTCATACTTTAGTCCACAAAGTATCATTTTAGGGAGCAAAGTCTGGAGAAGGCTCCTAGTAATTCAGCGAGTTCTGAATGTTGTTCTTTGTCTTTCGTTTGTGGAACTCAAACATCTGGCATGCCACATAACACCTCAGGCAAAACTGCCATACTGTACATGCTAATCCCCTCCATCACTTCTTCAGTAGCTCAGTGTTTGTGAAAGAGCATAATGCCCTCTCACACTACCTCCATTAGTTTTTAAATTCACCAGTCTCATACATTTTCCTTTCATTGTTTACAAGCCTTGACGTTTAAAATTTATGGCCAGATTAATCGAGCAAAAACTTGTATTGACATCAGTGAGAATTTTGCCAATTAAGGGCTATGGAATTTGGTCAAATGGTACTACAGATTAAACTTTCAAAAGAAATCACAGTGAGTGGATCTACTAAAATGCATATGCTAGGTGCCTGGAAAAGCCCACATGTGCACATACCCACAACTGGATATTCTTCTGCTTAAATCAGAAAATTGCACACTAGATTATCTGATTTGTTCATGCAGATGCTGTATCCTGCAGGTGCAATAGCTGTTGGTGCTTTTCAGGTTTTGAGTAAAATGAATGCATGCTAGGGTACATAAGTGCCAACTCCATGGGTGCTCCAGGGCTGGAGCACCCACAGAAAAAAATGGTGGGTGCTGAGCACCCACTGGAAGCCCCTCTCCCTCCCCCAGTGCCTCCTGCCCACCAGTGGGCCCCACTGATGAGTGCCTCCCCCTCCCTTTCAGAGCCAACCCCCTGCTGCGGATCAGCTGTTTTGCGGCATCTGGAGGCGCTGGGGTGGGAGGGGGAGAGGAATGAGGGTGCAGCGTGCTTGGGGAAGGGGACAGAACTTGGTGGGGAAGAGGCAGGGTGGGCAGAAGTGTGGTAGTCCATGATTAGGGGCTCTCAGACTACTGAAATGCAAATAAATAAATAAATACCACTGAGGAAAACATGCTCAGTTATGAAATGTACAGAGCTGCTAATGTCAGGTCTGTGTCTACCAAAGCAAACAGTAACTAAGTCACCATCATACCTGCTCTTGGGATAGCGCAACTCTGCATGGCATTGTAAGTTGACAAACCACTCCTATCTATTCCAGGTGTTTGGTAAATAAATACATTATATGCTCAAAAGTTATTTAGATCGGGGTGGCCTAAAAAAGACATAAGGAGTAGGCATCTGGACCCCAAGCAAACTGAGTTCTAAACACAAAGTTGGGAAAACCCTAACTTTAGCTCATGTTCTGGAAGCAAGAGCCCAGCGCACAAGGTTTTTCTGAGCTGGGATGATGCATGAAAATATTTGTGTTTCTAGTACTGCATGTACCATATGAACTTGCAAATAATTGGCTTCAGTGTAGCAGGCTAAAATGTAGCCCATTAGGGTGGGCTCAGATGCCCGTCCAAACCATTCACCCTGCCCTAACAGGAGAGTCCACCCTAAAGTCTCTCCTTGATCTTGGTTAAGGATTCAGATAAGGTCTTTTGCTGTGCCATTAATATAGTGCATCAGTACAGATTGTCCAGCATTACACAGTTTGATTTAGAAATGCATTCTTGATACAGTTCCACACTGAGGGTTAATGTTAATATCTGAGGTGGGGCAGGTATGGAAATAGCTGGAAATTTGGCTCTGAAGGTAAAAGACTAAGAAGAGGAAGGAAAGGAGACTAAGCATTATGCTGAAGTACTGTAGAAGATCCAGAGGCTATCGTAGCAATTAACTCAATGAAGAAAGCAGCCAAATATTGAAACCAAAAATGTAACTGGACATGATTTATTAGCTAAGAAAAAGGGAGTTTAATCTGATTTAAGATTTTTGAGCATTCAGATAATGTAATCAGTATTGATATGATAAAAATAGGTTGTTACAATAATGCTTATATAGAATCTGTCATCCAGAAGACTTTCAAAACCAGAGAGAGAGAGAGAGAGTGTTTTTTGAAGCAATTCACTTTCACCAGCCATCTTTGAGGGGAACACAATTGTCCATGTTCAGTCAGCATGCCTCAGAAGTGATTTATATTTTTATTAATAGAAAGAAGTGACGAATAACTTCCTCCAATTGAAAATAAATGGGTCTCTTAGGTAAGCCGGATGTAATTACCTGAACTGGAATGTATGCAGCACATTAAGATTTCCACCCCTGCTCTTATAAAACATTCCATAGGGTCTTTACTAACCACAAGTGGACAAGTTGTCAGTTTCATCTTTTGGACTCCAATGACTGCCATCAGAGATTAAATTAGAGATCTTCACGGCTAAAAGTATCAGTCTGTACAGGTGTCATCTACACTACTGATTTATGTTGGAAAATCTACACTTCTGAGCGATGTAGTAAACTGACCTAACTTCTGGGGGAGGAGGACTACCCATGCTGAGAGGTGACTCTCTCCTGTCAGTGTCAGTAGCATCTTCTCTAAGCCGTACAGCTGCACTGGTGCAATGCTTTAAGTGTAGAAAAGGCCACAGTTTCGGCTAAAGAGCAGTAGCTGGTGACTGTAACAGACTCACAAGAAAGTGACCTTTGTAATGTGCTGGACTTGGAGACAATGAGGTGTTGGAACCTCCCAGAGATAATGAGGAAACAATAGTCTTTGTATGGGTGCCAGAGGCATTACCTTCAGGCAGTATTCCTGATCAAACACTGCTTGTTAAATTATTGATGTAATCTTACCCTGACATAACTGTATAGTCCTAGAAATCAACGAATATTGAGGTTCTGGGCTGCTGATGCTTCTTCATCACGACAGGATCTTGGGCCAGCTGTCTGCTGGGGGACTCTGTGATACTAGACACTGCAGCAAGTACCACTCAGCAGGGCTTGTGTGGTAGCCCACCGCTACAGACCTCTTGATCGGTCCATGCAGGTATATAAACCAGGAAGTCTTCACAAGGAGCTGTCTGAGCAATGATGCAGACTGCCTGCTTGCTTCTGGTCCAAACCTTGCCTTATTGTGACCTTGCTCAACCCTGACTCTACCACTTGATTATTGCCTGCAGCTTGGTACCTGACCCTGACTTCCTGGTATCCTGACCCAGCTTGACTCGACTCTGCTACTTAAGGTGACCATATGTCCCGTTTTGGCCAGGACTGTCCCTTTTTAATGCTGGTCTGACTTTTTGGACAAAACTGGGCATTTGTCCCATTTGCTCTTGCCAACTGATCATCAGCCCCACTGTGAAGGGAGCTGGAGCCGGGGAAGGTCCACGGGCTGACAGTGTGGGGGCTGAAAGGACCAGGCCCTCCACATGGTGGGGGGGGTCAAGGATGGGCAGTGGTGGGTGCTCAGCTTGGCCCTGGGCACCAGTGGAGAGGGGAACCTCAGGCTGGTCCCAGGTAGGAGATATGGAGGGCTTGGACTAGCCCCACGTGCAGGGCGGAAGTGGGCTGCAGGGGGACTTAGAGGACCAACCCCACAGGCAGGCAGCAGGGGGGTTTGGACCAGCCCTGGATGCCAGTGGGGAGGGGATCTCAGGCTGGATCCAGGCAAGAGGCAGGGAGGGCTGGGGCTGTCCCCCAGCCCCTCAGGTGGGAAGGCAGTGGCGGGGAGGCTGGGGCTGGCCCGGGAGTGTCCTGTTTTCCCTTTGGGAAAATATGGTCACCCTATTGCTACTTGTCTCTTGAATGCAACTTGGTAACTGACCAGCGCACACTGGCTGCCCACAGCCCAGCCCTGACAGTAGTGAACTCCCTCCCCACCCCCCAACCCCCAACCTGCTTAGCCTAAGGTACTCATGGTGGCCTAAACCATAGAGGAGGCAAGCAGTTACACTGCATATCAATGGGAGCCTGTGCATTTACTTTACTCTCAGCTTCAAATACAGTGAATTTCAGTCCTCTAGCCTGGAGGTGCCAAATACATGGACTACTGTAGCCAGGCCCTCATCCAGCAGGAAGGGACAAAGTTTCTAGGTAAGCTGGAGGTGAAAGAAGGCATTTTCAGGGTCACATCTTCACTGCAGAGTTTATTCGGGTACAGGCATCCTAGTATGGGCATCGAGGTTATCCCTACCTCAGATGTAAACACTGCAAAACCACACAAGTGTGTTCCTTCGACTGTATTCACACTGGTGTGAGGTGCTGGGCCTTCTGGGGTAATAGCTCCTGGTTCTTAGCACTGCTCTAAGCCAAACCACTCTAGGACTCTTTCTCAGTGAATCATGGGAGAACCCATTTGTCCTTTTGGGCATATGAGAGGAATCATGGGACTACTGGGGGGTTATCAGCACTCAGGTGGTTTAGCCTGCATCCTCACTGAAAAGTGGGTTGGTTACCAGCCTGAATGTAAGCAGCACTAGGGTTTTGGCTTACAGCCCAGGTCCAGCTAGCTCAGGTGTGAAACACCACTACACCCTGATTTCAATATGTGAATGAGAGCCAGTTTAGGGGCAATATCAAACTAAAAGCCCAAGTTAACTGGGAAGCGAAGACAAGCCCAGGGCCTGATTAATGCATAGGCAAACTAGGCACATGCAAACTTGGTGAGTGTTATATCTGAACCCAAAAGAGGAGGAGGGAGATAGCCACAGAGGGAACATATCAAAACACACAGCTGTCTGCTGTGGTGGTAGCTTTATTGTTCTTGTTGTATAACTAAAACTAACATGAAAACGAGGCTTTGAAGAGAGGAGAATGCTCAAACACTTAAAGCAACATGACAGCACAGCATGGGGTTTTTTGTTTGTTTTTAATCAATGTGGATTTGTGCAGGAACTGAAAGAACTTCTCTCCTTTGAGTGAATGGCATTTCAAGCTGGTGCTAGGGTCGTAGCCCCAGTCACGTTTGGCCCAGCTGCCCCACTCTCCTGAGTAGCAGCAGCAGCAGGATGAGCAGCTGGTCCCAGCAATTCCACAGTATGGCCAGACCGGCTGCAGTGACTACACTGTGCAGCTGTTTGTTGTTCATATTAGAAAGTAAAGCCCCGGAAGTGTATGTTTACCTTGGGCCCAGTGATGGGTTGATCAAGCCCAGACAAGTACATAGATACTAACACTACAAAATAATCCAAACTTCATCACCAGTCAAAAGTAACTCCAAGGCTTTGCACCACTTGACACCCATGCAGAATACACAAGAGCACTGATTTCTACATCATGCTGAGAAGTTAGCACTACTGGACTTCTCCTGGAGTGAAGACAAAAATACAATAATGATAGGTGCCTTAGAAATGCTAGAGCTAGTTTAGATTAGACAGACAGCCACTCTTCCCTCCCCCCCTCCCTCACCTGCCCTTCCATGAGAGGAAAGAAGAAAATATTTAGGTCTTTCAAAAGTGGTGAGTGATGTTTTTGATTTGTCTCTCCTCCACCCCCTGCTTGATTTCTGCAGCTGTAGAAGGGGTTGCAATCTTTGTTATAACCAAAAAAGTTGTACCTTCAGAGACTGTAGGAATATGGAAGTGGAGAGCAAGGAGGAATGAATGGTGATGAAGTTCAGGCAAAATTAGAATAAGCCCAAGTGCTTTCTGGATGCTTAATTGAACCAAATCACTAGCTAGGATGAGACTTTCAAGTGTGGGTGAGGACTTTTTTTTAATTAACAAATGTACTATCAGTTTGAGTGGAATATGTTAGTGTGTGAATGTGAGGGAGAATAAAAATCCATGGATGTGCTGGATTTGTCTCATACATCCCACTGAGCGCAAATGAAAAGCCCACCACATTATAGTAAGGGGCTGACAAAGGAGGTGCTGTAGTCATCATGAACAGATTGACTATGAAGAGGAGGCTGCCAAGCAACTCTCCAACACCACATTCTACAGGCCACTATCCTCTGATCCCACCAAGAAGTACCACAAGAAACTATACCATGTGCTCAAGAAACTCCCTGCTACAACACGGGAACAAATCTACACAGACACACCCCTAGAGCCCCGAGCAGGAGTATTTTATCTGTGTGATGTTATTGACATGAACTGTGATCGTATAGATCATTGTTGCAACCAAGGTCCTATAGTTGCACCAAATCTTGTACAAAGGAAATCAAGTAAGGTGTCTATGGGAAGGTTGTAATTTGCTGGTTACAATTATGCTGTCTGTATGTGTGTATCATATTTGTATTTGAAATTAGGAATATTGGCTACGTACTTGTATCTCAGTGTGTTTGATTCTAAATAGCATCAGTGAAGCATTTGGTCAGCTTCTTCAGAAAGAACTATTCTGGGTAAGTGCCCAGTCAAGAAACACTTAACTGACAACGGACCTTAGGAGACTCCAATCCACATCTGAGGAGCCTTCCTGGTAATGTTCAAGGTAGCATGTGAGCAATGGCTGCTGCCTGCAAACTGAGTTATGCAGCAATCAAAATAGTGAACAGAATGCTGGGAATAATTAAGAAAGAGATAGATAATAGGACAGAAAATATCATGTTGCCTCTATATAAATCCATGCTATGTCCACATCTTGAATACTGTGTGCAGATGTGGTTGTCCCATCTCAGAAAAGATATATTGGAATTGGAAAAGGTTCAGAAAAGGGCAACAAAAATGATTAAGAGTATGGAACGGCTTCTGTGTGAGGAGAGATTGATAAGATTGTGAGTTTGCAGCTTGGAAAAGAGACAGCTAAGGGGAGATACGATTGAAGTTTATAAAATCATGACTGGTGTAGAGAAGGTAGATAAGGAAGTGTTGTTTACTACTTTTCATAACACAAGAACTAGGGGTCATCAAATGAAATTAATAGGCAGCAGGTTTAAAATAAATAAAAGGAAGTATTTCTTCACACAATGCACAGTCAACCTGTGGAACTCCTTGCCAGAGGATGTTGTGAAGGCCAAGACCATAACAGGGTTAAAAAAAGAACTAGATACATTCATGGAAGATCTGTCCATACTGGCTAATAGCTATTGATGGACTTGAATGGTGTCTCTACCCTCTGTTTGCCAAAAGCTGGGAATGAGCTACAGGGGATGGATCACTTGATGATTACCTGTTCTGTTCATTTCCTCTGCGGCACCTAGCACTGGCTACTGTTGGAAGACAGGATACTGGGCTAGATGGACCTTTGGTCTGACCCAGGAGGGTCATTCTTATGTTCTGTTCTTATGACTTGTGACTTGCTCATGTGACTCCAAACTCCATCTTGCTGCTGTGATTTTCCACAGTAAGAACAAAGAAGTTTCCTTCCACATGGCAGAGGACATAAAAGGCCCTGGAAACCCCTTCATTTTGTCTTCAATCCTGCTTCTGACCTCTGGAGGAACTGTGCTTGAAACTGAAGCTCTGAACAAAGGACTGAAGGACCCATCCAAGCTGGGATGTTTGTACTCTAGAGACTTGACTGGTTTAAATCAGCAGTAATCCCAACAAGCCTGAACTAAGAACTTTGCAATTATTGTATATATTTGATTCCATTTAACCAATTTTAATTCTCATCTATATATCTTCCTTTTTATGAATAAACCTTTAGATTTTAGATTCTAAAGGATTGGTAACAGCGTGATTTGTGGGTAAAATCTGACTGGTATATTGACCTGGGTCTGGGGTTTGGTCCTTTGGGATCGGGAGAACCATTTTTTTTTTTACTGGGGTATTAGTTTTCATAAACATTCATTCCCATAAGAAGTGGTGCTGGTGGTGATACTGGAAAACTGGAGTGTCTGAGGGAATTGCTTATATGATTTCTGGTTAGCCAGTGGGGTAAAACCAAAGTCGTCTCTGTTTGGCTGGTTTGTTGTGCCTTAGTAGCGAAGAACTCCCAGCCTTGGGCTGTGACTGCCCTGCTCTAAGCAATTTGTCCTGAATTGTATCAGAGGGGTAGCCGTGTTAGTCTGGATCTATAAAAGCAGCAGAGTGCCACAGGATTCTCTGCTGCTTGTCCTGAATTGATACTCTCAGCAATGTCTCGCCAAAGGCCACTTTGTTAGAATCTGCTACCCAAGATCCATAAGCCTGGAAATCCTGGACGCCCCATCATCTCAGGCATTGGCACTCTTACAGTAGGGTTATCTGGTTATTTGGACTCTCTCCTCAGACCCTGCACTACTAGCACTCCTAGCTATCTTTGAGACACCACTGACATCTTGAGAAAACTACAGTGCATTGGTGATCTTCCTGAAAACATCATCCTGGCCACCATGGATGTAGAAGCTTTTTACACCAATATTCCACACGAGGATGGGACTACAAGCTGTCAGGAACAATATCCCTGATGAGGCCACGGCACAACTGGTGGCTGAGCTTTGTGACTTTGTCCTCACCCACAACCATTTCAGATTTGGGGACAACTTATACCTTCAAGTCAACGGCACTGCTATGGGTACCCACACGGCCCCACAGTATGCCAACATTTTTATGACTGACTTAGAACAATGCTCTCTCAGCTTTCATCCCCTAGTTCCCCTTCTCTAATTATGCTATGTTGATGAGATCTTCATCATATGGACCCATGAGAAGGAGGCCCTTGAAGAATTTCATCTGGATTTCAACAATTTCCATCCCACCATGAATCGCAGCCAGGACCAGTCCACACAAGAGATCCACTTTCTGGATACTACAGTGCAAATAAGTGATGGTCACATAAACACCACCTTATACTGGAAACCTATTGACTGCTATACTTACCTACATGCCTCCAGCTTCTATCCAGGACACATCACACAATCCACTGTCTACACCCAAGACCTAAGATACAACCACATTTGCTCCAATCCCTTAGACAGGGACAAACACCTACAAGTTCTCTGTCAAGCATTCTTAAAACTACAATACCCACCTGGCAAAGTGAGGAAACAGATTGACAGAGCAAGATGGGTACACAGAAGTCATCTACTATAGGACAGACCCAACAAGGAAAATAACAGAACACCACTGGCCATCATGTACAGCCCCCAGCTAAAACCTCTCCAGCTTATCATCAACCATCTATAACCTATCCCAGAAAATGGTCCCCCACTCTCACAGGCCTTGGGAGGCAGGCCAATCCTCACTTACAGACAGCCGCCCAACCTGAAGCAAATACTGACCAGCAACTATACATACACCACACCACAGAAACACTAACCCAGGAACAAATCCCTGTAACAAACCCTGTTGCCTTCTCTGTCCCGATATCTACTCTTGCAACACCATCATAGGACCCAACCACACCATCAGAGGCTCATTCACCTGCACATCTACTAATGTGATATATGCCATCATGTGCCAGCAATGCCCCTCTGCCATGTACATTGGCCAAACTGGACAGTTTCCACATAAAAGAATAAATGGACACAAATCAGACATCGGGAATGGTAACAAACAAAAGCCAGTTGGAGAACACTTCAATCTCCCTGGACAATCAATAAGAGATTTAAAAGTAGCCGTCCTTCCACAAAAATACTTCAAAAACCGACTTCAAAGAGAAACTGCAGAGCTACAATCCATTTGCAAACTTAACACCATTAATTTGGGCTTGAATAGGGACTGGGAGTGACTGGCTCACTACAAAAGCAATTTTCCCTCTCTTGGTATGGACACCTCCTCATCAATTATTGGGAGTGGACCACATCCACCCTGACTGAATTGGTCTTCAACACTAGTTCTCCACTTGTAAGGTAACTCCCTTCTCTCTGTGTGCCAATATATATTTATACCTGTATCTGAAATTTTCATTCCATGCATCTGAAGAAGTGGGTTTTTTACCCATGAAAACTTATGCCCAAATAAATCTGTTAGTCCTTAAGGTGCCACCAGACTCCTCATTGTTTTTGTGGATGCAGACTAACATGGCTATCCCTCTGACACATTATAGTGCCTGTTTTTAAAAAAATCTCCCCCTATTGCTTTTTCATAAGAAGAAAATAAAGTGTGTGCATGTAAAACAGCCTCCCTTCCTCTTCCTCCCAAAGGATGTATAAGTGCATTATATTTAAATTACAGCCTGGAGTTGTTTTTAATTTTTGGTATGAAGTAGATATTTATATGCATGTGACAGAAAAAACATTCCTGCAAACTTTACTGCTATGCTATTAGGCCCCATGTCAAGATTGAACAAAGAGCTGGTTTAGTAGCTTTCTGCTCTGTAAGCTGGAGTGCATGGAAGCTTCCTCACTTTCCTCCATAGGTGACTTTGTGGATCTACCCTCCTTCTGTGCTCTGTGGCTTCTTGTTAGCGGCAGTCAGAAGAACTCTGAGCTTTGTAAATGGTTGCCATATTATCCCAGGAGATCATGGAAACTGGGCACCAACCTGCCTTCTTGGCTGCAATGATGGAGAAACAAACTGCTGGGTTTTAGAAACTTGATGTTAAAAGCACATCAACTCTATCATTTTTTCCATATCATTCCAAAACCTACATTTCTAATGTTAGCATTGAGTTCATCTGAAAATGTTAGGTTTGGTAAGAGCTTTCCTCATGTGTATTACTATGAAAAGAATTCACAGAACAACGTGGGAAGGGATTAAACACTGTACCATTCCAAATTCATTTAACAAAATTAATTCCCTCTTAATATTTTATCATTCATATTTATTTTAGCTACTCTCTGGCACCAGCACATGGAGTGAGTTGTTCTGAAGTGTAGTTATAAACTAAAGGGATGTTTCAACTGCCCTCAACCTGGTATTGATACAGAAATGTTGAACAGTTCAAGTTGAAGATAAGGATTTGTGGAGGAAACAGTATCATATCCTCAGCTATATGTTCCGCCAGTAAGAGTATTCCTCTGGTGAAAAATGCTCCCATCTTGTGTTTCACTAGCTAAGTGCCTGGTCTCTCTATCCACACAACTCCCCTGCCAGATGTAATGTTCCAGAATGACTCGGGACTTTCCTATTCCATCTGTGCAGAAGTTATCAAAGCACATTAATATTCAAATCTTACCCCAATCCTCTAAACTATTACCTTCTTCTAATTCAAATCCTTCCTTTAAAAAGTTTATTTTGAAATGATTACGTGTAGTGAGCACCCCTGAGCATCCAGTCCTGTAATCCCACCTTAGGAAAGCACTTGCTTTGATCTATCTATCTTCAGCAGGACACTTAAACACATGCTTAACTTTAGGTACATTCTTAGAATTAAGCATGAGTTCAAGTCCCATTGACTTAAAAACATGTTTTGACTGTTAAGTAACATACAAGCATAGAATTAGAAGGGACCACAAGTCTAACCTCCCACCAACATGCAGGATTTGTTGTGTCCTAACCATACAAGACAGATGACTATCCAGCCTCCTTTTGAAAATCTCCAGTGAAGGGGTTTCCACAACTTTCCTAAGCAGTCTGTTCCTTTGTCCTACTGTTCTTACAGCTAGGAATTTTTTTCTGAGATTTAATCTAAATCTGCTGTACTGTAGTTTGAACCCATTGCCTCTTGTCCCGCCCTCTGTGGCAAGAGAGAGCAACTTTTCTGGTCTTTTTTTATGGCAGCCTTGCAAGTATTTGATGACTGCTATTATGTCCTCCCCGCCTTAATCTCCTCCTTTCCAGCTAAACATACCCAGTTCCTTCGGCCTTTGCTCATATGGCTTGCCTTCCATCCTTTTGATCATCTTTGTCACTCACCTCTGGATCCTTTCCAGTTTTTCTACATCCTTTCTATACATTCATGACCAAAATTGGACAAAGGATTCCAGTTCTGGCCTAACCAACATCAAGTGGAACAGTACTATCACCCCTTGCATTCCCCTTCTTTGCAATAGTATTGCACTGCTGAGTCACGTTGAGGCTGTGATGCACTACAACTCCCAGATCCTTCTCAGCAGTGCTGTAACCAAGCCAGTTATCCCCCATTATGTATTTTTGCATTTGTTTTCTCCTCCCTAAGTTTAGCACATTACATTTGTCTTTGTTGAATTTCATTTTGTTGCCTACAGCCAAGATCTCCAATTTATCAAGATCCTCTGAATTTTAGCTTTATCTTCCAAAGTGTTGACACCCCCCCTTTTTTTTGCTTTCTGCCATCTGAAAATTTGATCAATACACTCTCTATTCCTACATCCAGCTCATTAATAAAGATGTTAAACAGCATCAGATCCAGAATAGATACATCAGATGTAATAGAGCAGCTAGAGTGGTTCAAATGGCTAATCCACTCAGCAAAAAAACAACATTAATTGATGCAAGATTGTAAACTCTTTGGGGCAGGTAAACTTGTTTCATATCAGTCAGTAAAGCACCTAAAATATTATTGGTGCTATACAAATATAAATCACAATATACATCTAGATACTTGGTTTTCATAAAATAAGTTGTCCGAATATGCTCAGCAGAGGCCAGAGCTGATCAATCTATGCCAGGCATTTCCTGGGTATAATTTAAATATTGGTGAATAAATTCAGAAAGCTCTCTCTCACTCTTGCTTTCATCTATTTGAGAACCAAACCTTTCAAGACATTCTGGAATGGCTAGATAATCTTATTTTTTCATATATATGCACTCTTGTACTTTCTGGTTCTGGCTAGGATCAGAAATGGAAGTATGACATTACCACTGGATCAGCTATTCTTGTGATATTCCTAACTGAGACGAGAAGCATAAGTGAAAGGAAACTTGTGAAAAATCTTAGTCTTATTCTGTTTTAAGCCCAATTTTACTGTATTAAGGGATGCACCAACTGAATACACATTCCAGATGTTGAGTACATTTTTCCTCCTCCTCTAGTGCCCTAGCTAAGAACTTGCATCAAGACCAAATGATTCCGGTACTACTTGCCAACTCCAGGCAGTCAGGTAGTTGTTCTTTAAGGAAAATTGCATGATACACCTACTCCTGATCTCTGATTATTGACTTCTGGTCAGTAAGAGGATGGGTAGCAGGAATGTTGATTAATGTAGCTAAGGAATTTGACCTAGGCAAAGTTAAGTGAGCATCAAGATAAATGGTGGTAAAGAACTTATTCTGACTGGCACAGAAAAGTTCTGCTGCTACTCTCATACTTGGTAAGAAGCCTGACAGCCCACAAGCACTAGCAGTGGATCTCTGAACTGCAAATCAGGGTCTGATTGCATCATCTTGACCATGTAAAGGTAGGATTAGGATTTCCTGTAGTTTTAATGTCTGTTTAAGAATGGGTATCAACTCCATTAACTGTATGTCAACACTTCTTTCGGTGGAATTTTTTTAAGACCAACAATATATTTCCTTCCCAAGCCGTAAATTAACAATTAATATTGCAATGAAACACATAGTTATTTATCTCAGATTTAATGCAGTTTGTGTTGATTTCATTATACGAAAATGCTTCACTTTGACAATAAATCAAACTCATTCATTGTTGTATACCTTGGCATAAGTGAAAAGTTATGGCAAAAAAAATTTAAACTTTCTTTTGTAAAATTTAAATACCTCTGCCCTATACTGCAGACACTATTAATAACTATACATCTGGCACGTTTGACATTACTTAGCTTTAGGATTAAATTAAATAGAATCATAGAAACCATATAAAACTTGTGGATTTTTGTCAAAGTTTCAAGTGAGCAGGTGAGAAGACTTCAAAAATTAAGCATTTCTGAAAATTTTCAATCAATACCCTCATATTAAGTGTTGTACATTTAGAAAGGAAATGTATTGTTGGTCTTTTAACACAAACCTGTGTAAAAGGGCTCCATTTTTAACTGCATTTTCAACAATATTAGCTGTATGGTAATGGCCAGAACTTCCATATTTTTTAAAAGGGAAAAATGCTCCATCATGTTGTGCCTATGACCTCACTGAATAACTGCGTAATCTTCTCTCTCAAACCCCTGCCCTTTGTTTTCATTCTCAACTTGGTTTTCTGTTTTCCCCCTCCTTCTATTGATGTGGACACAGCGGCAAAATGAGGACAGACCCCCTGAATGGAATTAACCAGCAGGCAGCAACTTGTATTAAAATTTAACATAGGGGAGGGGCGCTACCTGCCCATCACCAATACTCTCGTATGCCAGGCACTGCATTGGTTCCAGTGCAGTGGTTACAAGGCTCCTTACCATATAACCCATAACTAGCACCAGGATTACAGGGCTCCTTACCATATAATCCATAACATGGGGTGGCTTTCCTCAGCCTACCCCCTCAGGACTCAGCTCACTGAGTGCCAACACCCTCTTCCCAGCAAGGGGGACAGGGGGTGAAGCAGGGTGGAGACCTCAGCCCACAAGGGCCATAAGGTCTCACTCTATCACATGAGCCCAAGGCCCATCACCAAAATCCCTGCTCACTTTATTCTCTTAACCACCCTGGAAATCGGTCTCAAGTTGCTACAAATAAACACCACCTGTCCCCACCCCCCGGTACTTTAGTTAGGTACTAAGCACATTCCTACTTCACCCACTGTGACTCGAAGGTGCTGTAAGAAGGCAAAAAACTTCCTGGTTCTCTGCCAAGGGGAGAAAAATTTCCTTCCTGACTCCCTAAACAGGGGATCAGCTAGACTTGCAGCATCTGTCAGACCAGGTTCCGATTCCTAGTTCAGGTGGGTAGGGTTGGCTACTGAGACGGAGCCAAAAGAGGCTCCACGTGGCCCTGCACTGAGCTAAATCCTGGGATCTGGGGAATGGTGGCTAATCAGCACCCTTCTCTCTCAGCTGTCAATTGGTGCCAGAGACTCCCAGAAAGAGGAGCTACCTACCACCGTTTGGCAAGTGTCTCCCTCCCTTGCTACTGGGTCTTTCCACATTTTCGCTACTGGGCCAAACAATTTCTCCCACCTGTAGATACAGGGGGTTGGCATTTATTGTCTGCAGTTAGATTGTACCTTCTTTGGAACAATGAGCATATCTTTTTAGCAGTATGATGAGGTGCCTAGCATGCTAATGAACTCTGTAAAGTAAATAATAATTCATTAGATCATTTTACTGATCTAGAAATTGAATTGTGAAAATTTCACAGGAACTCATGAGATTTCTGAACCTCCCAATTTTGACTAGAGTTCAGAAATAACATAAACAGGGTATTTTGTTCTATTTTGGTACTGTTGACTCTGGGTTTATGAAAAATGCAATGGAAAGAAAATTTAACCAATCTTCTTATGACTTCAGTTTATTTTGAGTTTTGGGCCAACATTCAGGTCATTATGTATTTTTTAAAAAACCGTTACATCCAGACTTACTGGCAAGAAGGAGCCATAGGTGCAATTTATATTAAAAGTAAATAGATATTGACTGCAGCTTGGTAAAATTAAGCAGTTTGAATTTTCAGTGTTTTGTATACACCTTTTTTCCATTTTGTTTCATGTGCATTCATACCCCCAGCCCCGAGTTACACACTGGAACAAACCTGAAAGCAAAACTCTGCCATTACTACCAAATCATGCGGAAACTGAGTCTTGCATGGTTTCTACCAAAATCCATAAAACCTCCCAGCCCTGCTCCACACTTGGCCCAAACTCACTTCAGATTCAGCTCAGGTTTCCTGAAAATCTAGATAGACTATAGAGGGGTGACCATATTTCTCAAAGTGAAAATGGAACACCACACGGGACTGGCCCAAGCTCCTTCTCCCCGACTACTGCCCAAGCCCCACCACGCAGGGCTGGCATCACCACAATCCCCCACAAATGGTCCTCTACACATCATTAGGGGGCCATGCCCCACTTTTTGGGGGCAGAACTGGGCATTTGTTCTGTTTGCTCTTCCCAACTAATGATTTTTGCCAAAAAAAAAGTCGGGATGTCTGGGATAGGGTTTATGAGAGGAACTGTCCCAGCCCAAACGGGGGTGTATATAACCATAGCAGAACCTAGCCTAAATCTGGGTTTGGAAATCTGGCTTTGAATTTGATTATGAATGTTGAATGTAGCTCTAATGCTGCAGTTCTAATTTCAGAACCTAAATTGGAATCAGATGGAGATCACAATTATAGGGCTTTGTTATTGAGGCTCTTAGCATTCATTTACAAATTTTTTTGGCTTCAAATTATAAAAGCATAGACTTTACAGAGGAGTGGCATATTAAGCAAAGAGGTCCATCTCCTGCCAAAGCAGCATTGTTCACTACACTATGCTTTCCTGGACTTCGTGCAAGCTACTTTTTGAATGACTCAAGCAATAAGACTTCCAGATCTCCCCTTGGGAGGCTAATCCACAGACTAATAGACCCTTACTGTTAAGAAATGTTTTCCTAATATTCAGGCTAAATTTGTTTTGTTCAGTTTCATCTCATTAGCTCTGGTTACACTCTTTGTATTTGCATATGAATATGGTGAGTCTTATACTCCCCATTTAAATGTCACATTATCACATACTGGTATCTGAGATTTCACAGTTGTCCCTTATACTAGCAATAAATAAAATGTGGAGTAGCTCATATTCCTTCATGTCATGCCATGGGGTATAATCTCACATTACTGTCACTCACAGTTTTTACATGGAGCCTAAGAACCTAGGTGCCTTAGTATTGCATGCTTCCAGCAAGAAAGAGATCAGCAGGAAGTTCAGAGATAAGAAAGGCTGGATTCTCCATTCCACTAAATTCAATCTGTGGGTGCCACTAGATTTGGACATAGTGGAGAATTAGGGAAAGAAATTCCCTGGTGTAGGCTTCAACCTCAGGCAAGTATTTAAATACTAGACTACCAAGGAACTTTGAATGGGTTCATGCAAGGAAGGACTTTTGAAGATACATAATTTGGTGGCATGGAACACAGAATCTGTCATATTTGGATCCTGGGACCAAATTCAAATTGACCCACATATTAATGTTTATGACTTTTTGGGGTGGGTATGTATCTCATTCATATTCCTATTTGCAGACCCAACTTTTATTAGAATCCAGTGCCCTATATGCAAAGTATTAAGTGGGTCTGACTGAATATTTGCTCTGTTCTTTCCATGGAGGTTTTCATCTTGCCTAGGGCAAGCGCAGCATTGGGCACATAGTCATAAAGTAATGAGCAGAATAGGTAGAACAGGGAAACCTAGTCCTGCATAGTGAGAGCACTGGTGCCTCCAACCTACTTAGATAAGCACCTCATTATTGCAGTGAGGATGAATGAATCCACATCTCTTCAGAAACACTTTCCCCACCTAATCCCCCCATTTTATTTTACCCTACATACCTGTTAAAAAAAGCGGGGGGGAGTGAGTGAGTGTGCAATGGGGTTTGAGACTTACTTTGTTTCAGTAATAAGGTCCGTGCTCATTCCTTAATCTCATTTGAATCCTCCACTTGCATGCACCAATTTTGTGCACCCTGCTGCTGACTATGGAAGGACGTATAGAATCCCAGCTGAGTAGCCAGTGAAGTAGCAGGAATTTGTCACCAGCTCCTCCACTGGTGCTCAGTGCAGCACTCTGCACTGCCATGTGAGAAGCACTTGTTCAGTTCTTGTTCCTGTTGGCTCCCTGGGAGTTGTTGGAAATGCTGCTGAGGCCTCATTCTCAGCCACTGTGAGAAGGAGCTTTTCACATTCTGAGACAGGAATTCCACTAATGGAAGATTCTCTGCCAGCTCTTATCTGGAGGAATGGTAGCTGCCAGTAACGGACAGTTCTGAGGGGGTGAGGTGTCAGGTCAGGGAAAGGATGGCAACTTTAGAGTGCCAACAGTGAGGAAGCTGAATCTTCCTCTCTCTTTCCACCAGAATATAGCAACAAATTTCATAGTTGGTGTGTTGCACACTGAATGAAATAGAGGAATATATAGGTGCAGAAACACTAGCATGAGAAACTGAAGATAGCAATTCTTGTATTCCCCATAGGTAGGGTTACCAGCTTTGGTTGGACAAATTCCTGGAGATTTCATCACATGACATAATCTTTAATTGAAGATTAATCTTTAATTCCTGCAGACTCCCAGACAATCCTGGAGGGCTGGCAACCATACCCACAGGCCTTCTTTGGGTGCTGTGACTGGGAGCAGGGATCACCCTTTGCACACTCCAGCCACTCAATGTAGACCCATATATGGGCAAGAAAGAACCTATCTGTGGAAGTCTACTAAGTGCAAACGCACCCCTTCATGGCTGGGCCTGGAGCAGCAGCTTTTTTCCTCCTTTGGCATCCCCTATTGACAGCTGCTCTGGTCCTGCCTCTTCCTGTGACTCAGCCTCTGGCCAGGTCACTTCTACTCATGCCCCTCCTCGGAAAACCCAAGTCCAACACACCAATACTATGGCACATCACATCAGAGGTTTGGTCCAACTTCAGGCTTTTGGGGCCTGTCATCATTGGATGTGGGGTCTTCATGCCCCCATCCTCCAGGGGACTGTAGGGGAACTCAGGCCTGCCCTCTACTCTGGATTCCAGCCACAGGTACATGGTATGAAGCAGATGAGGTACATTTGTTTAGACCCTCTGCTGTATCCCTGCACTGTTTCATACTGTGGCCTGCAGATAGGCCTTTCTCACAATCTTGTTCCCATGGCCAACTCAATCTTCTGCAAGCCTGAAACAAAGGAAAGCCAAACTAGTTGAGGAACCAAAAGAAACAAAAAGGTTCTGCATCACTTCTACCTGCCCCAAGGCTCTGGAGGCTCTGACAGTTAGGCAGCTCTAGTTTGGTCCTAACCCCCATGTTTTTCCTTCTTGACAGCTTCAATGCAGTCTCCGATTAGGCCCTGGCCCCAGCCAGATATTTCTTCACAAAACTAGCTTAAGAGGCCTGCTCCCTTTCTGTCAGCCACCACTGAGCTGGGCTTTTCCTCTTTTATCATCACTGCAGGCTAAACACCTTGCACAGGTATAATGGGGCGGGGCTGACTGCGCCCACAGGCTCTCATTAACCCACTCCTAGTCAGTGTAGGATCTGCATACCCCATCACACTGTTCCATTGTGATGAGCAGCAAGGCTAAAAAAGACCAACAATCAGCCATGCCAATTGTCACTCATTTCACATCAACAATCAGACCTGCCAAGTATCAATCAATTCATGCATTTGGCAAGCCTACCCATAGCTCAGAGAGAGATGCTCTCCAAGGACTCTTTGAACAAGGGTGGAGGTAGTAGGCCAAGAGTTCTGATTGATGCTTTCTACAGCATAGTGTTAATATGTCTGTACCGTTCACAACCCTCCATTAATAAGGGCCTCAGTTCCTTTCCCTAGAAGGCTGGAATCTATCATTTCCTCCCAGTTTACAAATTAGGTAATAGAGCTTACACAAAGCCAAGCAAGGCAGAGCTGAGAGTAGAACCTTGGGCCCTTAGCCACTCAGCTCCACTGACATTCAGAAAGAATGTGCCAAATTCAGTGTGCTTGGCTATATTGTCTTCTAGACTACACTGTTCCCACAACCAGGAACCAAACGCAGGAACCCAGCTGCCCAGCAGTTGTGGAAACCACTGGCAAAGTATGTTGTGTCCCTTTCTAGGTACTGGTTTATGAAAAGGATAATGGCTCACTTCTTTTACCAGTTAGCACTTTAGCTCAAGAGGAAGAAGCCTGTACTGTGGATGTGTAAATCCTGTGCTCAAAGCCTACCACTGACCCTGGCAGAAAAATTAGTATGCACTCATGTAATTAAAGACTACATCTTAAGATATATACACAAGTAGGCTGATGTCTTTCACCAGCAAGAAAGCCATGCAACTTTTCTGAGTTGTGCAGGCAAATTATTCACAAAGATTCAAATTTGCTCATTAAATAATTTGCATAATCTTTCATATATATATATAGTTACAAAACTTGTCAGCTATGAACAATGATTCTCTCAGATAGAAATCCTAAGCAGGAGGAGGCATGGGAGAAAGGAAGGGAAACAGCAAAGGTAAATATTTCTGACATAAGAACAAAACATTCAGTTAGATGCCAGAGTCATCAACTGCCCTGCACTTTAAACAAATGACTATGCCAGTTGAAAACTGGCCAGGCAGCAAGTGGCAACCCTTTTGCAGCTCCATATATACCCAAATGAACAGGTTTGTGGTGCCAGAAACCAAGAGGCCAATGCCTTTAATACCACCACCCAGTAATTTATAGCATCGTGGTTTGCGCTACTGTTGTTAAGGCTCTTTTAAGGTTTTTCTTATAAACTCGTATTCTCAAGGGTTTAGAATTTGGTCACTAACAGTCCCTCAGTCCCAGAGCCTCGGTACACACAATGGCTAGCCCAGAAGAGAGTTTTTAGACAAAATTTTGGGGGAAAGTGTTTGATAGTTTGCGAAAGGAAGGAAAGAAGGCATGGCTACTTAAAACTGTGAAGTTTTTGTGTTAGTATTTTTGTGAGTGCTCTAAATATCTAAAACTGGACTGTATTTTTTAAAAATGCATTATTCTTCTCATATGACGTTACATTTGTTATGCTGAAACAGTTTATCTTAAAGTAGGGTACTATGCAAATTCTGGACCTTTTCTACTGATTTTTATAATAAATGCTCAGGAAAAAATACTGTATATAAATGTGTGTCTATGCTGCATTAATAAAACCCATCAGCTAGTTATTTGAAAACACACAATGTAAGAATGGGGGCTGAGGGGTAAAAACATATTTAGGAAGCTTCACTATCTATTTACACTCCATCCCACCAAAGTATTCCATCCTATAATCTCCCTTTACCCACAGTTCCTTTAGTTCTTGTTGAAAATAGCATAAGGAATTTTAGCATAGGGGGCAGTGCCTGCTCAATGCTTTATGATCGCCTTTATGCAAAGCAAGTTGCATAGCAAACCATTGCCACATTCTGTGAATAGCAAGGAAAGTTGCGGGTAAGGGCAACTTCAAACTGAAAACCTAATGCCGATCTCAGTTACATGCCACAGCTCCCACTGAAGTCAAAAGGAATTGCATAATTGAAATTGAGCAAAATTTGACCCATTTCTTGACATTAAAGAATTGGAGTACCAGGGATGCCTGGGGGAGGGCAAGTGGGGCAAGTTGCCCCAGGCCACGGGCCCCACAGGGGCCCCCAAGAGAATGTCAGAGGCTCCCTCCCACCTTCGCCTTCCCCCATCCCCCGGCACCTCAGCGGGCCGTGTCCAGCAGCGGCCCTGGACAGAGCTAAGGCGGCCTTGCTCAGGCAGGGCCTGAGCTCCTCCCACTCAGAGCCGCGTGGTAAGGGGGTGGGGCTGAGAGCTCAGGCCATGCTGGAGCTAGGCCGCTGCAGCGCTGTCCAGAGCCGATCATGGACACGGTGCCCTGAGGCTGCGGGAGATGGGGGAGGCGGGGGTAAGCAGCATGGTAAGGGGCCCGGAGGGGTGAGTAAGGGGCAGGGAGTCCCGGGGACAGTCAGGGGACAGGGAGGGGGAGGGGGTTCGGGAGAGACAGTCAGGGGACAGGGAATGGGGGGTTGTATTGTGGGCATTCTGAGGGTCTGTCAGGACTCAGCAGGGGGGTGGATAGGGGTTGAGGCAGTCAGGGGACAGGAAGCAGGGTGTGTGTGGTCCTGGGGTGGTTGTTTGGGAGGTCTCGGAGGGGAGGTCACAGGACAAGGAGCAGGATGGGTCGGGGTTTCTGAGAGGGACAGTCAGGGAGCAGGAAGTGGGTGGGGGTCAAATAGGGGGCAGGGCCAGGCTGTTTGGGGAGGCACAGCCTTCCCTATCCTAAAGCTCATTCAGCAGTTTGAGGCTTGCAGACAGCTATTTAACACAAAGTGCCAAGCTGTTATCTTTTCCATTAGGGCTATCATCCCTTTCACTTCTCAAATGCCAAATTATAGTCTACATTTAATTTCAGTGCCATAGGGAGATTCATGTCAGGGGAGGGTAGCTTCATTTAAAAAATTAGCCACTTTCGATTAACAGTGATAGAACCAAGAGAGCCATGGGGCAGGGATCACATGAGAAGAGCAATATCCTACACCACCTACCTCCTTCCCAACCCTGCCAAGGGAGACCCTACTCCACTGCATTCCCCAAGGCTCCAGAGGGATTAATTCAGTGGTTCTCAAACTTTTGCACTGGTGACCCCTTTCACATAGTAAACCTCTAAGTGCAACCCCCCCGCTTATAAATTAAAAACACTTTTTTATATATTTAACACTATTATAAATGCTGGAGGCAAAGCAGGGTTTGAGGTGGAGGTTGACAGCTCGTGACCCCCAGTAATAACCTCGTGACCCCCTGAGGGGTCCCAACCCCCTGGGTTAATTTAATTTTAGCGCCCTGTGTCCATTCACATGCTTGTGCTATTTTGAGCATTTCAGTTTTCACAACATACACTCATCCCAGATTCTGGAACAAGCTCAAATGCTCAGTTCATGGAGTATGTACATAAAGCTATACTAAAGACAAACCCACAGTAACTGTCTCCAGTTTGTGAGGGACCCCAGGGAGCCAGTCTCTAGGAAACAGATAAATTCATGGAGGTTAAGTCCATTAATGGCTATTAGCCAGGAATGGAAGAATGGTTCTACTCGTGTGTCAAGGGGAACAGTGCAGGAAGAATCACTGACCCTTACCTGTAGGTTCACTCTTCTGCACTCATTGCACTTCGTGACAGGATACGGGATTGGATGACCTTTGCTGCCCGGATGGCCATTCTTATTTCTTATTTCTAAACCTAACACCCAAAGGTTATGCGATACATATGAGTCTAGGAGCCGGCAGAATAGCAGAAACCTGGAAATCTCGAAGGATGGGCTTAGCATTGTCACAAGCGATTGGTTCAAAAAATTGATTTTTTTAGCAAATTTTTTTTCTTTAAACATCAACACAGCAAGGCAAATATTTGCCACACACTTCTAAACCCCAAATCATGTTAGTTTTACAGACCATTTCAGTTTTCAATTAAAAAACCACAAAAATTGAAGGAAGCAACATGTCTGTATTTTTTCTCTTTTTAAAACCCCTCGTTTCATCAAAAAAGTTTTTGGAAAAATATTCTCCAACCTTTTAATGGGAGTTTTAATTCTTTAGCATTACTGAGCTGTAAACCAATATACCTTGTAAAGGTACTTGAAAAGAAGTTTTCTCAAACTAGGTTGGGAGATGCAAAAGTTTTAAATGTTTATTTCCCAGGGCTCCGGTGGGGGAGAAGAACAATGGGCAGTTTGCCCCAGACCCCGCAGGGGCCCCCACAAGACTATAGTATTCTATAGTATTGCAATTTTTTTTATGTAAGGGGTCCCTGAAATTGCTTTGCCCAGACCCCTTGAATCCTCTGGGCGGCCCTGTGGGGTACACTTGAGCTGGTTAAGCCAGCTGCAATTCCTTACCAGATATCCAGGTACCCTTGCCTTCAGGCAGTTCTTAATGTCACACATTTCTACCTGGATTTTCACTCAATGGGCAGGAGTTAAAGCTAGGTGTGGACATTCTTCACTTTTGCTTCTCATTATTGACCTGATTCCGATTGATACTGAGCACCCTCAATTTCTGCTTCAGTCAATGGGGATGAGGACGCTCAACAGCTCTCAGGATTAACACCCTAGCATCTTCAAATGTGGGTTCTTCCATGAAGCTGCTGCTGCTGCTGCAAGCATTGGGAAGAAGCATAAACACTTTGGTTCCCCATCCACCACCACCCAAACTAAAAGAGAGCCTCACATAGGACCGGTAGATCATCAAAGGCAAATGCCTCCTGGTGGGGAATAGGGATTTGTAGCACAATAGGTAGATCCTTTAAGTTTTAAGAAAACAAACTGAACTGAAGCTCTGAAACTATGAATGGTTACCCATCACTTATAATAAAATGAAGAAATAATTTACCACCACTGCATGACCAAAGCAATAATGTACAGTGTGTTAACTGTGATGTGTAAATTTTTCATCAGTGACATTGAAATACCTCAGCACATATTCCACTTCTGTTTTTCTCACTAAATATTTTAGTCTTTATGCATTTTACAGTTGAAAGAAACAACTATGCATGATTTGGAAGCCAAGTTGTCATAGGAGAGCACAATGGATGACCTTGAGAGAATGCATGTGTACCCACTGTAGCCATGAAAATATGTATTTGTGCTCAAAGGCCTTGATTTATGAAAGCACTTCTTTTCAGAAAAGCACATCCCAACTTTTAGCATGGGAGTAATCCCACTGAAGTTAATGGCTGACTTAAAGTTACTTGTCATTAGTATAGTGACCCCAATGCTATCAAAAGACATACAGTTCCACACTTTGTTTTAGAGCATGTAACAAGAAATGTGTATTAATCTTTTAAAAACAAGTTTATAGTCACAAGCTTCTGCTACTCCATGATGAAATGATTTGACAAAGAATTTTTAAATCAATCATGCAAACCTTTAGAAGCATATGGTTACATAAAAAAATGTTGTTTACTACAGTACTACATTGTAAATACCATATATTTAAAGGCACCTAATATAAAGTGACACTGTACCAGACTCCTATTAAAGACTTACACTAATGAATACAGAACAATTGCACAGTATGGCTTGGTTTTCTTGTGCTGCCTATTAAGCAGCACCAAAGATACTTGCCTGTTCAGTTAAGGACAGAACGCTTATGTTTCAGGTATTTATGAAAAAAATTGCAGATAAGTCTGAACAAAAATCCCAGAACTGAAACTCTTAAACTTTGGAGAGGTTCAGACCCAGATTTCAATCTGACTTTGTATCTTCTGCCAATCAGTTAGAATATATATTTAATAAAAATATTATGGGGGGGCAATCTTTGTCACACCCTCATTTTCATCCTTCCCACCTCCCTCCAGAAACAAAGTGATATGTACGTATGTGGAGGGCATGCCCAAGCCAGTTATTACAGGATTAAAAGACTTGCAACCTGATGTTCACTGTGATTTTCTGGCTGGGATCTGAAGGAGGGCCTCTATGGTGCTAGCTTCCCTGTTGTCATAAACAGACAGTTAAGGGTTAATGTCTCTTTTGCCTGTAAGGGGTTAACAAAAACAGTGAACCTGGAACACCTGACCAGAGGACCAATCAGGAGACAAGATACTTTAAAATCTCGGTGGAGGGAAGCCTTTGTTTGTGGTTTTTGGGTTTTGCTTTGTTCTCTCTGGGTTCTGAGAGGGACCAGACATGTAAGCAGATTCCTCCAATCTTTCTGAAAAAATCTCTTCTGTTCTAATTTTAGTAAGTACCAACCAGGAGAAAGGCGATTTAGTCTTTTGGTTGTTTTCTTTATTTGCAAATGTGTATTTTGCTGGAAGGATTGTTTTTTATGTAACTTGTATGTTGGGGGGGGAGGATTCTCTCTAGTGTCTATAAGCTGAAAGACCCTGTAACATTACCATCTTGATTACAGAGACACTTTTAATGTTTTTTTTCTTTTATTAAAAGCTTTTCTTTTTTTAGAATCCTAATTGATTTTTTGGTTATCTTGTGTAAGACCCCCAGGGAGGAGTCTGCACTCACCAGGGAATTTGTGGGAGAAGGAGAGAAGGGGGGAGGAAAAGCTGCTTTCTCTCTTTGTGAATTAGTCTCTCTCTCATTCTCTGGGAGAGAGGAGGGGAGGGGGAAGGTGAATTTCCTCTTTGTTTTAAGATTCAAGGAGTTGAATCACAGTGATCTCCTAGTGTACCCAGGGAGGGGAGGATCTGGGAGAAAAGAAAGGAGGGAGGGGGAATGGTTTATTTCCCTTTGTTGTGAGACTCAAGGGGTCTGGGTCTTGGGGTCCCCGGGAAGGTTTTGGGGGGATCAGAGTCTACCAGGCACTCCACGTCCCGGTTGGTGGCAGCACTACAAGATCTAAGCTGGTAATTAAGCTTAGGGGATTCATGCTGGTACCACATCTTTTGGACTCTAAGGTTCAGAGTGGGGGTGATACCATGACACCTGTAGAGAGCATTCTTATTTCACAACTCGCCTTGGGGCTTTTCCCTCATGTTGGATTGTTCTTGCATTTACACTGGAGCAATGTGGGTTTTTTGCTCTGTCAAAAATGGTACATGAGAATTTGGTCCTGTAGCCAATCAGTCTGTGGGCGGTCAGGATTAGTGGTGGAAGCAAGAGTTCTGCTGACCAGTTAGAGCTGGGTCAGGGCAGGTAGAGTCCAGGAAATAAGCTGAGAATCAGTACCAGAGCATAGGTGGCGCACAACTCTTGCATTTGGGGAGGCTGGCCATGAACCCCAGAAGCTTCCTAGAAGTCGGAGGGGCCACTGGTGCCCAGACCATGGCCCCAGACTCTTCCCCCAAGGTTCTGTCCCTCCTCCACCTCTTCTTCCAAGGATTCCCCCCACCCACTCCTCTCTCCCCCTTCCCTGAGGCACCCCCCTACCCACCACTCTCCACCCACTCCTCTCTGCTCCTCCCCTGAGGCCCCTGCCTGCTCCTCTCTGCTCCTTCCTTAAATCCCCTCCCATGAGGTTCCCCCTGCCTGCCACTCTCCATCACATCCCCCAAGCCTCCCCCAGCCTGCCACTCGCTCCTCTCCACTCCATCCTACCTTAATGGCAAGCAATGGGGGGTGGGGTGAAGAGGAGTGAGCAAGGGTGGGAAGAGGTGGAGCATGGGCAGGGCCTTGTGGGGAAGAGGTCAGGTGGGAGTAGGACCTCAGGGTGGATCCAGGACAGAGCGCAGGAGGGGCCACGGTTTGGGCATCGAGGGTCCCTTAACATCTCAGAAGCTTCTGTTGCTGCCACTGCTCCACAGGTGGGCAGGCCGGCACACCTCCAAAGGGAGATGCGCAGCATCCGGCATATCTTGCCCCGTTTAGGAAGGCTTAGCCTCCCCAAACCTCTTATACCTGCTGCTCATGTATCAGAGGGAGGGACAGAAGTTAAATGCCAGAGTCAGGGGATAAATTGGAGTCATAAACCAGAGGCAGAGCCAGGGATCAGTATCAGAAAGACAGAAATCAAATGCCAGAACTGGAGAGTCAACCAGTTCCATTTTGGGTGTTATATTTAAGAAAGAAGTGGACAAATTAGAGATTATCTGGAGGACAGCAAAAAAATGACAAAAAGTTTAGATAAACATAAGCTGTGAGGAAAGGTTAAAAAAAACTAGGCATGTTTAGTCTTGAGAAAGGAAGACCTAGTAACAGTCTTCAAATATGTTAAGGGCTATTACAAAGATGATGGTGATCAATTTTTCTCCATATCTGTTGAAGATAGAATAAGAAGTAATCAGCTTAATCTGCAGCCAGGAATATTTAGATTAAATATTAGGAAAAGATTTCTAACTATAAGGATAGTTCAGCTCTGGAATAAGCTTTCGAGAGAGCCTGTAGATTCCCTGTCATTGGAGGTTTTAAGAATAGGATAGACAAGCATCTGATAGATATTGTCTCTGTATACTTGGCCCTGCCTCAGTGCAGAGGGCTGGAGTGGATGACCTCTCAAAGTCCCTTCCAGCCTGTCAGGGTTCCTTCCCCACTCTGAACTCTAGGGTACAGATGTGGGGACTCGCATGAAAGCCCCTAAGCTTATTTGTCAGCTTAGGTTTACAGTAAGCTGCCACCACCAAGTGTGTTCCAAATCTTAGGGAAGAACCACTTGGAATTCTGCCTTTCCCCAAATATTTCCCAAGTCTCTAACCTTTCCTGGGCAGATTGGAGACTAATTCCTCCCTTCTCCCTCCCCTACAAGTCCTTACACCCCTTTTCCTGGGTAAAGAGGAAAGGCTTGAGAGTATATCCTCACCAATTAGTCCTGGTGAACACAGATCCAAAACCCTTGGATCTTCAAACAATGAAAAAATCAGTCAGGTTCTTAAAGGAAGAATTTTAAATAAAGAAAAGGTAAAAATCATCTCTGTAAAATCAGGATGGAAAATAACTTTACTGGGTAATCAGATTCAAAGAGCCCAGAGAAACCCCCTGTAGCCTTAGGTTCAAAGTTACAGCAAACAGAGGTAAACCCTCTAACAAAAGGAACATTTACAAGTTGAGAAAACAAAGATAAAACTAACACGCCTTGCCTGGCTGTTACTTACAAGTTTGAAATATGAGAGACTTGTTCAGAAAGATTTGGAGAACATTGATTGATGTTTGGTCCCTCTTAGTCCCAAGAGCAAACAACCCCCAGAACAACCAGCACACAAACAAAATCTGTCCCCCTACCAAGATTTGAAAGTATCTTGTTCCCTTACTGGTCCTTTGGGTCAGATGTCAGCCAGGTTACCTGAACTTCTTAACCCTTTATAGGTAAAAGGATTTTGGTGTCTCTGGCCAGGAGGGATTCTACAGTATTGTACACAGGAGGGTTGTTACCCTTCCCTTTATAGTTATGACACAGCCCTACATTTCTATGTATGATTATTTGGGATCCGGAAGGAATTTTCCCTCCTTGGCAGATTGCTCCCCTCTGGTATTTTCTTTGGTTTGATTGCTTTTCTTCCTTTCTGTATCTGTGGAGTCCTTTCTTGTGTTGCTGTCATAATTTGTTGAGCTAGTTAGTGTGTTGTAGAAGTTGCTTATATTATTTGGGGATTTTGTTGTAACTTTGTGGGTAAGGGTTTTGAAGTGGGTTCAAGTTTTAATTTTGACTAGTATCAATAATCCAGTCTAAAAATGCTCAAATGCACAAGCAGAAAGTCTACACAGGTGACAGCCCCCTAATGCTTGTCATTGTCTCAGTATTGGGTTCACCCTTTATCTTGCCTAATTCTTTCCACAGAGACAGGGTGAAGAGAACTATGGTTTGATGGCTATTTCATATTACTTAGTTTGGCTGGGGAGGGAGGATGCATGGTTTAACCATGCATCCTCAAGCATCTACCATGTTGTAAGGTAATCCACAGACACTTCATTTCTACTGGACACCAAATTAAATGCATATTTTCAGGTTTTAATTTGGTTTCTTAATAAAGTTCTGTCTAGAAGCCTTTAACCATATTTATTTAAGTGGAAGAAGGGAATGGTGGTAACTAACAACATTGATTCCTTAATATTAGAGACAAATAGCTTTGATTTTCAAATAAGAGTGAGGAATCCCTGCATAAGACAAGTCAAGAGTTATTGCACAACGTCTCTCTCAGATTGTCCCTCAGGATAACATTCACTACAGTTAATTACCCATAAGTGGAGGCCAAGATGCATGTTAATGATCTTTCCATAATCCCTTTACCCAACAGACCACAATTTCTTGTGCATGAAAAAGGTAGCTTTGGAATCAGTTATGCCTGCTGCCCAAACACTGGTAGTAATAGTTTCAAAATGTTCAAATAACAATAAAAACTTATTGCAGCTTTTGATTATGCATTGTAACTTTTAACGATGGTGTGTTTTGAATTATCGTTTTCAAGTAACCATTCTAAAAATGCTGGGGGAAACACATCAGAAATTAATTTGATAGAAGATGACATGCAGACAATGGCAAAGGGTATACATTATTAGAAGTCCACACAAGACAGGAAAATCAGAGTTAAGGCTAGAACTCAGTCCATAATGTAATTTGCTGTGTTTCAGTATGTTCTACCGGGAGCTATCTCTTAGATAATAGAGATTTTGTGGGCCTGTTGAAAGTTGTATGATGCTGTGACTTTGGGACTGAGTTCGACATTTAGGAATAAAATTATTTGGGCCAGACTGCACCAGCTTTTACAGGCCTTGGTGTCTTTCCAGTAGCTGAAGAGCATGGTGAGGTTGTACACCAGGTCACTTGAGGAAGGGTTATGTTTCTTGGAGGCACAAGCCTTCTCTCCTTCAAAGGCATGCAGGCTCTGCACTTCACTTTACTTAGGCTAGTGCATATGTACCACAATTTGACTATTTATGTTTCTTCTGATTTTTAAAACAAATTTGCTCTTTTTTAACGATCAGAAAATGACACTTTTTTTAGCCCTTAGTTGTCCTGATGTGCAATAAGCTATGTACATTAGCAAGAACTGTACTTAATTGGATCCATAAACTTCCTTTAACTTAACAACCACACCCCTGACATTTTCCTTATCTATACAGACCGTATGTTACTGGCTACTATATTTTTAAAAGCTAATTGTTTTTTAAAACAAAGTGTCCTTCCATCTGAGACAGAGGGAATAGATCAGTTCAGGTCAGGGCTGTTTTTCTAACTTGGGTTGAACTGATAAGTCCATATCTATAGAATTGAGTAAGACTGATCTGATGCTAGGGTAAGAGGTCAGTGGAATATTTTCCCTCCCTTTGATTTTCACTTGTGTAGCTTCACTTGTTTAAAATGTTCACAACCACAACACAGCAATGATTATATTCTTGTGTTCCTAAGTCCATTCATACAGCAGACATACAGTATTTTCAAAAGGAAAATAATTGTTTGCTTATTTGGGAGGAGGAGGTGGTAGATTTCTCATATTTCTTGGTTTTCACTGGTGTGGAAATACCAGGAAAATAGCTTTTGTGTAGTTCTGTTGAAAGGCAACATGTAAAATGTCCTAAAATGTTTTAGGGAGGAACTGGTATGAAGAGATTATTTCAACAAAAATCCACTATGTAGCATTAATACCTATAAATAATAGGTATTAATGCCTTTCAACAATACTGTGAGAGAAAGACTATTTTCATGGTATTTCCAATCCATTCAAAGGAACATACATGTAAGGAGGATTTTGTCCACTGAATCTTTAATAACAGCAATAATACGTAAACTAAAAAGAGCCCAGTTTGACTTTCAGATTCCCAGGTTGAGTTTGCAGGCACAGTACTTTGAATAAACCAACCTTCTGTTTATAAACTGAGCAAATGTCACATGCAAGCTATTGAGACATAGACTCGAAGCACTACAATCCTATTTATGGAGCTGCTTATCAGATTAGAACTGAACTTTAAAACCAAAGGCTTCTCATTTGTGTTAAACTTTTTGAGAGTAGCAAAAACCAATAATCCTAATAACCCAAGCAGTAAACATGTAGTATGTGTGGGTGAGACCCATGTTTAGAGGCATATGAACTTAATTATACACATATGGCTCATCTGTATTAGGTCCACTATACAGTATTACAGGTATCTGCAGGGCCATAGAGAGGCAGGGTGCCACTTTGTTGAATCTATATATTATATTCATTAGCTTTAGAAGTAGGAGGGTCAGTTATTGCCCTTGTATGTATTTTATCCTGCTGGCAGATAAATAGAAAACTTCAGTGTGCAAAAATAGCAAATCAACTGGTAAAAATAAATCTGAGACACTACATGCAGTTGTACTTTTGCAATGATATTTGAACAAGAGCAGTCTGAAGGTCTTTCATACAGTGAAATTCTGCCAAATAATATGAACCATAAAATTCACCCTATGTGGCTTCTGGGCTATTTTTATTTATGTTTACATAATGGCCACTGATTGGCTGAGATAATGGAATCTGGTGTGTATCTCCAGGTCATGACAAACACAGTAGGATATTAGTTCTTTCTCCATACCATTTGTTGTTTTGTTTTACTTTGCTTACCAAATGTGACTGAACTTTAGAAACAGCCATCACTTCAGAGTAAGCTAGTAAAATGGTCAGAAGCAGCTGAGTTTCAAGTGAAATATGCTGATTCTTCAAAATACGGTAGATAATAATAACACCTTGAGTGCCTAACTTGTATCAGTGAGGAACAAAGTCCCTGCAGTAACTGGTTGGTCAAATAAATTATAGTCCTTCCTTAAGAGCAAGTAGAGTTTTGCTATTACAAAGCTAGGATTCTGAAATATGGTTCTGAATGCTGTGGTTCTCCATCCCACTTGTGTCAGGGTGGAATTTCGCTCTCACACATTTCTTTTGTTCTCTGGAGGGTGCCGGATATTTTTTTTTGTCTGCAAAAACTATGGCAATTGCTGGCAATGTGGCCTCTCATATTTCAGACAGACCTAATTTGAATTATCTTTGATATTATTATTAATTTTAAATATTGATGAATTTGGCACTTAACAAAATTTGTTGAAAACCGAGATCATATGAGTTCTACATATTTTATGTCATTTTCATAAGCTATGATAATTGTATGTTACACTATTATAAAAGTTTGTTTTCTCATTCTCTTTTTTCTTCCCATAACCTTTACGATAATGTCAGGTCAAATGCAAATATATAGACTTTCTAGTATCCTTAAGCTGCATGTCTCAGACTGCAAAGTTTGCAGCGTGATTGTTATGGCAGTATTAACATGTTAATAGATCCTAGAACATAGTGTGATACCCTGCCATCTCCATATTCACCATTGCCATATAATTATATGTTTTGTACAAAGTATGCCTTGTGAGGTATTGTTCTAAAAGTCCTGATCTGCTAAACATTAATATCTCAGTGGATTGTATGTGCTAACATCATATGTAAAGTTATGAAATTTTGCTATGTGTGGGTGACTAAAGTTTGATGTAAGGCTGGAAACACCCAAAGCCAGCCTTTCAGGTACAACAATGGACTAGCCAGACAGCATTAATCACTGTAATCAATGGAAGAATCCACTAACACAGGAACTCTGTATAAGGAAGCCTCCTCAGAGGGAGCACTGAGGCAATGGAAAATGTTTGGCCAAAGGGGGTTGTCAAGGTTCCTTCCCCACTCTGAACTTTAGGGTACAGATGTGGGGACCTGCATGGACACTTCTAAGCTTAATTACTAGCTTAGATCTGGTATCGCCGCTACCATCCAGAATTTCAGTGTCTGGAGCACTCCCTGTCCCCTCAAAACTTTCCCCTCCCTGGGTAGCCTTGAGAAACTTCACCAGTTCCCTGGTGAACACAAAT